>NC_141245.1:21859797-22342297 GCF_054856555.1 Leptonotus elevatus | reverse complement strand
TTTTTTTAAACATTGTATATTGAAACACTCAAGTACTTCTACTTAAGCATAGAGTGTGATTACTTTACAGCTCCACTTGAGCCATGCAGTGTAAATCCAGTTCCAGTGAACCAGCACCAAAAAAGGCGCTACATATAATTTTCTGCCAAGAACCATTTACCTAATTCTTTCATGAACAGTTCGTCCTTGGTGGAAGTCTTCCTCCGCTCTACTGTTTGTTAAGTCTTTTGTTGGACGGCTAACGTTTTTAAATCCAGATGATGTTGGGCTTACAGCGTGAGTCGCTGAAAAGGGGGGGAAGGGGGTGGGGGATGGGACACACAAGGAGCTGATTGAATTCTGCTCTTTGTTAGTCTAGAATTTTCTCATCGATTGTGTTCTTTTATTTTTTTGCGGCCACTTATAATAGAATAGAATAATAACGGCAGACCCCGCAAGTGTGAGATTTTGGCTTGTACAGGTGCTGCCATCGAGCAATGGTATCGGTGCAGATCTTAGCACAAAGGCTCCGGCACGGCTCTTTTAAAACGGACCAAAAATCCCGCCCGTCGTACGTCCAGATCGGCTGCTGACCAACGACCACCGCCGTCAAAGAGGTTGATTGGCCAAAACTAATTGGACGGTAGGCGGAAGCCATTAGCGCACGGTTCGGGGTGACTGCCTCTCAGTCCTGCGTGAACTTCAAATGTCATCCGCCTCCCAATTACAGCCTAAATAGCAATTTACCTCAGTTAATTACCTCAATTATTATTCAATGGAATGCCAAAAAGACTCCCGCTCGATTCGTTGCGGCTTTAATTTACACATCACGGCTCATAATCTGGTCATATATGGATGTCCTGCGCCAGAGGCCACCTTCATATTTGCATATTCCTGCAGGGCGGACCGCGACGTAATGTACAGAAAAGACGGAAATAACAAGGGAAAGCTGCTTAATGAGTACACAGAAACATGAGGAATGTAATGAACGCTTTGAGCTTTAAGGGTCTTAATACATAACCACTCTTGAGACAGGGATTTAGGAGGGTTTTCTCGAGATTTACGGTGAGATTCGGATAAAAGAACAGCCCAACTACCGGTACTCATTGTGTCAAGAAAATAAGGTAGGAGGAAGGCAAGGAAGAGCTCACTGTTTTGTCCTTCACCTTAAACCTCCTCACATTTTACTTTGACATAGAATGTTCATTTAAAGTATGAAAAGTCAATAAGAAAAGAAAAGCACAATTGAGTTGAGTTCATCCTTTTCATGAAGGATCTAACAAAATCAATGTCTAACATAACGTAAACGCTGAGGCCAATCTTTAAAAAAAAAAGTTACAAAATGTACTTTTTTTATGTTGAAATTTTTAAACAAAATATGAAAAGAAATTCTGCTATTTTTTTTAAAATAAAATATTTTTCTAAAAAAAAAAAGGAAGAAAGATTAAATTAAATTTACCCTATTAATATTTTTGGTTTGCATACAAAAATGTTGACACTAATTCTTATTATAAAATACAACCAGATTTTATTAAAATAAATAAATAAAGGTAAGAAAAAAACATAGCACAATCATATTTTTGTATTTGGATAATAAATACATTCATGTAACATAATATAAATTTGTTTCGCCAAAAATAACTCAAAGCTATGTACATTTAACTGCTTGGCAATTCTTGACCTACAATGGAATGGATTTGCTTTACTGTGTTTCATAAACAATATTTAATTTTTAATTGATTTTATTTGGGTTATTTACGAGCTCTAAAAGTTCAAAGGCCATCACAGCTTTTGATGCTCATGAAAAGAAAATCGAACCAAATTTGACAAAGCCATCAAAAGGATCTTTGCCGTTTGGTATCTGGTGTCTGTTATGATCCACTGCGATGCATTAACAAGCATTGTAATGGTCCTCAGTTCATTTATTGCTTTGGCATTTCAGCTGGGGGGAAAAATCATCACTGAGCATTCACCCGCGAGGGAATCGTAATTTCTAGTTTAAATGCATAAAGCTTGTTGGCTGAAAGCGTATCGTCGTCTCTCTCACTTTCACAACAAACTTCTCTGCAGACATCAGGAAATTTGTCTTTGTATCGGGCCTGGGCCCTGATCCCGCTCCCAATAGGGGGTGGGGCTGTGCGCTTCTTTGCTAAAAGAAGTCTGCAGTGTAGCAAGAATCAGCTTGGTCATTATTGACATATTGGAGCTCTTGTAGCCAACTTGACTTGACCCGATTGGATTCTGCACAGCAAGAAAAGCCACACAGAAAGCATCTTAATGAGGAAAGAGATGATTCTCCTTTTCTTGATTTTACTTTAAGGACTGATACTAAAACAGCACTCATATTGATTACATCATTAAGTATTGTATTGATTGTCAGGGATGGGGATATATAAGACATTAGTGATTGCGCCGAATTATTCACCTTTTGGAGGCCTCAACATGCCCGAAAGCTCAGCAATTTGGTAAGCCCATTTATGTTGGGGAAAATTGTTGTATTTTACAGGTCCCCAAGATGAGCCCCCAAAATTCCTTCGGTAACACCCCCCGGAAAGTTTGAAAAAATAGCCCCATACACCAGTTTCACCCATTGATCGAAAAATGGGTGGACATGTCCCTCAAAACAGGACTTTAGAAAAAGTCTCATGGAACCATTTTCAAAATTGAACAGGAAGTCAGCCATTTTGTTTCGAAGTAGCCATTGTGGGTCAATTTCAGGGCTTGACAAACTACTTTTAGGTACTGTTTCCAATGAGCCACAATGGGAACAAGGAATCCTAGACAGATGGATGATGCTAAATTGCCAAGCATGTTTTAGAAGCTAGATCATTTCTAAAAAAAAAATCCTTGAAAAACCTTGGTGCTTTTACCATATTTGATTCAATTTGGTTTTGATGAGATCTCATCTTCTAAATAAGTCATCAGTTGTAACTGACCTTTTCTTCACTGGTGTCTCGTGTGTCAAACACCTCACTTGACGAGTACGCCGATCCGTAGCGGTCACCGAGATGATCTTGGAATCACCGTCCACCTGAGTATCCCCACTCGGAGCCGAGGCTGTCACTCAGCTGTCGATTTCACGCCAGCGTCCGGCGCAAGTGTGACAAAGCCAACGTCCCATGTGGCGCCTGTTTGCTCCGCCGTGTCCTTGACCAAAGTCGAGTCAGCCAGTGAGGTGGACCACAATTCACACATCTTTGGATTTTAAATCCCCATAAAATGGAGATATGATTAGTAGATGCTGTCAGATCCAAGCACTTTTAAATCCCTGCTTTGCTTGTGTATGTATTTTTCAGAGGTTGGTAGTCAAACATCATCTGTTCCAGTAGGCTGTGTGACCTCTGATTTGTTAGGCTCGTGGACAAATTGTTTATTCACCAAGTATCTCTCCATGAGTTGATTGAAATTTTATGTAACAAAGTACTTATAGTATCGGGCAGTGCTTAACAGTGAATACTCATACTGTTATCAGTCTAAAAAGTGGTATCAAGACCAAAGAGGAGGTTTATGGATGCAGTTGAAGAAGACATGAAGGTAGTTGGTGTGAGAGCAGAGGATGCAGAGAACAGGGTTAGATGGAGGCAACGGATTCGCTGTGGCGACCCCTGAAGGGAAAAGCCGAAAGAAAAAGAAGAATCCCAAGTAATTTGTTGTGGGGGGGGTTTCCCTTCCTAAACTCATGATGACCTACAGTAAATGCAAACAGTAGTAAGTAACTTGCCTTGGAGCAGTCCCAACAACGTGTTGAATGTTCCACAGGGGATAAAGATCCATTTCTGAGATGTTTTTTGTTTTGGACTGACATCTCTGATGCGGTTTCTGCTACTCTAAAAATTCCCTGCCGGAGCTCCAGCAAGCACTCACGCCCACCGCAGGGAATGCTGCGCCTGCTCCAAGGGCTTCTTCCTGCAGAAGGTCAGCGGGTGGGGGCTACACTGAGAGAATTGCCTCGGGGCAAACGGGGATGATGCAGGAATATGTTGACACAGAACGGAAGAATTGCCAAGCAGAGATGGCGAAGATATGTGAGTGTAATGCATCCAAACTCAGCTCATACTATGTACTTAAGTAAAAGTGTTGGGTGTGTAAAAAAAAAAAGAAAAGAAAAAATAAGCTCATACTGTATTCGTACATCACCCACCACTGTCCGCTCTGTAAGATGTTAAAGTCAGTCGCATCTCATTGATTTCCCTCCGCAACAGGAAACAAGAAAAAGCGGCAGTAATGAGAATCGATGCTCAATTTCTTTTTTTACACGTTTCTCGGCTTGAGGGCTAAATAAATGATAGTAATTAGTGAAACATAGATGTATTCCTTTAAGCAAGGTTGTTATCCCCCAGGCTTGTTTCAACAAACTTGACAAAGGGCCACGTTTGCTCTAATGGGACAAGCTGAGATAGACGCCAATTTACGCTTAATCTAATCAGGACGACATCAGGCCACTGCTTACCCCACCTCGAGTTTATTTTAGGAAAATACGAAAATAAGTTTATTCTCATAACATCACAACTTCATTTTCTCAAAAATAAATAAAGATTTTATTTTTTAATTGTAGCATTATGTAGTTTGAAGTGACTGAGGGGGCTTAAAGTACAGTGTAAATCAGTAACTGTGATCTGACGCTTGCAGGACTATCACCGCTCTCAACACCACTGCCGATAACATCTGTGTTGCTAGCACAGATCAGGACCTTCTGTCAGATTCCCGCCAATAATCGCAGCACAGACGGCAGCCGGTCGGTGGCTCGCCGCCGGCTCCCGCGAGGGCCTTTGCGGTGCCTGCGAGTAAAAACAGCTTAAGAGCTTTCCATTTGCAGCTCTACGGGGGAGGGAGTGATTTGTCCTCTGGGATGTCCGTTCAGTCTAACGGTCAATACTGATGCAGTCGAGACCCAAGATGCTGAAACTTGCTAATCTTTCTAAAAATGAAGTGATGAGAAGTACTTTAAACATTTGGTTGATGTTGTCAGCTACAAGAATGATTCATGGCAAATGCCATCCAAACACACATTCACCACACATTACCCATGAGTGGATGTGTATATATTTTTTCAATGTGCAGACATAAAAACGAAAGCAAATCAGAGATTTCAAAGTTTTCCAATGTGATCTGCTCTAGTGTTGATATCCCGTTGAGGGCCTTTCATTTAAACAGCGAGCGTCCATTGTGTGTGAGACGTGCCTCAAGCTGCATCCCCATAGCTTTTCTTCTCAAACACGTTGATTTATCAAATACGTTTTGTCTGATACTAACTTAACACGCTCATTTTTCAAATATATCTCTTCCAAGCAGATGTCTCTTGTAACCACAGCAACAACTCTGTTCATCTTTTTGTCTTACTATTTGGTGCAAAGGATCCCAGAGGATTTTTATTTATTATTTTACTTCTTAGCTTGGCAAACAACTGCAAGCAGTGGACTTCTTATTAAATTAAAATTAGGATTTTAATTGTCATTACAACAAAATTGGGTTACAATTTGTAGTTCTTTCCTGGGTGCCACGGTGAAACTGGCAAACTACATTGCGATGCAGTACATATATTCAGGTTGACCCTCCTGAGGATCCTCAGACAGTGAAGACGTTGTTGGGCCTTCTTCACAAAAGTTCCACTTGTGTGTTTGAGTTCCACTTAATATCTGAGTCAATGACCACCCCAAAGAACTTGAAGCTGGACACCCTCGGTAATGATGGTGGTTTGCCGGACAACAGTAGTTAATTTCAAGATCACCGAGATGATGGACTGGGACAGCAATGCATTGAAGATCTTGGGGAAGACCAAAGCCAGCTGGTCTGCACTTTCTTTGAAGACTCCCCAGTCACTCCGTCTGATCCGACAGCCTTTTTTGGGGTCATTAACGTCAGTGTGCACCTCACCTTGTGCTCCTGCAGTCCTTGTGCAGAACCGTCATGGTCTTGTCAGACTTGTAGTGTTTAAGGTGCTAGACTCGGGGCAAAACATGGACAAGTGGTCTGACAACCAGGTGTGGTTTGGGATTGGTCTAATCTGTAGTTTTTTGCAATGTTGCTCCAGGCTTTCTCCGATGTATTTTTTCACCTTGTTGCACGTTAATTATGCTGCTGAAAACTGTGGCGTGCTGATTTTAAATCAGCATGATCGCAATCCCCGGCTCGGATGTGCACAATATCAGCATAAGTCTTCTGTTGCTTGTTGCTCTGCGTGACTCATTCATGGCAACAGTATCATTAGCAACAGGTAGCACAAAAATGGCTGTTACCATGACAATAGCAATTTTACCAGGGTAAGTAAATGCATAAGGCATCTGCATAATAGGAAATAAACAACCATTGGGCGTTGCTATTTATGGAAACCTAAAGCCTGGGCCGAACCCGACTGAACTAGGAAGGGTTTGGCATCACTTTCCATGAGTGGCCGATCGCCCTGCTGATGGTTTGACTGCTATTCAAATTCTAAGTGGCTGATGCACGATGTGATGTCAGAGATTACCGGCAGTCAAAACACACACAAAAATTCACACTCTCTTAAAAATACATTTCCTTGTTTCAAGCTAGCAAGAGCCAGCCAGCTGCCAATCCATACAAATACAGTTGTGTATTGTGTTTTACAACAATACTTGACACTATTCATAATTTCATATGTACCTATCGATGAAATGGTGAAGCTTGTGGTTTCTCTCGCCAAAATTTACGAGCGATGCATGTACCGCGCCCCTAGATATGTTTTTGCGATGATACAGTCAAGCTGCTCTCACACATTTCAATCCTGTTTGTGTGAGAGACGTAACCCTGAATTACACTTGTACAATGTAAAAAACAGAAATTTAGTGCACCGCATGCTAGAAAAAGGACTTTGTTGATTATAATCTTTTTTTTTTTTTTACTGTCAATGGGGTTCACATGCAGACTTTTGTCCTGCCTCTGAATCTGTATCTGCATCCACCAGGACGTCATTTTGTTGTATTTGTGTGAAAAGATGAGTTAAAAATTATATATATGTAAGATTTTTTTGACCACTCCTCATTCGTCATTTAAGATCGTAGAGCATTATATTCTTCTTAATTAGTATTCAATAACTGCTTGTTTACACATCCAAAATTCCAAATACATACGGTATTGTAAACCAACCTCTGTGAGATACTCTGGCTTGATTTAATTCACTGTACCAGTATGCCTCAAAGGCCAAGTTGCGATCTTCGGAGATTTAAAATTAAATAAAATGTACAAAAGGCATCATTGAAGTGCATTCTTCTTGAAAGCAATTTCACTTCAATTGTGGCGCAATTGGCCGCCGTGTGGATACGTCCTGAACAACCTCTGTTCAAATATATATAACCCCCTTACAAAATACCTTGATTTCTTTTAGAGCCACTCTGAAAATCACATTTTCAATCACTCTCGCAGGCTCTCTGTAAAGCGCACGTTCAGTCGGGGGAGAAACCTACTTGGAGGATGCAGGGGGGTTGACTGATGAAAATGGCAAAAAGAGTTATAAGAGGGCTCTTGAGTGCTATTTAAACTTTGTGAATTCGTCAGTCGGGGACAAAGGTTTGTGGAGAAAGTGAGCTTGTTTGAGGTGTATAAAGGGAGAGATTCTTAACTCATGGTGACCTCATTAATTGTCACCTATAAATTAAGTTTAATATGACATCAACCACTAATGTCACACAGCCATCCGTTTTTTAAAGCACTCATTAGTCCTCGTTAGGGTCACAGATGAGCTGGAACCTATTCAAGCTGACTTTAGGTGAATGGCGAGGTACAGCCTCACATTCACGTTATTGCACCAATTGATGATGTACGTAATCCATCCATGTTGGCAGCTGCATCCTATTATAGCTAAAATAGACGTTAGTCAAAGCCACTGGGCTGATGGCTGTCAAACATTCCATTCCCTTTTGAACAATCGGCGTGAGGTGAAAGTTAGGGCTGACACAAACAAAATGTTGGGGAATTGTTTATCCTATCAGTTATTCAATTGATGACTCGAGGAGGCATTTAGACGCGCTTTTGGAGAAGTTGAACTGTCCGTAATTTGTTGAAACATCACGCTTAGTTGCTCCACATGAAGTAGTAAGCGGATTTATTAATTTAGCCATTTCAGTGTGAGCTGTTTGTGAGAGAGTCAGAGGGCACTCACGCAAGCATCATTTGCAAAATGAATGCAATATAGTGCAACACAAACACCATTGATTTCGTTCTAATTAGCGATGGTAGGAATCAGTAAAAACAAGACAAAACATCCTACCTTTTACCCATCGTAGCGCTACCGTGGTGGACCCAGCCACCGGCTCAAAGTCACATGTTTATGACATAAAACTTAAATTGAGTCAATTTTGTGGGTTAAAAAAAACACAAACCCTGGGAATAATCCTGGGATGGATATTTCTGTTGCCGAAAGAAGGAGCCTACAGCAACAAATGGAAACAGCAACATTTGTTCTGGGTAGTCAACTAGATCATCGGAAACTTTTGATCAGTGTATAAATTGTGTGTTTTCATTGAAACCGTGAAAGACATTTTGGGTGACCCAAACCTTTTGAATGGATGTATAAAAGGTATGTAATGAAAGCCTATACCTAAAAAAAATGGTTCAACTGCATGCATCTTTTTTACTGGGTTGCACAAATCTATTTACCCACTGCATGGCGCCTCTCGGTCACAGATGTTGATAGCTTCGTCTGGAGTGCGACACACTAAAGATGTAAGCCGCTCGGGTGCCCATTGGCCTGCTCGCGCTCCGTTGAAGCGAAAACGGACATCAACTTCGCCGAGTGCTGAGGGGCCACGACCAGCGGTGGGCGTGAAAAATGAGGTCTATTTGCAATGATAACAAGGGCGGCGAGGACTTTGCGGCCTGAACCCCATCGAGCTCTGCCTCGTACCTCGCAGCTGTCTCCTCTTGCTTCTTCTGCGGCTAAATAGATGGATGCTCATCTATTGCGCTTATGCTGCTTATCTCTTGTTTTTAATCCTAAAATGACCTTATACAGTATCACAGGTGGCTGTAAGTCGCATACGTGCAAGTCATATGTAAGGAATTCGAGGAAGGTGAGAAGTCGGGTCTTTTCCGACTTCACGCCAGGAAGTATGCACGGTAACGCCTCTTTGAACTCAGAGATCCGAGTTGTAAAGTTGGGAGAGAAAAAAAGACCCCGACCGACATCACCGACCGGCTTCAATCTGACGTCACTCGAAAATGGCGACCCCCGTCGTGACAAAGCCCGTGAATGGCAAAACATAATTTACACGATTGTGAACATATTTATCTATTTATTTATTTTATATTATTTAGTTGCGTCATTACTTACTTATGTTACTCAGTTACTCCAAAAAAACTAAACTAAACCAATATTCCTGAAGTTCCCTTGTTCTATAAAGACCATTTAATTTGGATTAATTCCATTTTCATTGGTCTATTTTGATAATTTTTTCATGCTGATATTTCCTCTTATTGGAAAAAAAGAAGACAGGCACTTGGCAACAAGTTATTATTGCGAACGGTCTTAATTCATCGAGCTTTGTAGTGTTGCGAAGGCTCTTAGCAACAATAAACAATGCAGCTTGGAGAAGCTTGCAGAAATAAATTAAGCACTGAATAAATTAAGTCTTTATGGGATCATTAAAAGCCAGAGGAAGTGTGGAAAATAGCATGTTTTTTCTCCCTGGTAGCACCCCCACCCCCCTACGTCCGACTGTACAGCTCAGATAGAGTGCTCAAGTGTGCCAGTGATGCAAACTGAATATCTTTAAAATGCACAAACCCACAACAACTGGTGGAATGAGGACACATTAATCAAAATTAATAAAAGATGCACGCTTTAAAAAAATAAATAAAAATGGGTCAGTGTTTCATTGGGCCTTGCATAAGGTTTTGTTTTACAGTTCTTAAAAGAGTCAATTAAAGCGAACTTTACTTATTTGTTTTGCATAATTAATTTGTATTTATGTTCACTTTTTTAACTCTACATACTGTATGTGAATTAAATGTATGCATTTAAAAGAAAGAAAGAAGTGTTTCGTGTGATTGTCACATTTACACTGCATTGGTTAGGTCCTTGAATGTGTTATGTAATGTATGTTTCTATGTATTGGGCAAGCAGGTGTCACTCATATCTGATTAATTACCCAATCAGTATATGGGATATCAAGGAGCTAAACAAATGGCTTGTTGAAAACTCATGTAATTGTTTAGGAACTAAAAAAATTATGTTACACAAATGCTTAAATACAGTAAGTACTGTTAAGTCCAGTCCACGTTATGCTAGTTTTACAGTTAATCTAACCATGCTAAAATTGATGTGTGAGTCATGTTTAGAGAGTTTAAAGTTGTTAATTAGCTTAATTAGCACAAAGTTATTACTAGCATGTTGCTAACTAGCGATTAGCTGTAGCTTGACCAGAGGACGACATTTGTGGCAAGCTGCTGTGTGATTATGACTGATATATCATTATGCAAATTTATGTTAGCGTTCTAATTCAATTTCTAATTTGTGTGGTTACTTTTTGGATGACATACTAATCTTTTCTATAGATTGTATTTATTTATTTAAAGGTATTTTGAACAAATGTGTTATTTTAAAAGTGCGTGTCAAACTGGTAGCCTTTCACAATAATCAATACTTAGAATCAGCTTTCATTTTCAAAAAGGTTGGTTACTCTTCATCTATATTGTCTTATTTCTTCATGGGTTCATACTTTATAGTGTTCGGCCACCATCTTGTGAGGAAGCCAAAACCATAAAAATGACAGATGCCACTAGGCGAAATTTGATTTAGATAGAGAACAAAAACACAATTTTTGCAATAACAATAAAACTCATGTGTTGTTTTTGACGGGTTAGAGAACTATGGGATATGCTATGTCTTATCTCACGTTTGCAGCATGAGTCTAAATGTTCAGTTAGCGCGCACACGCCTTCATCCCAGCTGTCCTACTCTGGCTTCATTTTTGACTTAGGAACAACAAACAAAATAGTACATTTAAGCCTATCCTGAAGGGTAGTGGTCCCAACTACGGGCAGTGGACCACCTTTGTAAACTCATCAAACCATCACTTGATACACTATAAAACAAAACCCAAAAGCTAACAAAAAAATGACAAAAATTAACATCCTTTGAGTGCTTCTTAAAGGGGAAAAAGGTCAAATAATGAGATAGTAGAAGAGCCTACAACTTCCAAGAAAAAGATCTCTGGATTTAAAAGACAGGTTGTAGTTAATTAAAATATTGTCTCTTTCCTAAAATAATAGTCTAACATTTTTTTTTTTTTTTCAAAAAACATAAAAAAACTAAACCAAATATTGATTGTTATATTTATTAATAACATCATTTCAGTGATAGATTTGAATGATCTGTTTAACAAAGTAGATGATTTTGTCAGAGGTGGACACTGGACAGCATCCTGAGGAGATGTTTTAGGCAAAAACACATCTTTGTCAAAACGTGTCTTAAGCCATATTTGAACGCGGTGAAGATATGTGTTTATCGCAGCAGGTTATTCTTACACATGACCTTGCTTTCATTTGCAAAATCTAAATGAATGTAGTCAAAATTAAATTGCAGCTTAGACTGGACCGGTGAAGTACAACAACTATATTAAACATAATGGTTAGTTGTATTTATATATTTAAAAAAAAAAAAAAAAAATTTAAACAGTTTCCATGCCAGTTTGTCAAAATACTGCTGTTGAAGGGCACAAGAAGCTTTTTATCCTCATGGCATTCTGGAATATGACACTACGGAAATGTGTGTCCGTTCAAGTCTGGAGGAAGATGGCTCTGTTAATTGCAGACGTTGAATGAGTAATATGAGCGTCGTGGCTGAGTGACAGGATGGTAACCTCACCTGTCCACATCCTGGGTGTGCCGTGCCGATCAATGGCATCAATCAACGGCGGCCTGACATCACGCCGCCGCCGCCTAAATGGGAATCTGTCAAGAAGAGGCTTGCCGGCAGATCAAGATGGCTGAAAATAACGATCCAAATAGGAGCGGATGCTTTTGGTTTGGTTATGATTTTATTGTAGTCACTCAATGAAAATGTTTCCTTCTATAGAAAAACATTTTTAATAATGTATTTGCTTGAATAGATTTTTTTGCCCGACCTCATTAAACTAGTTGCTGACCACAGATAACATGGCACGCTAATAATAATAAAGCAGAGAAGACCATCTGGGTTACTTCATTCTGTAGGCAAACAATGATTAATGTTAATGATTAAACTTGGTCTAATAGTTGTCGGTTAACATATTATTGACGGCTATCTGATTCATTTTCCTTCGCAGGGACACCACCAGACAACCACCTTTTTACAACAACACACAGCATTGCAAAAAGGTGTATTGGAGACTGCCCAGCGACGGCTGACTTGAGCTGCCACATAACACTCACCATGCTCGCCGACTGCCAAACAGCCGTGATGTGTTCCTGCCACACGCTGAGTTTGTTCAAAGCACAGGTCGACTATTACAACAATAGTAATCATAATGGTGGAATGGTGAGTTATTGAATCATTTGTTTTTATTTGCTTCATTGTCCGTCATTAAATATGTAATTATATTGTAAATATGGCCCCTTGTGTACAAACACGTACTGAAAACGTCTCCAACTATGATCCATAAACTGAGGTGCAGACCGTACCTTGGGTTGCCGGTACCCACCCCAAATGGTCACATGAACACAAATATCTTTTCCCCACCATTTTAAAAATAAGTGTCACCCAAAAAAAGCCAAAGAAAAAACTAGAGATAGACTGATATGGGTTTTTTACAGGGCCAATACCGATTATTACTAGTCAAGGATGCCGATAACCGATATTTGCAGCCGATATTCATTTTCACTAAAAGAAAAAATATTGGCATCAAAAATTAAATAAATACAAACCCCAGCTCTTATTTTTTTTCTTTTAAGCATACGTTTACTGAACAATGTTTAGGGTTCGTAAAATATTGGAGTTTAAAAATAAATCTTCAATGTCAATCGACATCTTTGTTCTAAAAATCTAACAAAAGGTTTAGGGATCTTCCAGGGGCAGTAGCATGTCTTCAAAAGTTAAATAAAAATGGTTTGCTACAGTAAATAAAGCTTTTTATTTCAAAATATCTGAAGCACTAAAATGTTACTTAGTTTTGATTTCGAACCAAAACAGAAGGTGCAGAGAGTTCCCAGGGTTAGAAGCATGTATAAAATTTTAAATAATTGGTTCCCTGAACATTTTTAAATGCATCTATTAACTATAAAATGCTGAATATCGGCACCGATAATCGTCTCAGCCGATAATTGGTCTTTCCCTAGAAAAAACAGATGCACTGTCCACAACTATAACCCTAACAATAACCATATCATTTAATGCTAACCATTGCACCAACTTAAACGCAAACTTTAAACCTAACAAGGAACACTAACCTTAACCTCTGACCGCTAACCGTAACCCTTCTTGAACTCAACTCTCGTGAAGTCTTGCATGTCTTCCCATCTGACTGAATTGCACTGACATCTGCAGGGATGCATTTTAGTTGAGCCTCGTAACCTTGTTAGATAGCGTTAGATGGTTGAAAGACTGGCTCAGTCTGAATGGCACGTGGGATCTTAGTTCTTCCAGTAATCCTGTTCGAATTTCAGCAAGCAGAGTTATGCGGAAATGGATCTGAAAACATCAGTGCCACCTAGATATGTAAAATAGATTAGCATTCCTGCTGTGCTTAACATTTAATCAAGGCCTCATTAGTGATCCATATTTCATCTGTAGAACTCGGCGCCTTGAACACGTCGGATAGGAACTCATCTAAGAATCTGAAGGGAGAAAAAAAAGTGGTGGAATGGAGGCTCTAAGACTCTCTGGGAAAGAGGAATAAGATCACGACACAAGGAACCTCTCAAGGTCACATCATCAATAACACTGCGGGTGACCACGTGTGCACTGTTCGACCCTTCAGCCCAGCTAAAATATGATCTCGCACAGCAGAACGTCTGCTTGAGGACTTCAGCCTCTGCAAAGTCGATTAATATTGATTGTGCGTTTGAGCGAGCATGTGCGTCTCCTCAGGTGGAACCAAATTACTCTGAAAACACCCCGGGTGGGCCGCACTTCTGGAAGAACGTTGAAGACCATTAGCTGAGCGGCGCAGCAAAATGCCACTAAATTAAGGCAAATAAAGGAGAATAAAAACAACTGCTGTTTCAAGCAAAGGAGGCTCAACAATGGCCGCCAAATCCTGCTGTAATGTAACACACTGGATCGATGGCCATATTGGATTTGGCCCTGTGACTTTCACTTCAGAACATGAGCGCAGTCTCAGGAAAAAGATGAATGTGACAGCACTTTTGTTCACAGAGATGTTAGCGAACGTGTCAATGTGTGTTCCTAAGACTGCTGAACCAGTGCTGAAACATCACTTTGATGCTCCATTGTTTTTGTTTGGATCCTTTTGTGTGCTGCGAGCTGGAGCTCATTATTAGTCAGCACTTGACAGTAAATCTATACGACACAAAAATGTACACATTCCAGTCCAGAACAGAGGCAATATCTGTTTCTTTTTTCGTGAAACACAAGGGTTTCACTGAAATAGGGGGTACAAGGTAATTATTGGACTTGGTGCTTTTCGCAACACTGCCTTCGATAAGGTTCATTTTTGGATGGTCTGTTTTCTGCTTCCCCGAATTCACCACTGCATTGAAAACAAGCCTTGGTTCATTGCCTGCTACATATTGAGGACCTTATGACTTAGCAGTTTTCTTTCAAAAAGAAATATTTTTTAAAATCTGCTTTCTCAAGACACAGATAAGACGGCTCCTGTCTGATGTCCCCAGCAGTACAGTACAGTATAGTACAGTACTCTTAGGATGTAAATGAACCCTGCACACAGAGATCGCTGGTTGCCGTGTTTGTTAGAACTGGTGTCCCTCACGTTCCACTAACTAGATTCACTGAAGTTGTACTATGTTTTTTCTTGTTGCCAATAAAAACGTTTACCCAGCCTGAGTGGTAAGAGAGAAGTTTTGTTCAAGAGGAAACTGAGGGCACCCAAAAAACTGAGTAGGGACTGGAGTTGAATACCACAACATCCAGAACAAAGTCAGCGCAGCAGTGCAGAACTTTTTGTGATTTCTAGTCGGTAATCTGGAAAATATACAATGACACGACCAGCAATGTAAAATTTACTTGACCCATACTAATACTGTAGTATCAGCTTGTCATGATTCGAACCGCAACTGACCACGTACTGCAAACAGTACCTTGTACTGTCATTTTTTCTTTTGAGTAGGTTGGTGAGAAAGGGTGGCGGGTTATCAATTCCAAAAAGGTACATTTATGTTCCAATTTCAAATGTCAAAGGTACATAATCAGTTTAGCTTTTTATCCATCAATTTTCATCCAATCTACTTTGAAGCTTTTAATTGTGCTTGTTCAATGTCAGAGCAAAAATCTTGATTGATATTAAATACTATCCAAGATATTGAAGCTCATAGGTCTGGAACACTGATTACAAGATAATTGGATACTTCTCTGTCAGTACTCATTGTGATAATTTATAGAAATGCAAATTATTTGCATTTGAATGATTCATCAGGTAATACCAATATCCTTTAAAGTATACAGGGAACCCTGCGTACCGGGACTTTCTCGCAATTAAACGGCTGTAGTGGGCTGATGTTAATTTTACTGAGCAGTGACACAAATGTCAGTGATTGTGTGTTGCTTACGAGGTGACTTTGGGCTTTGGTTGAATTCTGAGGAGGAGTGAAGGTTGTTGTGCTGTGGTGTTGCTTCTCCTTCGGATGCAGTGCATGCAAAGGGCTTTTTTTTTTTTTAAGTTGTTCTTTCAAAGTTTACAAACAGACTGGAGAAACTTTGTTTCTGCTCCATAAAGAGATTTTGGATATATGATGATGTTCAACTTTAACGATTGTGAATGTTGTCCAACAGAGACTGGGTTTTCCCAAGCTACTGGAACAGGCACGGCTACCCACCAGAATCGTGACCAGTCGTCCAACGTGTCCAGGCATACTGATTTCAATCTGCTGCAATAGAAAGGACCTACAGCTGAAATGCTGACTAGTTTCTTCATATCCTAAATCCAATCGCTCGTTCAGAACTTGTGCAGGACTTGAGGCCTGAACTTTGTCATGAGCAGAAACTGCTTAATGGATTCCTATAGCAGGCGTAGAGACCGCAGCCCAGACTCCTTTTCTGAAACGTATTTAATTTTATTGATCCTATACAGCCACTTCAGCCACTGGCACTTTTGCTTTGCTGGTAAGCACCGAGTATCTCTTTCTGGGAGTGGGTCATCCGTAAGGACCTGGCTTGGGGACTTGGAAGGGTATGGTTCATGGACATGATCTGGGCACAGAAGAGATCCAACACACACACACCCCAAAAAAGCAGCAGATCTTCTTTAAGACCTAAGGAAAGTGGAGTCCGAACTGATTGCTGGAAAAATGGACCACCGAGATGCCTTTGAGCTAAACATTCCCCAGTTGTTGTTACTGAAACATTCAACAGTGAACCTTGAATCTCAGACAAGCTGGTCCTTATAGAATGAACTTTTGTCGCACCCAAATAAGCTAGTGACGGAGTCTGAAGTCTGAAAAAAGTCCAGCAACCACAAAAACCTCCCTTGGTGAACTTGAACCACCAACATTTCATTGAGCAGCCAATCTGATTTCACATCTCGCTTGGCAATTAGATATGCATTATAGGTATTTACCATCATCCCCAACAGCGCTCTTTGTCCTGGTGGAATCAATGTCCGCTTTAGACATGAATCAGACACACTTCTTCATCTCAAGCTAATGCAAGCTAAGTGCTTTTTGAGCGGGCGCTCAGATCTGATTTCAGTGAAAAGGACGGGATTTAAATGCATCCCGGTTTTTGTGTGGCCCAACCGAAGGCGATGGTGTGCTGAGACAGGGAGAAAGGAGCTTAAGCCGCTGCTGATTGGGGTTTTTTTTTTTTTTTTTTTTTTTTCAAACTCTGCAGCACGACAGAGAGATAATGAGCTTCCTTTGATCAGAAGCGCATTGTTGTATACGCCGATGATCATCTCTGAATGTGTGTGTGTGTGTGGCAGCCTGATGAATATTCACGTCGTCGTGTTGCAGCGCTGCCCCTAAGGGGGCGTCCGGCTTGTCGCGACATGCACAAAGGGCCTTGCCGTGCACCGTGACAACCGCCACGTGGCTTTTGGAAATGCCGCCTGTGTCGTGGCACTTTAAAAAAAAAATGCCCTTTTAAATGTGGCAAAGGGGTTTGTGTCGCTCCACACGCACGCACAGAAAAACGCAATGATGTTGCGCGGGCTCTCGCTGGGAGATAATAGCTTAATATCACTGTGATTTGTTTTGGATGGCTGACACGGAAAATGATTGTTGCATGCTAATTGCGTAATAGTCGATCAAATAGTCATTTACACAGCAGCGCTCATAAACATTCTCCACTTGTGAAATGTGCAGCAGTTAATGTTTTGTATTTGTTTTTGCTAATTAAGGAAAAATGTGTCCAATTGTGCCTTTCCTGTTTGTTTTATTAATACACTAAACCGCCCCGCACCCGTTTTTCTTGCCCCTGGGGGGCTAACTGACTGCATTACTTATCTGCTAAATGCAGCTTCTTACTCTCTTCTCAGTCTCTCTTAGGCCATAATTATCCCCTCGTTTATGGGGAAATATAGCGCCACATCCAGGTCTGTAGTTTCTTTGGCGAGTCACAGCGCAAAAGTTGGTTAATTGTGACGTGGGCCTTGGCGGGAAAACAACTTTGCGGCGCGATCACGCTCCACGGATCCAATCAAAGTTTCCTGTTTATGAATACTTAATGGTCATCACTTAAGAAGACTGTGGTCCGCTGAGTCCGGCGAACGTGTCCGACCAAAAGTCTTTGCTAAGCGCCAAGTCCACTCGAGCAAGACCATCCATCTCCACTTTTAATGTGCATTTAATAAGAATGAAATTGGCGGGTGCATAGATGCGGTCGGAGCGGCGCGATAATGACACTTTGGCTTCCCGGGGCGGTGATATGCGGATGACAGCCGCCCCCCCCTCCAATTCCTAATGGAGCCGTTCCACTGGCATCTGTTAAGAATGCTTCATTGACTTTACAATTAGTAAAGGCCACGCTTCACCGACAGTCTGCGAGACCACCGAGTGGGCGAGGCCATGTTGCTTTGAACACGTTTATCACAGGATTGGAAGTTTGTCGCTTGGATTTTGGAGTCTGAGCCTATTTAGCATCCGGTCTAAGCGTTGACCTCGGTTGTTACCACAACTCAAACGCAGAGACCATTTGGAGTTCAAGACAACTGCCGAAACGTGAGCAGGGACGGGGGGAAGCGGGGTACGAACGGGATGCCGACCGACCGACATCCAGCCGTTACTATTAACTGTTTGTCGCCGACAAAATGAGCGAGCGCGTGGCCCGCGACGACTAATCACCGACGGGTACTAATGGGTGCTAATAATCTTCTAAAAAATTAACGAATACAGTGTCGTCTTCATTCATTTGTTTAAAAAAAAGCACACCATGGTGTCAAGGGACTATATTCTAGTGATTTGAGTAGCTTCATTTACCGCTTTGGCGCCATCTTGTTTTTCACTATTTGCAGCAGGATTGTAATGAGCTTTGACATGGTAAAATTTCGTAGGTTTATCAATCTTATGAAAAGACCACAACCCTGTCTCATGTGACTGATTATTTGATTTATGAGGAATGTTTAAGCAAGTTGGAATATGACTTTAAAATACCAGCAGCATTTGTATGCATGTTTTAATGCATATCATTATTCACATTTTATGTCAGAGAAGAAAATTTCCATCTGATAAATCCCTGAAATTATTCAAATTAATATTGACAGTTGTGTTGTTCTTTCCCCCCCAAATAATTTATGAGTACTGTAATGTAAAATTGCAATGAATCTAAGATTTATACCTCAATATCTTTTAATTTAGTCAGAGTAAGAACAAAACAAAAGGCGTTTATATGGCGTATGGATTCATATGACTGGGATGGTGTCTGCAGTAGTGCTTCATTAAATCCTCTCAGTCTCTATTAAGGCAAACAGTGCTGATAAATCTGCAGCCTGAGTGTTGCGTGAATTGCCAAGAGTGGTGCCATTACGCCACCATTACCACTGTCCGGCATGTCTGCCTTCATTAAATCACCTGCAAATGACACTGGGCTGCTGCTGGGTTGACCGCACGCACGCACGCACACACGCACGCTCATTAATGCAGTGTCTCACTGGCGGCTTTTTTAATTCCATTTTCAATCTTTCCATTTCAAACGTGTTTCGGCAAAACTCTGCTCGCGAGTTCATCGTGTGTCACATTCAAAAGTTTTAACTGCGGATAGTTTGACAAACTTTCACATTTGAATTTCAGCAGGGGGGGAAATCTGCAAAACCAGCTTCGAGTGTCACATATCGGAATGCATGCAGGTAAAGTCTGTCTTCAGATAGTGGCCATCCTAATAGATGCCGCGCTCCGATTAGTCGCGCTGCGTCATTCACTTAAGACAACGAGACAAAGTGCACTTTCTGGAGAAATTGTGGGAATGCTGAATGCTAATATTTGAATGCTTGATATTATAACAACAATAATGTTAAACGACATTGACAATTATTACATTAATTAATATTAAATTAAATGTTTGAGCTGCTGAATTCAGAAAATTGAGCTTAGAAAAAGTTCAATGTCAGTCCCATTGAAAATGAATGGGGAGAAGTTGATGTTTAATGTTAAATTGTGCGAATACTGTAAGTAATGTGGAATCAGACAATATATTCCCTGGAAGGTGTGAATTTTTGGAGCAAGTTGAAATTTTAACGGTGTAAATTGGATGTGATATGTAGGAGTTTTTGCACATCAAAACTCAGGAAAAGTTATATGTATGTGCCATTGAAAATGAATGGGGAAAAGTTTATATTCAACTTTACATTGTGCGAAAACTGTAAGTAATGTGGAATCAGATGTGGGAGTTATCGCACGGCAAAAAATTGTGGGCAATAAAATGCTATAATAAATATAAGTATAATAAAGAATCCCAATAACACTCCCACAAATACATGATAGGATCATCAATTTAAAAAAAAAATCCATAGTGACAGCACTGTTGTGAGGCGAGGTAAAGTGCCGCCATACAGCGCTAGTATCTCAAAGCAAAAAAATCCACCAGACGGCTCTTATCTTGAAAAATGTGCAAGTTTTGTCCCTCATCTCAAGGCGTCACCATACTTATTTTTACTGGACTTTATTTATTTGTAAATTTATCCCAGATGTGCGTCAGCAGACGTAGCACGTACGACTCCCCGGCCCGTTTGTCGGAAGCGGCTCGCCGGCACGTCATCTCTAACCTCAAAAATCATTATTACCTGATTAAGTGTGATTAAGAGAAGATCATTAGCAGCTGCATGTCCTGTCCGTAACGATTACCGTGATGGGTGCGTTACGCCCAATGAACTCGCCTGCCGCCCAAGCTAATGGTGGGCGGCGCATTGTTTAGCTCCGGGATGGAAGGTTGACTTGCTCTCGTCGGCTTGAGCGCGACGTCCCACAGCTGCGTGCTGTAATCTGCTAAATGACTCGACAAGAGATGACATTGAGCATGTTTAGCACCAATTCCTCTGCATTATAGACTCGTTGCAGAAGTTAATTCTATTACTTAGAATGTTGATTATCTGGTTATTCTCTACTTAATGGGGAAAGAGCTCCCTTTTGATAAGTATTAATGTTTTAATCACTTGTAAGGCTGTGATGGTGCGATGTGGTAGACTGCAGCATGAATTTATTTTCGAGATCCTTCTCTGCCGAAAACTGGGGTAATTTGACTTGACACACAAATAAGATAAACCTCACCTAAAACGTGCAAATAAAAGTACTTGACTTAATTGATATACATCTGTTGTTTTACTACTAATATGAATAAGGGATAAAAGAAAATATAAAAAAAAAACACACACACTCGTTAGATAGGGAGTGCACGACGGCCACATATAAATATTTGTTTTTAGAGGGTGGGGGGCAATGTTCCGAGAAAAAAAACTCACAAATTTGCCACTTTATCAAGTTGCTAGTTTTTTTCTCGGAATGTTGCCCCCCCGCCTTCTAAAAAAATATATATTTATATGTGGCCCTACTACGGCGTCGTAAATGCTAGTGGTTGAAGAATTATTTACTTCTTTTTTTTTTCGTCAACTCTACAACGATGATAGTCGCATGGACGTCGACTAGTCGATGATGTCATTGATCAGCAACATGACAAGACGTCTTTCATAATGCAAAGCTTGCTTGGAATGGCCACTTTGTGTAACACACCAAAATTGTTAAATTAGAGTAAAACAGTATAACTTGTAATTGAAAATATTCACCAATTGAGCTTGTACGGACCAAAATTATGAGGGCTTCTTAAAGTCAACATGTCAAAATTAGCGCGATGTTCCAAAGGCAATAATATGTTCGATGTGCCTCCGCTAGTGTCCACATGATCCAGACCCCCACTATTCGCCCATGAATAGTGAAAAATCGGCGTGTGATTGACACCCAAGAAACGCATTAGAAAAAAAGTTTTTTTTATTCTCCCCAAAAACATGTTTCATCGTTCATTTCATCATCATTCAAAATTCTTGGAGTGGAGGGAATTATGACAATAATAATAATACATTTTTAAGAAATAATTATAAAAAAATGAGTATACATTTTCATCCGTCTCTGGAGGTTGCCATTTACACCCACTGCTGTGATTTAAAAAAAAAAAAATCCATCCATTTTCTTAATAAAAGAAAGTTGTTTTCCTAACATCACATTCCTTTATTGTCATCCATTCCTCTAATTGTAAATGCACTGCAGAACAGTTATGATGCTCAGATTTCAAAGCAAAAAAAAAAAAAGTAACCGTCAGTAATAGATCCATAAAGTAATGTACAATGCAAAGCATATTGCGCTAGATGTGCTGTGTGTGCTTTAATGCTATTTAGCAGTCCAACTTGGGACAATAGCAACCCCCGCAAAAATGATGCACTAACTGGATAGTGTCAGGGCTGTGTTGTCAGGACATTTGTTATTAATGGAAACAAGTTTTCAGAGGTGCAAATTTTGTCAGACGAAATCCCAAAATTCATCAGCGCTTAAAAAGCGTCTCCGAGGCTGCCAGCGGATGCAAAAAAAACGTCATTTTACATCAGCCGAGCCAATGCGATATGCAAAAAGCTCTCCTTTTATTTCATTTTATTTTTAAATTGCTTGTAAACGCTATGTAAATGTCTTCCTAATGCTTTTCTCATATTTGTCTGAGCTGCTGCTTCTATTCTTTTATGGTATGCAAATTTTAATGTCTTGCTTATTTACAGCACTGGTATACAGAAGCAGCAATAAAAAAACATTAGAAAAAAAAGAAAAAACATATTTGCCTCAGCTTGCCATGCTGTGGAAAATAAGAATTACTCAGTCCGCACCAGGGGCCTCATTTATCACTACTTTCACCACAGTATCCAATTTAATCTCAGAGAGTTACTTTTAATAGATGAACACAAGACGCACACAAATGTACAAATAATTTAGTGACTAGACACCAAAGTAGGAATCTCTGTGTAGAGAGTCTTATAGGTTGAAAGAAATGGGGTACAAATGACAGCATGTCCACAAATAGTGACCTTTTAGACACCATGTCTCAATTGTATCATCAAATGTGTCATCTGCTTAAACAAATAAACAACTTTCCTCAAATAAGTAAAAAAATAACCTGACGACATCCGTAATCTTACTGGCAGGCTAAAACCGTATGTTATGCTATTCGTGTCTTTTACAGAGAGCACTTAGAGATTAGTTAGCGCGTCTGCCTCAACATGGTCCGGGTTCAAATCTCAGCCTGAACTGATCATTATTTTCTTTGGAACGGTAACGGCGCTCATGTCATATCGCAATCCACCGAGTCGCTTCACCAAAACACGACTCGGCACATTCAATGCAAGTGAGCAACAGCGGCAGAATTTTGGATCTCTATAGTCAACCTGGCAATCACTGGAAAACGTCTCCAAGACCTTCCCTGTTCCTCCTCCCGTATAGAACGCAGCCCGGCGGCCGATTATTCCCACTGCCAATTAACCTGGCGCGACTCGGTCTGCCAAATTTCCTTCCCACCTGCCCGTCAAGTTGACAGCGCTGATTAAAACAGACAGAAGCGCTCCGAATGAGCCAGATATTGTCCACTAATCCATGTTGGAGACGCCCACAGCGCCGAGGGGACGCACTGACTCAAC
This sequence comes from Leptonotus elevatus, assembly GCF_054856555.1. Lineage (NCBI taxonomy): Eukaryota > Metazoa > Chordata > Actinopteri > Syngnathiformes > Syngnathidae > Leptonotus > Leptonotus elevatus. Next base: position 22,319,093 of record NC_141245.1, on the reverse strand, counting down.
TTGAGAGCGTCGCTATTACGCAATATGCCTTCAAACTCTTTTTCAGACGACGACTTTGCACTAGGGCTGCAACTAACAATTATTTTAATCATTGATTAAGCTTCTATTACGTTTTTGATTAATCAGATTTTTTTTAATTAAAAAACATGATATTGTTTCAAATTCCTAGTTTGCTCCCTGACTTTTCAGAAAAAGCTGATCTGAAGTTGGTGTTTTCCAAATAATAAGCATATGTTCCTGCCCTCACCGATGGTCACGAGCTGTGGGTCGTGACCGAAAGAACAAGATCCCGGATACGAGCAGCTGAAATGAGTTTCCTCCGCAAGGTAGCCGGGCTCTCCCTTAGAGATAGGGTGAGAAGCTCAGTGTCGAGCCGCTACTCCTCCGCGCTGAGAGGAACCAGTTGAAGTGGTTCGGGCATCTGGTTCGGATGCCTCCTGGACGCCTCCCTGGGGAGGTGTTCCGGGCATGTCCCACCGGCGGGAGGCCCCGGGGACGACCCAGGACACGCTGGAGAGACTACGTCTCTCGGCTGGCCTGGGAACGCCTTGGGATCTCGTCGGAGGAGGAGCTGGCTGAAGTGGTTGGGGAGAGGGAAGTCTGGGCTGCTAAAGCTGCTGGCCCCGCGACCCGGCCCCGGATAAGCGGTAGATGATGGATGGATGGAAAAGCATATGTTTTCAAAAGAAAATCAGATTTGGACAATTCCGAGTTTTTTGGACAATGTCTCTAATCAATTGCCCGAGTATCAAAGCAAATTTTGATCCTCAGCACAGGTGATGTCATCTTCAGTCGGCAGCAAGTAGAAACATTTGTTTTTAAAGGTATTCATTGTATACAAAAAAAAAAATGTATTCATGGAATTAATTCTGGACAAAATACTAACTTTTTACTGCTGAAAATGAGTCAAGTATCCCTTTAAAGGAGTTACTTAATTTTTTTTTTACCAGAGTATTTCCATACTCGTGTCGGTTTGCCAACTCTGGTCTGGGTCCTCAAAGGAGGCACGTTGCGTTGCAAGGGCGCAGGTATTGACTCCATAATTAACTCATGACTGTTGGATCACTCCTGCAGACAAATGGGGCTCTTCAGGGTACATATTGTGTTGTCCTTTCTCTTAATTCATTTTCTGAAATCACCCTCTTAATGATGGATTAGGGGCCAGAACTTTGTTTGATTTGCATTTAAAGCTGCTCGAACCCCCTTTAAAAGACTTTGCTTGCAGCATCCCTCCGTCAACACACAGAAACGCCGACGATCCCCTGCAAGCTTGCGAGCTTTGCGTCTGCCGTCGTTTCGTTGTCAAAGCGCACGAGACGGCTAATAAAATGATCTGAGGGCCGCGGGTGCGCCACGGTGCCGGAATGCTCCGAGAAATCTGATTCGTGCTTTTCATGCCCTAAGCCTCTTGTCTCTAATCTCGCCCACTTGTTGCGTAGGTGTGTTGAGGTGTGAAACGCGCTTTTCCATCCCTTGGCCAGCAAACCCGCGTTGTTGTTGTTGCCAGCGGGAATTGGAGAACGCGCTCGGTGAGACCTGGCACGATGTTGCAAACCCCGCGGGCGCATGCAGAGCGGCTTCCGAATAACAGATGTTGCTGCGGCGTGGGTGCCGTGACATCAGCGTTTTGCGGCGGCGAACAATGACGCAGCCAACAATGGACGTTCTGTCATGCCACTTAGATAATTGTTGTGTACCGAGGAGCTAAAAAAAAAGGCAGAAATTCTTGAAATTCAGCCCCCGATGCCAGTTTGACTTAGCAACATGTCTCTAAAATGGGTACACCTTAAAAAAATTTTTTATATATATATATATATATATATATTATTTTTTTTTAATGGTTGACATGCTTCTGTTGTATTTGAGCAAAAGACATTTTGATGCCCATCGGGTGCTGTGGATACCGCCTAATTTCAATTTCAATCTCATTACGTTTTTATTTAGTCCCATTTTTAGTGGACTATAAATCTAGCATTTTAGTCTTTATTTTAGTCCCTGAAAACATCATTTTATTCGTCTAGTTTTAGTCAACAAAAACTGTCAACATTTTTAGTCTCGTTTAAGTCAGGACAATCCTTTTACCCCTGTATATTTTTTGTCAGCAGATAATGTTGAACATTTCGGATCTAAAACTATTACACATAAAAAAAATTCTCATCTTTTTGATGAAAAACAACTCGACGCACAATTACAGTATGTCTACAATGGCTCCATGCTATGAGCTAGTAAATTAGCCAGCGTTATTTAGCGGTTGGATTCACATTATTGTTGGAGCGTAAATCTTACATTATAACTATAATTTACTTCTTCATTTTTTTAAACCGTTCACCGTGACTCCACCTCCCGTCTGTCAAACGTGTGTTTGTGCATGTTGCACTCGCGAGCTGCAGATCTGAAAGCGAGTGTGTCACTGTCACACGTTAGTGTCACGGCGACAGACGAGCAGGCGTGAAGTGAAGTACATTTTCGTACCGTCTTCATTATTTTTACGAAAATGCATACTGATTTAGTCCCGGTTATTGTTTATCAATGAGGCATTTAGTCCAGTCGAGTCTAGTTTTAGTCCGGTGAAAAATGTGTGTTGACGAAATAATTTTTTAGTTTTCGTTTGACGAAATGAACACGACTGCCCTGTAACCCCCAGCCAACCTTGACATGCCACTGCCATCCAAACAGCCTCATTACACACTCATATTAACATCTATGACAATAGTCTAAGCCTAGTTTTGTTTTAAATGTAAAATAAAACTACAGGTGTCAAAATTAATTGATTATCAAATGAATCAACCCCTACAGATTAATTGCACTGTTAATTTTGACTACAGATGATCCTTTATCTTGACAGTGGATGGTTACGTTTAAGGTAGCGCAGGTTGTGTTTGAGCAATAAACATAACTACATGCACCCTACAACACCCCCCCTCCCCCATTCCCTCCCCCGCCCACACCCACCGGAAGTCATGCATTAGACAACTTCGCAATCAGCATGCGGTGTAATGGAAATTTTGCAGCATCATGTGGCTTACGTGCAAATTCATTCATATCATTTTGACACACTTTAATAGTTGTATTATGTAATTGTTATTGTTAGTAATTAAGTTTCATAGGAGGTCCAAAGTGTGCATGGGTGGCGCAAAACGAGCTCATTTCAATTCATTTCACATTATTTGTTCATTTCTAATCCTTTGTGCCACGAAAAAGGTGTAAATGAGGTTAAAAGTTTCACCAAGAATAAATAGACTGTATGAAGCAGATTGGCTTCTCTTCAATTTAATTGCACTTCCCCACCTCCATGGAGGCGTACAGGAAGGAAGTGGCGCACATCTCGTCTGAATGTGGCTCTTAATTATCCTCACAGGAGGCCGAGGAAGGAAAGTGGGTTTTGCACTCTCTCCCAGCAATTGTGATTTTTTTTTTTTTGCAGCAGAATCAACAAAGACGACGGCTGCCACCAAAAGCGCAGAGTGTAAATGTTAATTTCTCTCCTATCATATTTCTCCGCGGGATCCAATTTAAGTTTTGTGGTGGAGGGAAAAAGTCGAGAGGAGGCTGACATTCATGTTGAAGAGCGACGTGTATTTTCTTTTTCTTTTTTCTTTGCTTTCATACACTTTCGAATCGTAGCACAGCTGAAAACAAATTATTAAACTCCCTGCACGGAATTATTGCGGGGTTGTTGTTTTTTTTTTAGCCAGCGTGGTGGCTGTCTGCTCTTTGCTATAACATCACACTAACTGTAAATAATACTTTGATCCAAAATTGCTTTTTTTGTTTTTGTTTTCTTGTACAGTACATAGTAACATACAGAAGAGGATTAGGACCAGTGAAGAGAAGAAAAAAAAAAAGGTTGGCAGGATTCTCACCTAATTCTCAGAATTCTGACTTTAAAGTGAGAATTCTGACTATAATCTCGGAATTCCGACTTTAACGTGATAATTCTGACTATAATCTCAGAATTCTGACTTTAAAGTCAAAATGCTCACTTAATTCTCAGAATTCTGACTGTAAAGTGAGAGTTCTAAAAGTCAGAATTCCTACTTTAAAGGAAGAATTCTGAGATTAGGGTTCAAGGTTAAATCCGTTTTATTTTTCTGCCAATAACTATTAGTTGAATTCTGACTTTCCACTTGATTTCCAATATGTAGCATGTTTTACTTTTCCTTTTGTTTTTTGTATTTGGGGCAGGGCTCTGTCCATACCCCCTGTGAATAATTAAGGGTGAGGGGTGTTACTACAGAAGAGGATTAGGGCCAGTGAAAAGGGGAGGAAAAAGAGTTGGCAGGATTCTCACTTTATTCTCAAAATTCTGACTTTAAGTTTTCACTCAGAAATAAACACTTCATAAACACTGGATGTATACACATGAAATGATTCTCAAACAACGCTTCTGGGCTTCTGTTAATGTGTGGTGGCGATTTTGTCATCAAGCAGAATTCTGACTTTGAGAATTCTGACTTTGGGAATTCTGACTTTGAGAATTCTGACTTTGAGAATTCTGACTTTGAGAATTCTGACTTTGAGAATTCTGACTTTCAGAATTCTGACTTTCAGAATTCTGACTTTCAGAATTCTGACTTTCAGAAACAAAAAGTACAAATAAAACATGCTACATATTGGAAATCAAGTGGAAAGTCAGATTTGTAACTCATATTTTTAGGCAGAAAAAAAATCTCCTCAAAACTTTCAACAAACTGACGTCACCGTAAAAGAGCATAACTACGCTTGAAGGCAGACGACATTGATTAGACGTGATTGGCCGTCAGGGGATTAACCCACTGGAGTGGCAGTCGCGGAGGAAGAAATTGACGAGAGCAGGTGTAGCGGGTCAACAAAGATGTTAACACGAGTCAGTTCGACGCGCCGCCCACCTGTGACGGAGAGACGATTCATTTCTATTTAACAAACGCTGGAGACAAAAGTTCACCGGGCGATATTGCTGCCGAGACGAGCCAGATGGGACGACTTTTAAAAATAGCAACGCCTGGGAGGAAGAATGAGAATTAGTGGGCGGACTGTAATGCACTTTTGCAGGTTAATGTCCCCCCCCCCCCTCCCCAAAAAAAGAGGGGAGGGGCTCCCTCCAGTGCAGCGATAATAAGTATGTGAGATTACTTTTGTTGAACCTTCCTTTAACCTTCAATTCAACACTACATTTCCATTAAAAAGCAAATTATCTTTGTTTTTCCCAAAGCTTCCCGCCAAATCAATCACTTGTGAGATCGTCTTGGAGGCGGAGATGGGCAGCATTTAATTAAACATTGAATAAATGACTTCAGAGGAAAACCAGCTCTTTTCCGAACAGGATTTTTACAACCGCCTTGAATGCTTTAATAAATAATCAGGATCTACGGAATAGTCAATACCGCAGGATGTGATTCGGCAGTCGCATCTCTGACACCTAAAGACACTTAGCAGTCCATTACGGTAAACGTAATGGGTATTTACATGGATCCGAAAGGCTCCCGTTCGATGTAAATGAGTGTAATTATAGTGGTGGATTCGGCCATTGCTGAGGGATATAACGCGATGCGCAGGTTACAATTGCCTACTAACTTCCTCCATTTACATTCACTTAATTGAATAGCATGCGGGCTCCGCTATTCACTGAAGGGTTGATGAGCAGCGGAACACTTAGTCAACTGCGGCAGTCTGACCTATGAACCATGCCTACCTGAAGTCTATTGTGTCGAACATCATTCAAAATTAATTGGGTTTTTGCTTCTGCAAAAAAAAAAAAAAGACGGAAGATTTTCAGCTTTTCAGTTCAGCTTGGTACTGTTAGTCCACACGTTACATTACAGCCGTTAAATGTCCTCAGCATTTTCTTTCACTCATTTTTCACACAGGTCACACATTTTCACATGGGCTAGGCTGAGCCGTCCCCCGCGAGGAGAGACTATTTCGAATAGATTAGACCTTCTTCCGCATTGAGCAGATGTGTACTCGATCTTTCTGGCATCCAGTAAATAGTTCAACTGAGAATAATTCAGTCTCCTGATTGTTATTATTAGTATAGCGAGACCAACTGTATCGAACTATTAATATGCGGTGACATTTGAAATCACAACCTTTTGTTGACACACTTATTGAATTCCACACACTCATTTCGATGACCCCAATTTGGATGCCTGGGACGACTGTCCCATTGCCCCAACACAACACTGCAACTCACTTGGTAAGAAAGCGTCTTTTTTTCCACATATAGCATGTCAGCCATCATTCAAAATAAGTAAGATTAGTCGGAGTATTTTGTCGCAGGAGGTGCGCACGCACCCTCCTCGCTTTCTCTTCCCCTCACACAATTGCATTGTAGCAGCCTAAAATCTCATCTTGTGTTGTTATGACAGCCGGAGAAGCAAAACACACAGTCTGCGTGCATCTGCCAGTTTGTACAAGTGAGGGGGGGGGGGGGGGGGGGGGGAGTGACTGACTCCCCACCCCAGAAAAATCAAATCAAACAGACCTCGAAGCATCTGGGAGATGAGATGTGGACATGTGATCGCAATCACAGGGAACAGCGTTGGGCGTAATAACTGCTCGGATAGCTTCTGTTGCTCACAAGATGCTTCTGGAGGTGATAAAGTATCAGTCCCGGAGCTGCATGAACAGAGTCTTCAGGCGGGGGGGCGGTGTGGGGGGGACGACAGGTGCACGGGTCGCCTTATTGCACCACTGGTGACTATTAGGCTGTCGTGTGGGTAAACACCGGGACTTGAGGGCGCAGATGATTGTGGCGCTGATGGCAGGTTATCTGGCGCCTTCGCAAGTTGACGCAAACAAAGCCCCCTCCGCCCTCTCAGGCTGCCAGACTTGTGAAACGGGGCGCTTTTGGACTGGGTTGAAGATAGCAACGCAAAGTGGCCCGATTCACTTTTGTCCCATTTGGCCGCGGTCAGATGAATTTGGCACTGATCGAGTGACGGCAGGCAGTTGAAATGTCTTCTTGTTTCGTCGACAACCCTTTTGAAAACGACCGCAGACATCCACGCCACTTTCACTTTTGCCACTTTGTGACTTTTTGAGCTACCAAAAATACAACCGAATGAGTGGATTATCCGCCGAAAAGCATGTATGTTGGGTTCATTTCCATATTTTCCAAGCCGGCTTCTCATCAGGGGTGGCTTTAATATGGAGAACAAATGTCTCTGTACGTTATGTGTGTGGCTAAGTACCCTTTCCCATTATGCCACACAACCAGAAAGCAACTCTGTCGAGACAATTCAGTCTTTGCCTTTTGGGATTACGATTCGCGGGATTGAGTGAGAAATTAAGAAATGTTCAAAATGCTCCTATTTTAATCCTGGTCGTCAGGTGGAAACAAGAAATGATTGACCGTGATAAGATGATTTTGATGATTATCAGCAGAGGACAGAAACGTCTTGATTTGTTTTGACAGTCGAAAACCTTTTAAAACACGCGACGGACTTTTCCCCCCCCCCAAGTTACCAAAGTATGACTGAATGAATGATCAGATTTCGTCATTAAAAGATTGACTGAGGGCTATTTTGTAGACAGCGCAGCTATGCTGAAGCGTAAGCGTTTTGTTGTGCTTGTTACGGAATTAGATTCACCGCTGCAACTGCCAAAATGTAAAATAAATAAATAATTAAATAAATAAAAGTGACAATAAAAACAGATAGAATTTATTCTACTTTTATTTTTTTATTTAGGGATAAAGAACGATTTTTTAATTCCATTAATTTTTTGTATTCAATTTTTGAATTATATGAGGGGACAGTTGAGGTGGCTCGGGCATCTGGTTCCAATGCCTCCTGGACGCCTCCCTGGCGAGGTGTTCCGGGCATGTCCCACCGGCGACAGGCCCCCGGGGGGCAACCCAGGACATGCTGACCCGGGAACGCCTTGGTATCCTGCCGGAGGAGCTGGTTGAAGTGGCTGGGGAAGAGGGAAGTCTGGGCGTCCCTCCTAAAGCTGCTGCCCCTGTGGCCCGACCCCGAATAATCGGTAGTAAATGAATGGATTATTTATTTATTTTGAGTTTTGGCAGTTTTGTTCCTCCATAGTAAGTAGACTTAACATTACACCTGCTGGAACCACATCTAAGTATTGGCGCAGGTAGTGTAACGGTGTTAACAATGTGTGTTTTGGTGTTCTTACAAAAGTGCGAAACACCGGACTACGCAAAAAAAACTCTCTATCACATCAAGTTATCCAAACAACAGGATGAAGGCCCGAAACATTGATCTGCAGTACAAGATGTCGCAAGCAGTCTAATGAGGTTGCGACTTACCTTTTTCTTTTTTCTTTTTTTTTATCAAGCAACCTTTAATGCCAGCGCGTGCGCGCTAAGTGAAACCAGTCGTCGGAACGAGCGTCAACTGCGCCTTCAAAGCTTGGCACTCTTCCCAATCATCTGCGTGTACTTCATTAGGTCTTGCACGGTCCAATTGATTTTGACGATAACGGCTCATATATTGTCTATTTTTCTCTCGCATTCATCCAAGTATAATTAATGTGTGTAATTAAGAATCCCATTACACGCGAGCAGCTGTTGTTAGCGTCACGCCGATAATGGACTCGGATCGGACGGAGATAAATTTGCTTTGTTGATGAGGTTAGAAACCGCTCAGATGTTTGCTTATGGCTGCCATCGTCTTGATTTATGGAAGCGAGCCGTCAGCAGATGAGAGCGCTCGATGACGGCATCGGAGCAGAAAGTGTCCCAACGGCGGCGCCGTCGGCCGGCGGATGCTTGCCTAACTTTACAAGCGGGCTGTCACAGAACGCGCGCGGCGCGCTGACCCAAGCGACTCTTGCCAATTACTGTAATCAAATAAAAGCCCGGCACTGCCAACTGCTCTCAAAGTGTCTGACTAAACCCATAAATGGATGTTTCGTCAAAATGAGGCAAAGCTGAAATGCAAAATAGATTGCAAAGTCTTTTTTTTTTTTTTTTTTGCCTTTGTGCAGTAATTACACGTTTGTGTTCACGTTTGTGTTCACTGCCTCTTCGCGGTCACGTTGGATTGACAGCAAAGCTTCCAGACGGAGGAATTTAAGAACAACAAACACTGTGCTGGGCTTATTAAGCGCTGGGCCAAAATGTCCTTGCTAAAAGATGTACAACGCAAACATGAGCGTCCAAAGATGGTGTTCAAGTCAACGGGGCTGCATGTCCAGATTTGAATCGGCATAAATCATCCACGTTAAATGAACGGGAACGGGGTTTCCCCACAGTTTGTGGAAAATGTAACGCAGTTACTTTACTGATTATTTGATTTTGAAAGTAACTGATTACTTAGCTTTGGAAGTAAACTAGATTATAAGTTACTGTATTAGTTACTTACGGTGCTGTTCAGCAGCTGCAAGCATTGCCTTAACATCAAAATAGCAGTTTTTGCTAGCAGCCTACGCAGTTAATTCTGTTGAGTAAATTTGACTCTATTTAGAGTGGGACCAAATAGACTCAGTTTTAGAGTAAGCTAATATTTACACAGGATAGGAAAATCAAGAATTGAAAAAAAACACAAGTCACTCAAGGGTTGAGGAACGAACGCACGACCTTCAGTTTGGGAGACCACCTGAACTATGCCCCTTCTACTGTTTGCGTATCTCCAAGAGGAGACCAAAATTGATGTTTTTGGTCTCTTGGAGTTGGGAAGATTCCAGCTGACATGAGCGATATGCTAACACACAGCAGGAGCTGCGTGGCTCAGGAAGTCGATCCGCTGTCTCCCGAGCTGAAGCTCGTGAGTTCGTTCCTCGACCCTTGAGTGACTTTTATTTATTCATTTTCATTTGACTCGACTCTAAAACTGAGTCTATTTGGTCCCACTCTAAATTTACTGTGTACTTTATTTGAAGTTAACAACAGAGTATTAAGCTGTCTCCCTATTGATTGCGGAGAGTTGATTATTGGTCAACAGCCCGTTCTGAATGCGAGGAAATGGCTTATTTGGGTTGTTTCTATTTCCTGTCTTTATCGCAGTCCGTCTGGTTTCCCGTGATTTGCCCTTTTATTCGTCTTTTTCATTTCATGTCTGCTCATTCTTTTTTTGGATGAGGAAGAAGAAAACCCGTTAATAACAGTTTATTGTACTTACGATAACATAGCAAGTGCAGACGACTGTCGTTTGTATAATTATTACATTATAAAATAAATAACAGCTCCTTTGTTGGTCACCGCCAAATTGTGTATTAATCACACGATTAATCAACAATCAGTTCCACACTCTGTTATCGTTCTTTTTTTTTTTTTTATCCCCATCCCTCATAAATACCAAAAGGAAAAAGCAATGAAGCCAACAAACGTACATTCGAACACATCCATTGCGCATGTGATCAAACATTTTCTATTTTATCACATTCCAGCTTTAATATCCCGAGAGCGCACGCTGGGCCGTTGTATGCAAATAGAAGGCGTTGGTGCGTGTTGACTCATAAAAGGTTCGCCGCCGCCGCCGCCGTCGCGCGCGCCGCCACATCACAGCTTTTGCGCGGCAGTTTATTTCTGGCCAAGCGATGCGCTGACGGCGGCCACAAATGTGCACAAATAACAATTACGCCGACTTCAAACGGACAGCGGGAATCCGTGGAATCGCGCTGTGCTGTTTTTCCCGCGGTCTGATGTTGCTCCTGCTCAGATGTTTTTGCTCTCGTCAATTGTGACGGAAGAGCTGACAAATTATTCATTCTGTTATCCGGTCACATCTGAAGGCAATCGAATCTATAAACAAGATCAATAATTTTTGAATAGTAACGTGTCGAAGTTTCCCCGAAATTGCCGAGTCGTGTTGGAAAGGGCGACATCAACCTGACTTGAGTACAATTATGAAAATCGGATGACGGCTTCCAGAGATATTGAGTTTGACTCAAATTCATATAAACCGCCTTCTGGCTCGCATTGCGGAATTCTACTGCCCAAACCCAGAAATCAGGTGAGCTGTGTTTTTATTGCTTTCTACTGTCCGAACCGGTTATCGCTTTGACAACAGGCCCCACAGGAAGCAATGAAATGATGTACCGCTAGTCAGTAGGTTATATATTAACCAAATAGCATGTTGATCCTTTAGTCAACGTCTTCTGATATTATTTGTTGTTCTTTAAAACATCAAAACAAATGAGAAATGAAAGAAATTGGAATTTAGATGTTTCTGGGGTTGGTGAAAGACTTTGGTTGGTAACCCGGTGGTCAGTGCTGGATTTCGCTTTCCTTTCTTTTCTTTGATCCTTCCTCGGGTCTCCTGACAATCTCACGACTCGAGCTGGATTCTGAAGTATTCGGTTTAGGTGAACGGCGTGGGATTTTTAATAGGTTTTAGGTGAATTAATGAGTACACACTCAAACGCACGCACAGATGTACTGAGCTCTCTCTCAAAAAAGAAAAAAAAATGAAATAAATTATTTGAAAATGTAATGTACACTATTTTTCTTTTTTTTTTTTTTTCTTTTTTTTTTAATGTAATGTACACTATTAACAGTACCGTAAAAAGTATTTGCCCTCTTTTCAACTTCTTATTTCCTGCATAAATTCCCAACTTTAATGTTTAAGACAAATGTAAATATCCAAAAAAAAGATAACCCAAGTAAACAATAATCAAATTGATTTTGATCATCGTTTTTGTATAAGACCTTGTTCATTTAGAGTTGTCCAAATCCTCAACATAAATGTGCTCCGATTTTCAGTAGTTTTCTATTACAGTAGACAGATTTTCAAAATAAGACATTTACTAACATCTGCTTTTACTTTTATAACACAATGATCAACATTTTTATAAATTTTCTTTTTTTCAATTTTCAATTTTTGTTACGGAGCAAACAAGGAACTGGATCATAACTGATGTTTGTGTATTTTCTATAGTGCCAATTTGACACAATGTCCTGTTTTTGAACAAATTATGTAAATTAAAACTTAAAATAAAAATAAAAATTGGACTCATCGATTAATCGAAAAAACAGGTTATTATTGTAAATTGTAATTCTTCATCCCACCATTTCTTATTGCAAATATCCCCATTGCGGGACTTATGAAGATTATTTTATTTTTTCAGTACCATTTATTCCTCATTAGGGTCACGGTGGGCGAGCTGGGCCGACCTCAGCTGACTTTAAGCTCCAAATAGTAACAATCTAAAATGTTTAAAAAAAAAACATGAAAATGCATCGAAACCAAAGCCATTAAACACGTTTTTTTCTGAAGAGAACGCACTCCAGTAACAATAAATAAATACTATTTTGAGGAAATATGGTACTAATCGCATGTGGAGGAGGATTCGGGTCATGTTCTAAAAACTCAAAGAAATCCTTCCATGAGTAATTAATTCAACTAATGTCAGTCTTTTAACTTTAATAGGAAACATTTACTGCAGACCAAAAGGTGTCAAGGAGTGTTTTGTAGTTCATGTCCACGTGTGTGTTTTTTTTTAAAAATGACATTAAAAGTGAAAAGTACACATGAGACGCAACAGATAATCAGAGAAATGTCAGTGAAAGGCAAAAACCTCGCAGCTAATTAAGAGCGTGTGTGATTTGCTTAATTGCGCATCATCGCACACGCAAGTGCTGAGTGTCCTCGTTCGCTTATCAAAATACCACCTGCTCTATGAATTATGATGAGCAAAAGTATTTTTTATTTATTTTTTTTAAAACATACACTGCCTGTTTCTATTGAATGTTTGTCATCATGTGGAGAGAACTTGGAGTGTCTCTTGAAAAAAAAAAAAGGTGACCAAGTCCTCCAGGGATTCTTATGGATCTTGGCAAGAAAAAATAAGTAAATAAATAAATAAAGCGTTTTTGTAGGCCTTTAAAAATTCCCTGCCATGAATCTTTTAAATGTCTCTCCAGTGAAATATTCATTGAGTGCTTCCTTTTTCGAATGTAAGTAAATATTTTCACTTGTTTTTGAACATCCAATCAGAAGGTCGTCCTTCTGTCAATCATCTCTGAAAGACGCCGCATGGAAATCGTGTCAGGGGACTTTTTTGGGGGGGGGGGGGGGGGGATTACATGAATTGATACCACCACCCCAAAAAATGATTTTCTTTTAGAGTTTCCTGTATCGCAACAAACTGCAGATCGGATCCTGCAGACGAAAAAGTTCCTAGCTTGGTGGCAAAGTGAAAATCCCAACATATAACATTATCATCCACATATACATAAATATTGTTATCCTGTACTGAGAACAAACTGAATATTTTAGAAAGTACATCCGCAGTAAAAAAAAAAAAAAAAAATCATAAAACTAAATCCACTCCGATGGCTCCCGCTGCTACATTGCGTTGGGCGCCGGTCCCGAATAATTATTCCAATGACATTTGCTCTCTTCCCGTGAAGGTAAACACTGTCAGGAGATTGAAAGCGAATGTAGGCGCACGGCGACGACGGGTTTGAATGAGACCCGGAACATTCCGCCACTGACCTTTTTCTAATTGAGTGATTCAGAACCTTGTGAAAAGATAGTGATGCTGGAAGATTCACATTTCCATACTACTTTTAATGAGTGAAGTGCACTCCAAGTGCTTATTGTCCGGATACATAGGATTATTATTATTTTTTTTTTTTTTTATCAAACCGAAGAGAAAAACACATTTATTTTGTATATTGTAAAGCATAAAACTGCAAGTGGTCTCAAAGGTCAACTTAGGTTGTGATTGTTATTACACCGAGAGAGAATTGTAGACTTTGTGGCTATCTGACAGGTGGAGACCACCGAAAATTGCATTTCAGCATCAAACCTGCTCAGAAGCGCACCCTCGGGTCTATTTGATGCTCGCGGGAGCAAATTCTTAATAAGCGTGAAGCCAAATAGATTTGTTAAGTGAAGAAGGAGGATTCCATTTTTCCCAGAGAACGCTCTTAATGTATATTATAAATAAATAATAAAGGGCAGACCCCCCCCCCCCCCTGCCTATTTACATTTCGCTACTCGAGAAATAACCTATTTGTGGATTTTTTGTGGGAATGCTTTTTTTGCCGCGTAATAACTCCCACATAATACTTTGGTTTTACACCGTTCAAATTTCAACTTGGTTCAAAAATTCACGCCTTCCGGGGTATTTATTGTCTGATTCCACGTTACTTACAGTATTCAAACAATTTAATATCAACTTTTCCCCCATTCATTTTCAATGGGACTGACATTGAACTTTTTCTGAGTCACACTTTCCACGCCCACTTCCATACATGCAATGTAAAGTAATGTAAAGTGCATTGTGTACTTTTCCATATAAATTTCAACTTGCTTAAAAAATAATAATCACGCCTCCCGGGTTCAATTGTTCTTTTTATTCATTTATCTTTCAAGTACAGTTAATACTTTGTAATTTTCACACAATTTATCTTTCAATTTTTTTTCATTAGCATTCAGCTATTAGCATTCAGCTATTAGCATTCAGCAATTAGCATTCAGCAATTAGCATTCCGCTATTAGCATTCCGCTATTAGCATTCAGCTATTAGCATGTAGCTATTAGCATCCAGTTATTAGCATTCAGCTATTAGCATTCAGCTATTAGCATTCAGCTATTAGCATCCAGCTATTAGCAGTCAGCTTTCAGCATTCCCATACAATTTCTGCAGAAACTGCACTCTGCCGTCACCGATCCTCAGTCATGTTTATTTGTTTGTGAAAGTCCTAAGATTCCACAATTGCGATCCCTCCCACTTAGTAGCAAATATAAGGAGAGCAAATATTTACGGTCGTCTACTCGAAAAAGACGAACTACGTTGGAGGTTAGCGGACACCTGCGGCGCACAAAGCGCTGCAGCAGATACACGCCGTCGGCCTCCCGCTGATCTCATTTACAAGATTGATTCCGTGTGACGCCTGAAATCCACACGCAGAGTGACACCTCCTTTTGTTGCTTTGTGCACACTCATTTGCTTCGCAGACATTTCGTAAGTGACGACTTTCATTTTGGGAAAGCGGATGACGGCTCGGCACGTGAAGAACCTTCACAAGTTTGCACTCCAAACCGGAAAGACGTAAAGCGTGCCGTCGTGAATTTCGGCCTGTCACCGAGTCATCAATGTTTGATTTATGAAAATGTAAATTTGGTCCATTGAAGACACTAGGCGTGGGAATCTTTGACTGTCTCACGATTCTACTCCGATTTTTGGGTCTGTGATTCGATTCGGAATCGATTTTTGAATCGGAATGATTTTTTTATTCACAACTGATTTGATTGACGATGATTTCTGTTTCAAGTTATAGATGTGCAAAGAATCGTCATGATCTACTCGAGTCTGGCTCGCTAATGCTAATTAGCACGCTACTCGCGGCACTTTTATCACTCAAAAGAACGCCTATTCATACAAAACGCTTCAGGAATGTTTAGACTTAACATTACTCACTGGCGTATTATTGGCATAACTTGATCGTGACTTTTTCCTTCTACTCTCTAATGTGGCTGCAACTTAACAGTGTATCAGAATGTGTGGAACCACACTGCCCCTAAGTGGCCAAATCGTGTACAACATGAACAGGGCAAGACAGTAAAAAATAATGTCAATAAAATCAATTTCGGGACATTTAAAATTGATTCTGAATCGTTTTAAATGAGAATTGCACTTCTTATGAGAATCCATTTTTTTTGGGCACATCCCTACTTAACATAATACTGTACTTTCGGTTCGGTAATGATTTTAATTTGTCTCAAATGTTTCTGAAAGCATATTAGGTCGATTGAAGCCTAATTTGTCTTAAGGATTTTTTTTAATAAGTTCTTGAGTGTCACAGAAACATTTTTTATTTACTTTATGATGGACTTTATATTTAGTCCTTGAATTATAATTATTGTACGTATTGTTAGGTGTGGAGAAGACTTTGACATTTACAAACGCATACGCGGTCAAAGCAATATGACTCCGATGCTCTGACGGATGATACAAATGGTCCTCATGGTCGGTATCTCGGTATTCATTTATATGAATGTGTTTGTTTTTTTTTCCCGGCATGTGTAGTTTACTTCTCAATGCCATCGTACTTTTTCTTCCCCCTCAATTTATAGAAAATGAAAGGTTTGAAGTGGAGACAATGCAATGCGCTGCGGGCTTCTTTCTTATCTGTGACCTTTCTCAAGGCCTCCGCTCGCAGATTGTATCGACTCCACGGGTAGCGGGGGGCTTAAATTTGAGGTGGAATTGTTTCGATATTGTCTCTGCCTATATATATATATATATATATATATATATATATATATATATATATATATATATATATATATATATATATATATATATAGTGCACGTGTGCGCTGTGAATGTTCTATTCAAGAAGCGAAGCAGTTTTCCTCTATTTGAGCAGGGATATTTTTTTATTTCACCTTCCCGTTAAGCTCTTTTCTACTTTTGTATTCCAGGGTCAGTAATCAATAGCGAGCCCGAGCGGACTTTACAGCGTCTTGCCGGAGCAATAGGTTGATGTCAAATGGAGTCATAAGTGAAAAGTAAAGAGAAGGCGGTGTAACCTGAAGAAGCCGATCTTCGTGATGATAAGCGCTACTTTAGCACAATTAGCCGCATTATGCTTTTAGTCGTTTGATTGTAATCTGTCGTTTACTCTGTCGTGTCTCAACCTCGCGTATTATCTGGAGCGGTGCTTTAAATACAAGAGGGAAGTCTAAACAAGCTGGGGTCCTGGAATGTAACTTGGGGCCTGCAAATCGGATCATCCTTCAATCATTTGGAATACATAATGGGGGTGTCGTTTAAAAACAAAAAAAACAAAAGCGTACTTTCGTATGCACTGGAAAAGCAAATAGTCAATCTTACTAGAAACAGACAGACAGAGTTTGGCTTTAGTCCCTTGTGCTAGCTAGCTAGCTAGCTACCTAGCAGGTAAATGAGCACCCGAGGAGCTAGCTTGGGAGCTAGCTAGCTAGCTAGCTAGCACCTGGGGCTAAAGCCAAACTATGGCACAGTTTTTACTTTCTGGACTTGGATTTGCCACCTCTGACCAGAAATAAGAAAGCAAGTTTATCTTACTAGCTTTTAGCCAAAATGTTGGTCTTAGGTTAAGCAACAAAAAGTGGTACCAGCTCACCAAAATGGTATTGATCCAGTTAATTGCTCAACATGAGTTATCAATTGGAATAAGGAACAGTAAGTGGCGACAAGTGATGAATTAATGAATGTCAGGGTTATGAGGGGGGGGGTCCTTGGAAAACATTCCCGCCTGTAAAAGAGGACCTTGGACCCAAAAGTTGAAGAAAACGCCATTTTTGTGAGACCTCCAGGTCGTGGGTGCATTGACGCCAATTCGAGACCGCAAGATGCTCACGTAGCTGTTCGAGTTAGCACGTAGCACCTAAGATGGGGGGGGGGGGGGGGGGGGAGAATCATATTATTACAGATGTTTTCAACCTTAAAATGGGCATTTACTGCGTATCTATGTCATGTTGATGTAAGAAGAAGGAAATTCCGCCTGTCTGAGAGGAATAAATGGCATCCAATTTTTCTCGATAAAAGGACAATTTACTGTCATTGTTATCAGTTACTCAGAGCAGCTTACTTGTGTTTTTCCATTTAAATTGTAAGCAAAAGGAGGACATGAAGCAGAAAATAAGCAGCCAGATGACGAATAAACAGCATCTGAGGAGCGCGGTAAAAAGATGCTTTGGGATTTATTTATTTATTTTTTCTTTCTAGAAGTGATTGGCTGTCTTTTGTGGCCCGGGGTTTTGATAATCCCGTCGTCTTAATCTCCCCTTTCTTTTGTGCCGAGTAAACACCTTCATTACACGGACCAGAGCGGGCCACTTCCTTATAAAAATGGAAATGGAACGGCGAAGAGAAGCCGCGCGCTAAACAAGCGCGGTGGTGTCCGCACATGATTGCTGTGCGGGATCACCTTGAGACAGGCGGCGAAAACTCCATATCAAAAACCAAATGTGCTCTTGAAACGCGTGCTTTTATGTGTTGTATTTAAACCGTGATTGGATATTTCATTGCCTCTGCGGTGCAGGAAGCTGAAGCGGTCCTTTTATGTCCATTTTGAAATTAATGACTGACATGATGTGGACAAATGTAAAAGTGAAGACAATCGTGTTGATATGTGGCGGCTGTGCATGAGTAAATATTTGCAGTTGGGAATGGAATAGTAACCAGTAAGTATGAGCCATGGAGTGATAAATACACATCAATAAATAAATGTATATAGTCGGGATGCCAAAATTTTAATTTTCTTTAACGCGCGATTATTGACCGGCCTTTACTTGGAAAGCCTGCGCTGGGGGAAATCTAATTCGCAACGCAGCGGGCAAGTCCACGTCAAAATTTAGCAGTAATAAATGTAATAATAATGCGTATATTTGTGGACACTGGCCTCAAGTTGTATTTTACAATTTAAAAAATGCGCAGAATTTTATAAGTTACTTCATGCTAAATATTAGATAGCTCTAACTATAAAAAGAAAAATGCACTGAGCTGTCACCAACGTCTTACAAATGCAATTATGCCACCTAGCGGCAGAAAAATGACTAACACAAATCAATATCACACTCGTTTTTGTTTTTTTTAGAGTACAGTGCATCTTTTTAATTTTAACTTAATTACTTTATCAATGACTAAACGATGCAGCAATATCTCTATTTAGTTTGACTTTTTTCTCCACTTTTATGTAAACAATTGTATATAAACTTGTATTGTACATTTCATTGTACATTTAGAACAGATGTAAAATTTGCGATTAATCGTGAGTTAACTAATGAAGTCATGCGATTAATTACGATTAAAATAAATTATCACCTGACACCCCTAGTATATAAGCAAATGTGAACAAAAGCAAGAATACTAAGAAACACTTTATGGAGAAACGATTCCCCTTCAAAAGTATTGGAACAGCCAGGTCAATTGCTTTGTTTTTGTCGTCTTCTAAAGACACTTGGACACGCTAATAGCCGCTAATTCGCTCGCGGGTTAACCGTTATTACTCCCAAATAGCCGTTAGCTCACTGGCTATCCGTTAGCCCGCACGCTAGCTCCCAAATAGCCGTTAATTCGAGAGCAAGTGGTTAGCTCACGGGTTAACCGTTAGCCCGCACGCTAGCTCCCAAATAGCCGTTAATTCGAGAGCAAGCGGTTAGCTCACGGGCTAGCCGTTAGCCCGCACGCTAGCTCCCAAATAGCCGTTAATTCGAGCGCAAGCGGTTAGCTCACGGGCTAGCCGTTAGCCCGCACGCTAGCTCCCAAATAGCCGTTAATTCGAGCGCAAGCGGTTAGCTCACGGGCTAGCCGTTAGCCCGCACGCTAGCTCCCAAATAGCCGTTAATTCGAGAGCAAGCGGTTAGCTCACGGGCTAGCCGTTAGCCCGCACGCTAGCTCCCAAATAGCCGTTAATTCGAGAGCAAGCGGTTAGCTCACGGGCTAGCCGTTAGCCCGCACGCTAGCTCCCAAATAGCCGTTAATTCGAGAGCAAGCGGTTAGCTCACGGGCTAACCGTTAGCCCGCACGCTAGCTCCCAAATAGCCGTTAATTCGAGAGCAAGCGGTTAGCTCACGGGCTAGCCGTTAGCCCGCACGCTAGCTCCCAAATAGCCGTTAATTCGAGAGCAAGCGGTTAGCTCACGGGCTAACCGTTAGCCCGCACGCTAGCTCCCAAATAGCCGTTAATTCGAGAGCAAGCGGTTAGCTCACGGGCTAGCCGTTAGCCCGCACGCTAGCTCCCAAATAGCCGTTAATTCGAGAGCAAGCGGTTAGCTCACGGGCTAGCCGTTAGCCCGCACGCTAGCTCCCAAATAGCCGTTAATTCGAGAGCAAGCGGTTAGCTCACGCGCTAGCCGTTAGCCCGCACGCTAGCTCCCAAATAGCCGTTAATTCGAGAGCAAGCGGTTAGCTCACGGGCTAACCGTTAGCCCGCACGCTAGCTCCCAAATAGCCGTTAATTCGAGAGCAAGCGGTTAGCTCACGGGCTAACCGTTAGCCCGCACGCTAGCTCCCAAATAGCTGCTAATTCGCAAGCTAACGCATTGTAGCAGGGGCAGCTTTATTTATATAGTTTATTTAATACATAAGGTAGTAAGTTTAACTTACATCTGCATTTGTTGCAGGGAAACAGACACTTAAGCCCGAATATAGAAATAATGTAGCCATTTTTACGACTTTACTGTTGTTAGATTGCTGTGTTTTTGTTTTATACTGTAAATTAAGAAGGATTTCTTAAAAAAAAAAAAAGTTGTGTCACCCTGGACACACCACTCAAAAAGTCCTGGCTTCCATCCTTGTGGCTCGCAGGCCCCAGTTTGAGAACCACAAGACGAATTGGTCAAAAGTAGTGTCTGATCATCACGCGCAAACGCAGACGAGAGCATAAACGGGTGAGCATTAGTCACCATTAAGGATCGCCTCCTTTTCCACTCACGGGCTGAGCAATGCAGCACATCGGCATCACGCTCGGCGACTCGGCATTAATCCTCATGGAGCCGAGGTGGACTCTAATCAATATCCCACCAATAACCCTCGACGTGATACAGTGTCGCGCGGGATTTGATTATCAATACACGTCGCCGGCGCCGTTCCGCTTTATTAGCGTCGCCTCGGACCCGTTGCTCGTACATCAGAAGGTGTAACGTTCAATTTGCGCCGCTCGGCTTCACGGCGAGTCGGATTAATGCCGCTGTTGCATTGTGTCGCGCTGGGAAGGTTTAAAGCTACTTGCTGGCCATTTAGAGGTTTGTGGCGGGGGCCCGTTTGGGCAAAAAGGAGAGTCGGCCCCGTACGGGAAAGGCCGCGCTTGCAAATGCAGCGGACTGACTGGAAAAGGTCAAGCAGGTACTAAACTGACGGCGACGACATGGTGACATAGCGTTCTGCATGTCTGCCTAAAGCTTTGAGGTTGACGGTTCGAATCTCCGTCCTACGTAGAGTTTTCCTTTTTGTCCCCTTTGTCCCACGTTTCAAAAACGTGCACGTTTGGCGCACATCAAGCAAGATGCACAAAAGCGAGGGAGGAACAAGAGTGCCGAAATGAAATAAATGCCGTAAATATATCATTAAAATAACGGATTTCTTTATTTCAATTGATATATATTTTGCTACTAATGTCATCTTTGGCACTCCTATTCTCTGCGCACAGCATCCCGTCGAACTCATGAATGTCTAAAAATAACCTGACGACAGCCATCTTGCGTTGCCACTGTTGACAACTTATGTTCGATATTCGTTGAAAACTGTTATCGGTGCTTGTTTTTTTTCGTCAGGGTCTCTTGAGAGCCTCGCAAAAGTATATTATCTCGGTATCTTGAATTGTGACTAACAGAGGTTAGGTTTGCATTTCACCGCAATTATCTCCTATTATAGCAAATAGAATCATTTTGCGAATTTCATTGTTGATGATTATTTTATGATCGCATTCTTACCGATGATGGAGAGCTTCTCTCAGACTTTGGGATAACCGTACGCCATTGTTGCCGTGGAGACAGAAAATAACGTGAAAGCGCCACAGAGAAATCTGTTTGTATTTGAATTAGCGAGTTGGCAGCGCAAGATGGCTGCCAGTGGCTTTACTTCTAACCAGAGGTGGGTAGAGTAGCCAAAAATGGTACTCAAGTAAGAGTCAGGTTACTTCAAAATAATATTACTCAAGTAAAAGTAGTCATCAAAAAAATCACTCAAGTACAAATTTAAAAAAAAAAGTATTTGCTGAAAAGAATACTCAAGTACTGAGTAACTGCTATAAGATGAAGTCTGATTTATTTTTTAAAAACACTGTTATCAGATTGACAAAAACATCAAATGATGTGCAAATGCTGGCATCTTCAAATCATAAAATAAAATAAATAACTTTTTGAGCTTGAACAAAGTAGCGGAGTAAGAGTAGCGTACTCAAGTAAAAGTTAAAAGTATTGTGTGATAAAACTACTCTTAGAAGTAATTTTTTTTTTTTTTTCAAAAAATTATTCAAGTAAATGTAACTGGTTACTACCCACCTCTGCGTCCAGGTTATTTTTAGACATCCGTACGGTGGCCAAAAAGGGTCATAATAACTGCAACCAAAGTGTGGCGTTTGGTGCAATAGAAGAGAGAAGGCCAAGAAAAAAATTCATATCCGAAAATGAACTCCACAGGTATGTGAAAAATGGACTGCAATGCAGTTGTGACGCAATCGTCCTTCTTGCTACGTCGCACCTCTGCTTGCTAGCGAGCCCACGTCACTGCAAAATGCCATGAACTTGCCGTAGCTCATTAAAAGCCGGCGCGGCGTTATTTACAACTTTTTTTTTCTGAAAATATACGAGCGCTGTGCCGTAATTCGCGTCAGCTTGTCGCTTGAGCGCTGCCGCGCGGGATATATCACAGCGGCTGCGTGTTCAACTCCCCGAAGCTCGGAAGCTTTGTGTCCTCTCGGGGGGGGTTTTTGCTTATAAAGCCAGCTTCCATATTAGCTGTCTATATTCATGACGTGAATGGCTGAGCGTATTCGCGGTGCAAGTGCAGCAAAAGAGGGAAGACACTTTGAGGAAGAGCCGCGCTCCTCCCGCAGTCCATTACCGCACGCCGCAATAGAAAAGTATAAAAAAAAAAGTAATATCTGTAGGAAAATACAAATCACATCATGTCGTCATATTTTCAATTCATTTACAAAACGTAGTTGCTTCTGCACACACACACATTTGACTTATCACAAAAAAAAAACCTGAGCGTGTGTGTGTGTGTGTATAAGTGATGGACTGTTTGTTTCTTCATGTGTGTGTGTACGAATGAGAGAGACTGTATATGCGCGCGTGACCGAGATGGACCCAACCCCGGGGTGCGTTTATCTAAGCTGACAGAAACAATTTAGAGCGCCGCCAAATAGCAAGTGGGAGTGAAGTGGAGGGGAACGGCACAAAAGACGGGAGAGGGGGAGGGTCCGGGGGCCACTAATACAGTCGCTGCCCCATCTGTAATCAAAATGGTGGACTGAGAGAAGAGGCTGCACGCCGCCGTCGTGACTTGAGGCGCAGTTTAGCATACATGCTAAAAAAGTGTCAACGGGGCATTTCAGGTTGTCATTTTTACACACATGACGGACGATAGCACCTAAAACATGACGGATAGTTTTAGGTGCGCGTCGGCCGCTGTCCCAAAATGAAACCCCAACCCAGGCTTAAAACTCAAATCCTAAATTTTAAATGCTAACTTGAAATCTCAATCATTGGTTTTAAATCTTAATTGGAAACCTTAGCCTAGGCTGAAAACCCAAACCCCGTCTTGAAATCCCAACATTAGCTTGAAACCTGAATTTGAAATCCCAACCTTCGTTTTAAACATGAATTGGAAAACTTAACTCAGGCTGGAAATCCTGCTTTAAAACCGTAACCTTGCCTTTAAACCTTACTTTTGAAATTCCAACCTTGGTTTTTGAACCCTGTTTTCAGACCCCAACTCTGGTTTTGAAATCTTGCTTTAAAACCTCAACACTGTCTTAAAACCTTCATTTAAATCCCCAATTCTGGCTTGAGCCCCTACTTTGACATCTCATTCCTGGCTTGAAACCCAAGTTTGAAGCCCTAATTAATCATAAATAAAAGATTTTGTTGTCAGAAGTTGGCACGGCTAATTATTTTTATTTGAAAAAAGTTTTTTTTCTTAGAAACAATAATGTTGTTTCTCACTTCGATTAGACCGCGTGTTTGCTAGTTGTGACAAATAGACATAAAGCAAACACCTAGAAATAAATGCCTCCCTCAAATAAAATGTATTTTCACATGAGGGAAGCAGTGATTGAAAATCACTGGATAGTAAATCTTGCATCAGTGGCATCATTTTCAGCCCAAATGGATTTTCCCCGGGAAATGAATATCGCTTTGCCTTACCTCCAATAATCCCAAATTTTAATTTCACTTTGTTTCTGGTTGTGGTCTTTTCCTGATGATTTAGCCGAGATAAATCGGTCCTCGCTGATCCCCGCTGATTTGTTGTAATGAGACCAGCTTCCCTTTTGTTTGACGAAACGTGTTTGTTTTTGTTGTTGTTGTTGTTTTGCGTTTCATCGCAGATGTCAGCCCAAGAACAAAGACGAGACAAACGGCATGAAAGCGAATGTAAATGTAATCCAACGTGGGCTTGTTCTAACAAGGCAATTTAAGCGCCGACATGTCTGCGTTCCGCAGTGGCGAAGCAGGGGGGGGGGCGCTTTTATTAATGCGCTTGAGTTGCACACGAGGCCTTTGGGCTGCCGCTTGAAGAACAATCTGGCAGGGATGTCGACGCGCGTCCCGATGGAGGCGCGGCAAAGATGTTTCAATGAACATTTGATGAAATCGCGAACGCGTGAGTGTCCATTTTGTCTCCCCGCGCCGTGTGTGCGCGTGTGAGCTGAGAGTTTTGCTCCTTTTTCATCGGCCTCCCTCGGCAGCTGCGGTCTTCGTAAGTGAATCCTTCGTTAGCATTTGTTTATCGCCAAGCCCAAGGCGCTCGCGAGCCGCAACCGGGAAATGCTGAGAAATGTCTTTTTTTTGTGCAAGATAGCAACAAACGGCTCTTTTTTTGTTGCAGCAAACGAAGCTAGACTATTTAATATTGTACGGTGGCTGACTGTTTAGCACGTCCGCCTCCCAGTGCTGAGGACGTGAGCTCGAGTCCGGGCTTCCTGGGTGGAGTTTGCATGTTCTCCCCGTGCTTGCGTGGGTTTTCTCCGGGTACTTCGGACTCCTCCCACATTCCAAAGACATGCATTCATTGAACACTCTAAATTGTATCCTCGGTGTGATTGTGAGTGCGGATGGTTGTTCGTCTCTGTGTGCCCTGCGATTGGCTGGCAACCAGTTCAGGGTGTACCCCGCCTACTGCCCGACGCCAGGTGGGATAGGCTCCAGCACCCTTGTGAGGACAAGCGGTTAAGAAAATGGATGGATGATTAAAAAAAAAAACTCCAATAAAGCTTAAACTACTGTTGCTAGGCAGAATATATGGGGCAGATGCCTTTTTGTCCCAAAATTTGTGAAAACAGCCCTTTAGAAAATGTACAGATGGATGGGATGCACAAATCACAACTGTTTCTATGGCAACTTAGGTCAGAGGACTTTATTCGGGTTTATCACACACAGATGCGCGATTGGGCGTCATTAACAGCAACCAACGTGACATCATCCACAAGTGGCGATCTTGCGGCATGTATATCGCGTGCTTCTCCTGTGCTCCCAAAAACATATAAAAACTTTCTATTTAAATATTGCCATGGTCCCAAAAACGTTTTTATATGTTTTTTCCATGTTTTTTTTTATGCTACAGCATACAGAAGGCTTTGATACAGCTTCTGAACTGAAGAGGTCGCTAAAAGCAATAGTAGTTATTACAAAACCGGCCAGCAGGTGGCAGCAGAGTTTAAGAGCTCAACCAGGGCCATGTTGCAAAAAGGCACTTTTCCCCAGTGTTTTCAGCAGATTTTTGAATAATGATGAAAATTTGCTATATTCTAATGCTAATTGCTGCAAAATTTAAACAGATATAAATGGGGTTTTTTTTCCTGATGAAAGAAAAAAATTTGGCATAATCGTAAACAAAAATAAAAGATAATTTATACTAATTTTGAGATGTTTAAATGCATATATTTGCACTTTTTTTTATTTTAAAATAACTAATTTAATAAAAATCTTGTTTGGTCCAAAATAAACTTGCATAATTATAGTGTTTCAACAAAATGTATTTTTTTTACGTTTAAACATTTTCTTGTTTTACACCCAAAAAAAGTGATTTCAATTATTACCAAATTAATTTTTTTAATACTTTATCCTTCACTCCCCTAAAATGTATTTATACGTCTAATGCTAATTTCTGCAAAACGGAAACAGAAACGGAAACAAATTTACTTTTTTTTTTACTGATGAAAGAAGAGACTCTAATCTTTATTTTGGTAGGTTCCATGTTTTTACAGCAATAGAACACAATAAATCTGTTAAAATCCATTAAAACAGGGAGTGAAGTGGGTTGCTTCAGTGAAAATGGCTGGGAGTGAATGAGTATGAGTTATAGGGAATGAAGCAAGCCACTTTGATTGGCTGGGAATCAAGTTGGTGTTCAGTCCCACAACGGCAAAAGGTCCGTTTACAAACGTGCCAAAAGAAGTAAAACTCCACCCGTGCTTATAGTTCGACTGCACGTTGCGCTAGATTTGCACTGGGTACAAAAATAGGGCCTACCGTGCTGTTTCTATGGCAACTCGGGGCGGAGAAAAGACATGCTTGCACTGCCACTTGTTGCTAGGCAGAAAATGTAGGGCAAATCTGTGCTTGCCCCTAAACTCATACGACAGTCAAGCTTACTGTGCCGTTTCTTATTGCTCATTTTAAAATATAGAATATCTGTCTATGCTGGTTCATTGCATTTCTTTGCACTGCTACTCGTCGCTAGGTAAAATAAGAGGGGCAGATCTATTTTTGCCCGAGCTCGTTTGAGAGAGAGAGAAAATTAAAAGAAGATTGAGAAAGTCGCTTACTGTGCTGTTTCCCGGACAACTTCGGACCCTGTGCTCAGTCACAGAGTAGAGAAAGGGCGCACTTTGTCACTTGTTGCTAGGTAGAAAACATGAGGCACCGCGATATATGCCCCAAAGGATAATTATTAAATAATAGCTTCATGGCAGTCAAATTTACTGGACTGTTTCCATGGCAACTTGGTGTAGCGGGCACCGCTGTCCCACGCAACGGCGAAGGACACGTTTGCACAGGTTTTAGGTCAAAACATTTTCCTCCAAGGACATTTTCATACACCAGCCACTGTAACGCGGAGATTTGCCGTGTTCTGGTTCGAAACAGGTGCAGAAAACATTTGCGGCAAACTTGAGCAAAACACGTTCACAAGAAAGAGACAGATGGCGGAGGCTGAGCTGACGATGCCTTCAGGGTCCGTAAAGGAGAGTCCCATTAGCCTGCGCCAAGAACGGCCAATAAATACAACGCTTCCTTGTTTTTCTGTAAAAAAAAAAAAAAAGAATTAATAAAAAATAAGCCGTGAGAAATATTTATCAAAAGAGTTGCGCTGAGAGGAGCATCTGTCGGCGAAGCACGGCGGCCTTTTATTTCCCAGCACATCAACAGGTAATGCGTTGATGGAGATAAAAGGTGGCCGCTGAGCACTTAAGTACTCATCTTTGTGTCAGTTTTTTTTCTGTTGTTGTTGTTGTTGTTTTCCAACAGCAATGAACTCGTACACAGACAATCAACATTTCCGATGAACCACAGATTTGAGCTGAGGAAAATCAACTTGGAACTTAAAAGATGCAAAACTCTAACTGCTGTGATAGGAAATAGAAACAAGAAAAAGAGAAACAGTCTTAAACAAGGTGATGGAACTTCCTAATCGGGCAAACATGGGACCAAAATGTAACCAAATTGCTTAACGCAATTGGATGCACCAATCCTGGTTAATTTTTGCAAAGTTGCACTTACAGATGGTCTGAGTTGGCCCAAGACGCGGAGAGGTTTTGTTCCTGGGTTGGAGGTAGTGTGATATTAAATTCAAGGCTTCATGAGGAAAGAGATTTTGTAAGAGAGAATTTCAGAAAAATCACTTTATTCTTTTCTTTTTTTTCTTTTTTTTCCTAAGAGCTCAATATTGTTCATTCGGTAATTTCACCGATGACTTTCCTTATCACTTTATTCTTGTGACACATTTATTCCCTTAAGTCATTCATTGCCATTATAGGCGTCAAGTGAAATGCAAATATCGACTGCCGCTGTTCATATTCATCCAATGTTTTTCGAAGGCCCGTTTCAGGTTTGTAACCCACTGTAATGACTAACAGATACCTGTAGATGGCAGCGTTGCATCTGTTTGGATTTTTGACCAGCAAAGGTTTTTGAGAAAATGCAGATTATGGGGCGAGTCATGTTGATTACGAGGAAAAGAAATGTTTGGGCACCTCACGCGCCAAACAGTCTATGAAGAGAGTTTTTGTGACAGTAGGTGGTAGAAAGAGTGTCAAGGATGGAATGACCAACAGCATGTAAAAAAAAAAGAAAAAGAGGCTGACGCTCACAGCACATTTCTTAGTACAATATATCGGTAAAGGAATGATTTTGTCATCATCGGCACTTTTGTTGTTTTTTTCTTTTATTTTCACAACAATATTAACATCAAAGTCTCTGTTATCTGCTAAAGATCAGCACATAATTGGGACCCCCGAGCTGGTGGACCCCAGTTTGAGAACCGCCGCAGGAGAGAGAGCGCCGATGTTTTGTGCGTGAGCGTGTTTAAAGAACTCGCGGCTGCCGCTCGGCCCGCAGAAACACTCCAGCGCATTTCTTTTAATGCACTTGGCATCTTTTGTTCTCAGGGGGAGATGCGACTGTACGCTTTTATCCCCCTCCACCTCCTTGCATCCTTTCTCGTTTTTGCCGCAGCGTTCCACCAACCCTCGGCCCCTCACCCCCCACCCCTCTCCTTTGCGCGGCGCCGCCTCAGCGGGAGGCGAGATGAGGTAGCAGTTGAAAAGGTGTGACGAAGACAAGAGTCCGGCGGCGAGGGATCGCAGTGGCCAGGCGTGTTCCGTCCTTCCCCGGAGCATGCCACCTAACGGCACTTATTTTTTTCTTTTCATCACATTTTTACATTTGTTAATATTTTTGTGACACTTTCCTTCATTCCGCTTTGAGGACCCGAGCATTGCTGTAAACAGCGAAAAAACACCCCCTCAAGATTTTCACATGAACTCATTCACTGCCATCGACGGCTATTGACGTCAAAAATTCATTTGAGCTATTTCTATTAGTTTAATTTTTTTTTTTTCACTTTTGTTAACATAGAAAAAAAATTTATTGTACATTTAGAACAGATATAAAATGTATGATTTATCATGAGTTAACAATTGAAGTCATGTGATTAAATACAATTCAAAATTAGCAGCGTCGGGCAATTAAAATCGTAATTAATTGCATGACTTCATGAGTTAACTCACAATTAATCAAAATCTGTTCTAAATGTACAATAAAAATAAATCTAGGTTTTCTTACTCTTGTTAACAAAAGTGGAAGAAAAAATATTAAACTAATAGAAATGGTTCAAAGGAATTTTTGACGTCTATAACCGTCAATGGCAGTGAATGAGTTAATTGTTCTAATGGATGGAGTGCTTTTTGTACCGCTTTCCTACGTCACATTTGCAAGCTCCTGTTCTGGTATCGTAACTGGGAGGGGTGTAACAAAAAACAATTTTAATTGGAAAATCAGTTTTTTATATTTATATATATATATATATATATAGTAGAGTAGTAGGGACGGCAAACACCCCCCACCCACCCAGGAAGCAAACTCATACTTATTATATTTGCTGTGTGGTACTTAACCAGGGCAGAGACATAAAAAAGCATGCTGTGTCTAAGATCAACATCAAATAAGGAAACATTTTCAAGCGTATTTTTTTCTTTCCTTTTAAAGAGGATTGACTGGGAACGGGGGAATTAGGGGGCGGGGGGTGGGGGCGGGGTCAGCGGTGACTGTGGATTTCTACTTCCACGTCGGCCTCCTCTTATCGCACACAGCCAAGGTCAAGAGTCTAATGAGGACGGGCCGCCGTTTGAGCAATTAGGCGGAGCTACCTTGTTTCGGGGCCGACTGAGCGGCGGGAGGGAAAGGAAAAGCGAGAGGGTGCGAAGAAACGGAAAAGCAGACGACGGATGTTCTCTCCCCGCCTCCTCCCTGCTCAAATAAACATGGGGGAGAAGATGCAGGCAACGCTGCAACAGTGACACTCGGTGGTCGAGGCGATCACAGGTTCAAATGCGAGGCAACGAGACAAGGAGAAAATGGGACTGATATGTGAGTCCGCTTGCATTCTCGTCGCACGAAGCAAAAAAGACGGCTCGCGTGAACAGTTTTTGAGTGAATGGCTGAGGTTCGTTTTCACAGACGAAAAGGGAACAAATATGTCTAGGGGTGGCAGAAATGGAACATTGAAACGATCAAATCATTTGGAACAATTGATTCACAGAAAGAATCGATCTTTTGGAACGTTTGAAATATCTCCCCACAGCGACATCTGGTGGTCAGTAGTCAAATATAACAATCAAACAGGAGAGTCGTGTTGCCAGATCCCCAGCAAGGAAATGAACTGTCTGGCTGTCTGTCATCACCCGTTTGGACAGAAAGCATGAAAGAGGAAAAAGAATGACCTGCAAAAACATGCTACCTGAAAATTGATGACATTTTATTGTGTAAGTCGATGAAGCAGCAGCCAAGGTCAATTTTACGAATTATACTTAGGTTGGATTTATTTCAGATTCAAGACATTTTAATATAGTGCAATGCTTGTTTTTAATTTCAGAAAAGGGATCATTTTCACTTCAGGTGACGTTTGGCAACTGTCACGTGACATCCTGATCCTGAGGCAGATTTAGGAACGCGATTCGAATCACAAGTTCTGCCTGCGTTCCGGCACGTACACAGTTTAGATTTTTTGCCATCGCTAAATATTTCACTATTCACTTTTTCATAATCTTAGCTATTAGCAAAAAATAAAAATACATAAATGTTTTCTGTAATGCCCTAAGATGCTGCCAAAGCCCCGTATAATAGGAAAGTAGTAATTGCTGTCAAGGAAGTATGACGTCCAATTTGTATCACCTCAGAGCCGTTCAACATTCCGGAAGATTTTGCTTGACTTTGGAATCGTACAATCTGACTTCCAAACTGTCGAACCTGGCAGCCGAAGATTTTTGCTCGACGTCGAAGTTGTCCGACCCTCAACGCGGCAGAAGTTCCAAACTTCCTGCGGCTGTTTTGTTTTTGCCACTTGAACATCTCTCATTATTAAGTGCAATCCGACTTTGGACTCCAGACAGTTTTGCGAGCTAAATGATTCATCGGTTCATCAGAAAGTAAACGCTCCATTAATAAATCTTGTTAAAGATGAATCGTCGTGCTAAATATCCGCAAAAAGAGAGACCGCATCAAATAAAACGTCACGAGAGAGCTGCTAATGAAGTTATGCTGTGTCATAAATTGTTGATGGCTCACACTGAATTTATGCAAATGCCACTTTTTGTATGGTGGCGATTCTATTTGCTGTTGCTTTGGATTTTGGATTTCAAGCTGGTGCTGTTGAAAGCATTTATTGAGACGTGTTATTTTCTTCCACTTTCCGGACTATGATTTCGGATTTTTTTGTTCCATGTCATTCTAAGCCACTTTTGCATTTCGGTGGTAAGACGCTCTTGAAACGAATGTTTCAAAAGGACGAACTTTAAATGGAAATCCTTTTTTTTTGACAAAGAGTCTATCGTAACCGACTTCATGACAAAGAGATCGTACGACATGAAGACGGTTCGTTTTTGATACGAACAAAATCCGTCCATCTTCATCTTCTCACTTTCTTCCCAGACTTTTCTTCCTCTCTCCATCAATCCGCCCCCATTGACTGATCTATTGATTGACGCCTGCGAGCTAACGTCAGTGGCGTGTGGCCGAAGCTAAATGCTAACACCCTTTTTAGGAGCTTAGCGCCTCGAAATACAGGAGCTAAGTTCTAATATGTTCCCTGAACTTGAGTGGAATTTCAATTTGGCCGCTCGCCGCTCAGAAGTATAATTTACCGCTAATCCCTTCCTATTCTGTCAGTCAGGCTAATCAGGGCTAGCGCAGCACACACTTTCCGCCTCACGTTTACCTATTGAGGAGCTCACCTGACGTCTTCGTAGCCCGGCTGATGATTTACATTTCATATTCCACGCTTAGTGCTGCTATCTTTGCAATGGTGGGCATAAAGTCTTCTTCGGTGAGTTGTTTCTGACTGAAAAGTTGTGGCGGAGCTCAAGACTTGTGTCTCTGAAGAGAGAACGCCTAAAGTGAGAGTAAGTCACATGATGTCACGTATGTGACTGTACAAGTCAAAAGTACGTCTTAAGGTTCAAGTCCCGAGATACTCTGGTAAAAATCAATCAATGATCAAAGTTAGATGTCGTAGTTATGTTTGAGGTGCAATCCTTGTGTGTTTTTCAGGATTTGATCAAAATCCTTTCATCCAAGTTTAACTCATTAATTCCCAGCCTTTTTCGCTGAAGCAATCCCCTTCGCTCCCTGCTGGTTTCCTGGATTTTGCAAGGCCCACAGAATATTGTGTTCTATTGCTGTAAAAAAAAAAAAAAAACATGGAACCTACCGAAAGAAAGATTAGAGTCTCTTCATAAAAGTTAAATTACCACTGATTGTCACATCCACCTAAGTGGGCGAATTCGTCAGAGAAAAAAAAAAAGTATATTTCTATCTGTTTCCGTTTTGCAGCAATTAGCATTAGAATATAGCTCAATTTCATCATCATCATATTCACAAATCTGTTTAAAACAGTGGGGGAAAGAGCTTTATGCAACATGGCCCTAGTTGATCTCTTATACTCT
The DNA here is from genome assembly GCF_054856555.1 of Leptonotus elevatus. Classification (NCBI taxonomy): domain Eukaryota; kingdom Metazoa; phylum Chordata; class Actinopteri; order Syngnathiformes; family Syngnathidae; genus Leptonotus; species Leptonotus elevatus. Next base: position 22,286,825 of record NC_141245.1, on the reverse strand, counting down.
GCTGCCACTTGCTGGCCGTTTTTTTTTAATAACCACCATTGCTTCAAGCGTTCTCTTGAGTTCAGAGGCTGCGTCAAAGACATCTGTACTAGGGGTGTGCCAAAAAATCCATTCTCATAAGAATCGTAATTCTCATTTAGTATGATTCAAAATCAATTTTATTAAAATTATTTTATACTGTCTTCCCTTTGTTTGTGTGTGCCTTTATTGGGAGCGCTGTTCATGTTGTACTCGATTTGGCCACTTAGGGGCAGTGTGGTTCCACACGGTCTGATACACTGTTAAGTTGTAGCCACATTAGAGAGTAGAAGGAAAAAGTCACGATCAAGTTATTCCAATAAAAGTTGTTTTTTTGCAGTGTGGAGCCGTTCTTTTGAGTGATAAAAGTGCCGCGAGTAGCGGGCTAATTAGCATTAGCGAGTCAGACTGGAGTAGGTCATTACGATTCCTTGAACATCTATAAATTGAAGCAAAAATCATTGTCAATCAAATCATTTTGAATCGAAAATCGCTCCTAATCGAAAATCGATTCTGAATCGAATCGCACACCCAAAAACCGGAATCGAATCGAATCGTGAGTCATTCAAAGATTCCCACCCCTAATCTGTATGCTCTAGCATCAAAAAAACATGTTAATACGTCTTTGGGAGCATGGTAATATTTAAAACAGAACGTAATTATACGTTTTTGGCAGCAAATAAGTTTGGCGCTCCCATGTTGATTTCCCATTTTGGCCCTTCCTGACAAAGGATATCAAACCCACGACAAAATCACTGTCTTGACAAGATTTGAAAAATCGTTACGTGTGTGTACCGGGCCTTAGTCATTTCGAGTACCAAGTCCAAGTAGAGTCTTTCGGAAGTTTTAGCAAGTTGTCAAATTGGTGACATCAGTTCCCCAACTCCACATTTGTGTTTGTCGCCGCAGCGACCCATCCAAACAGCACGTTTTCCTGTCAAGGCAAACAAATGTCAATGAGCTCGCTTGGCGCTCGTCATTTCATTAAGATTCATCCTCTGGGCTTTGCGAAGGTCTTTGCAAAATGTCATGGCGGTCTGTCCGGCACTAACATCCTGGTACTTCTAAAAGCAAAGCAACGTAAACAGCGACCAGTCATGGTGCTCCTAATACAAGTGAAACCGTATTAAAACTGCCTCTGCGACCCTTTTTCTATTTAGCATGCCGCGAAATAAGTTCACCAAAAATACTAAACGCGCCTCTCGCGGTGATGTCGTGCCGTTGTTTTGATCTTTTTTCCACGTTTCTGTTCTGCTTGGCTTATTTCCTGCGCCTCGAGCATTGTCACACGTCGCTATGAGAAATGTGCACCCGTCCTCTCCCATCTACCGATGCTAATTCACTGCACCCACGACGCATTAGCGCTAGCGACTCCATTTAGCAGACACGCCTCCGCCGGTTCACGGGTGGCCTTCCACATCGGGGACAAATCCAAACGGTGGGCGGTTTCCCCCGTGGGGCAAGCGGCGCCGGAGCCCGGCTGCCGTCCAACATCTGCGAAGGTGTGAAAATAGGGACGAAAAGGTTCCACGAAGACGTCAGCTTCCAACTCGGAGGTGTTTTGCATAAGGGCCAAGCGGGTCTCCATGGGAATGAATTGAATTTAGCCAGCAGTTCAGCCCGGTTCGGTGCGGAATTGATTTCGTTTCTTGTGGCAGAAGCGGCGAAGGCTCCTTATTAACTCATTCACTCCCAGCCATTTTCACCGAAGCAACCCCCTTCGCTCCCGGCTGTTTTGCTGGATTTGGACCGATTTTGCAAGGCCCACAGAATATTATGTTCTATTGCTATAAAAAACATCGAACCTACCAAAAGAACGATTAGCGTGTCTTCTTTCATCAAGGAAAAAATGGCATATTTGTATCTGTTTCTGTTTTGTAGCAATTAGCATTCGAATAAAGCTAAGTTTCCTCAATATTCACATTCCTGGTGAAAACAGTGAGAAAAAAAAGCTTGTTTGCAACATGGCCCTGGCTGGTCTCTTATACTCTGCTGCCACCTGCTGGCCAACTCGCATTGCTTTAAGCCATTTCTTCATGTCAGAAGCTGCATCAGAGCTTTCTGTATGCCCGTGCATAAAAAAGCCGTTAAAAAAAAAACTTGTTTTTGGGAGGGAAAGACAAAGTATTAAAAATTTTTTTTAAACGTTTCGGGGATTGAATGAGTTAACCGATCCCTGCCTGCTTGTGAATATTCTCATCCATCCAGGTCAATACTGTCATGTATGTACAAATCTGGAAATTGGAGGTCCGAACATTTTATCAGATTGGGTTGGCCAGCCTACGGTCTGACGTTGGACCTCCATTGGTACATTTACCCTTTTGAACCTTCAGCTGGAGCGGACCGCTTTTGGGGTTTAACTGGGTCCGATGTTCCTGTGAGCTTTCCCGTGGCGGCGTTCCAGTTTGCGACTTTTTTTTTTGCGTTTGCTTGCCGCTGCCCTTTTATCTCGCGGTCGCGCTTGTTTTGGCAGCTCTCTCGTCTCCCCGCGTCACCTCTCCACAATCGACGCTTTTGTACACGCCGAGGCTCGCCAGGCGCGGAGACAAAGCAAACTGGCGCCGCACGCCACCCGCTAACTCTGCCGCGCCGCCTCCCGTCCCTCGGCGGCAACCTTGAACCAGTTTGTTAGCGTCCCAAATGAACGTCGGCGGTGCGAGATTTGAATAAACAAACAAACAAAGATCCAAAGCGGCGGCGGGCTGCCGACACTCTTGTTGGCGCCCGCCGCGTAATGATGTGCAAATATCTGGCCGCCGAGATAAAATTCAAAAAGCTGCTGTTGTAACTGCTCGAGTCCGAGCACTCCAAGTCAAGACCGTATGCTGACAGACGATATTCATGAAGGCGAATTATAAATATTAGCTTCCTAATTAAAGTATTGTGTGGCAACTCAGCGGGGCGTGTAATTGATGAATGGCTTTCCTGGAGAGTCTGGGCCAGCGTGAACCAAAGTTTGCTGAGCCGAGGCTCAAATTTCACAGCGTGTCCACAAACAAAATGTCACCAAAAAGTTACTGTATACGCGGAACGAGTGAGGACGAGCGCTTCAGAGAAAGGATGGGCAATGATAACGTCATTTGTTTTTTTACCACATCAATCCTGCTAACCTGGTAAGTTGGTAACCCATATCTTGGTAGATTGAACTTGGGTCGTTTTTTATCTCTTGTTGGATCAAAAACTTGACCCAACGTGCATTGGGTCGAATCCTCAACCCAATGCACTCAGTATAAATAACCCAACATTGGCGCTGCCCCTTTTGGACTCAGTCAGTTATTTTCACCCAATTTGGGTTAGCAGTTTTTTAGAGTATACCTGTATGTTCAATTAGGGCTGTGCAATTAATCAAAATTCAATTACAATTTCAACTATTACACTCCACAATTAAAAAATTGGCATAATCGTAAACAAAAATAAAAGATAATTTATACTAATTTTGAGATGTTTAAATGCATATTTTTGTAAAAAAAAATATATTTTAAAATAACTAAACTAAATAATTAAATAAACTTGCATAATTATAGTGTTTCAACAAAATGTATTTGTTTTAATATTTTTTACGTTTAAACATTTTCTTGTTTTACACAAAAAAAAGTGATTTCAATTATTACCAAATTAATCGTGATTAACTCATTGAAACCCAAAAATTTATAAATAAGTTTTTTTAATACTTTATCCTTCACTCCCAAAAACGTATTTATATGTCTAATGCTAATTGCTGCAAAACGGAAACAGAAACAAGTGTACTTTTTTTTTCCTGATGAAAGAAGAGACTCCAATCTTTCTTTTGGTCGGTTCCATGTTTTTATAGCAATAGAACACAATATTCTGCGGGCCTTTGCAAAATCTGTCAAAATCCAGTAAAACAGCCGGGAGCAAAGGGGGTTGCTTCAGCGAAAAAAATGGCTTCATAATCGAGCAGCCCTTTATTCAATTGTCTTATGTTGGATTTGTATTCATGTGCAGCACATTGTATCAGCTTCAAGTGCTCTATAGATAAAAATGAGTTGAGTCTCGTTATGATGTCCACGGTTAACCCTGGTGTTGAAGGAAAAAAAAAAAATCTTATTTTCACCGGGCCGTTACTGAATATCATGTTAGAATACGCGAGCTTGTGAAAATTGGTGCGAGACCCCCCCCTCAAAAACGCAATCAAATTGCGGCAAGGGACAGGCAAGAAGAAGCGACGCCCTCGGTGGGAAAGTGAGTGTCGAAATAAGCAAGCCGGTTTGAGCCGGTTTCCGAACTTTCCATCCCTAATGGTTTCCATCATTATCCGCCGCTTGCGACTCATGTCGTGTCCTTGCTGACACCAGCCGCGTGTCGGCACTTCGCCTCGGCGGCGTCGAGGCTGTGAAGATGCGCTTATGGAGCCGCTCGACGTGATTGACATCCGTAACATTTTCGCAGCCCCTAATGGGCTTCATGGCAAGGGTCGCTCGTCTTCCCGCTTGCTATTATTGGCTCAGAACACCGCGGGAAGAAATAAAGTTGGTGTGAAAAAAAAATCACCTTGCTTCCGCGCCGCCTCGGCTTGTCAAATGAGTTGCAAAAAAAATAAAAATAAAAAAAGTTATTTTATGAGTTTAGCTCTGACTTGTAATAACTCTGCTTGCGTGCTCGTTTCCAATAAGATTTATTGTGGCTCGTAATTAAGTGTGAGGGGGGGAAAAAAAAAAGGGAATCAATCATTTCAACAGAATATTTGGGGGGTTTTAATTAGCATAAAGTTGGATGTCGGGTCATGTGTATTCTTTGCCAAATTGGCTCTGTGAGCATTAAATTGAGATAAAATTTTAATAAAGGCGGTGATAAGATTACGCTGTATTGACCTGAGTGAAATGAATTAAACTTCGGAATAAATTAGACGAGTCAGGGTTAATTGTATAGTTTTTGGGGTTTTTTTTTCATATTTTTTAGCTTTGCTGATCCTTTTTTAGCAAACATTTGAGTTAGTTTAAATAAGTTTTCTTTTTCTTTTTTTTAATTAATTTTAGATATTTAATTAATTAGTTTTAGATATTTAATTAATGTTTAGTTTTAGTTAGTTTCAATATTAGTTTTAGGTTGTAAAAGTAAAAGTAACGCATTTCTTACCTCGTGTTGCATTTCGGCTGAGAAATGTAAAAAGCAGGCGAGGTCGAGCCATTGGAGCCAAAGGTCAAGTCGGAGCGACGTCATCTGAAGGTGCTTTTCTATTGGCTGCTGCTAGAGGACGTCATTATTACGGTTAATATCAAAATTAATCATCCCCAACGACATTTTCACTATAAATACAGTTAGTTTTCGCTTTTTTTAAAAAAAATTATTAACAAAATTCTTTTTGGAATTGTATTTTTCTCGTTCCTTTTTTGCTCACTAAAATGGTGGCTCGCAAGCGACATTGCGCGAGAGGCTTCGTGCACCTTGAACTGCCGGCTAAAATGTCCGCTAAAAGTCGCCAGCGTTTTCAAACCTCACAGGAAAGACGGCGAGCGATGGTCCCGCGCACGGATGCACATTTCCTCTCCCTCTCGTCTGTCGCGCTTCATCTTCATCGCCATCAAGTTGCCCGTCATTAATCTTCTTCCTCCTCACTCGCTCAGATCAATGTTTCCTTTTCCAGAGCAAAGACGGTAATTAATCCTCCCCCCCCCCCACCCCCCGCCCGCCCGAGAGAGCCTCTCCCGACCTTAATCAATGTTTCTGGCTTCTTCTCCCTCACCCGAAGAAAATGACTCGCCGCTTTTCTCTCTCAGATCATGTTATACATTCCATCAGGGCCAATCAATGAATCTCATGAGCCACATAATGAATACTCGGGGCATTCAAGTTGCAGAGGTTGTTTTTAAAAAAAAAATAAAAATAAAACTTAGACCCCCCGGGAGCTCATAAAAGTATGTTTGGAAGACAACTGCGACGGACTGCAAAAAGGAATAATGGAGGTTATCGCCGATCGGACTCGTCAGAGAGCAAACGGTGCCGGCTAAAGACCGTTAATGGCGGAATGGGCGAGCGGTGACGGGGGGGGGGGGGGGGGTGTTGGGGTCCGCCGTCTATTTATCAAGAGTAGGGTGCATGAAATTGCCTCTTAACCTCAGTTAGAAGGTTTAATTAGAAATCACACGTTTGATACAGGACGGAGTGCGGCGAGTGGCGGCGTTGGATGTCGAAAGGGGCCGTGATAAATGGCGGGCCAAGTTTGTGTGACGGCGTGCGAGACATCAGGCGGAAGGCTGCGCTCCAAGTGGCAGAGCTGTGAGGTTGTTATCAGCTGGGGCAAGAAAAGAAAAAAAAAAACAACAAGAACAACAACAACGCCTCCAGTCGCTGAAAAATGGCACAGCAATCATTTGGAAATGTTACTTACAAGGATGACGGGAAAAGAAAGCGAGTGTTCATTAAGTGCACTGCTGGGCTTTTATTTTCTCCTCAGCAGGAACTAAAAGGATTTATCGGCAGAAAATAAGATATAAATTGGCCTCAACGATTTTGAAGAATCATCTAAATGTGATTATTTTTACTCAATATTGCGATTTGATGTGAGATTATTTTATTGATCAGATCTCTATTACAATCATCACCATCAGATTTATTATACTTTTTGTGTTTTTGGTTAGGCTTACTGTAACATAAAGGCGAATGACTGGTTGCGCTGTCACTAACGACTTTTTTTTAAAAATTGACTAATCACTATTGCACATTTGGTTAGGGGTTTACCAAAAAAATAAATCGATTTTCATAAGAATCGCGATTCTCATTTAGTACGATTCCGAATCGATTTTAAATGTCCCAAAATCGTTTTAATTTAAAGTATTTTATACTATCTTGCCTTTGTCTGTGCGTGCCTTTATTTGGAGCGCTGTTCATGTTGTACCCGGTTTGGCCACTGAGGGGCAGTGTGGTTCCACACGGTCTAATACACTGTTAAGTTTTAGCCACATTAGAGAGTAGAAGGAAAACAAACAAAAAGTATTTTTTTGCAGCGTGGAGACGTTCTTTTGAGTAATAAAAGTGACACGAGTAGCGTGCTAATTAATTAGCGAGTCAGACTGGAGTAGATCATTATAATTCCTTGCACATTTAAAGATTGAAGCAAAACTCATTGTCAATCAAATCATTTTGAATCAAAAATCGTTCTTAATCGAAAATCGAATCGCACACCCAAAAACCAGAATCGAATCGAATCGTGAGACATTCAAAGATTCCCACCCCTACATTTGGTGGCGTAAAATCGTAGTGATAGTCCTTATGGCAAGTGCTGGTTGGCTGAGCTGCAGGCAAAAAAAAAAAATCGGCGGCGGCGCTGTCGGGAGGAGTCTTGCTCTATGTTATAATAGACACTGCCTTCCTGTTGCTGACGCACGTAGGGCCGCCATCTTACGTGTGTCTGGCGCCAAGAAATTCATTTGAGCTCTTTTATTTTATTGACCGATTTTGACGCGGATTGTTTTGTCGCAAGCACAAGACATGGAGCGATGCAAATTTTCTCCCTTTACAGTCTGAAGAGACCACAAACCGGTGACCTCCGGAAACGTCAAGAAATGGCACAAAAAAAATCCTATTCGCATTTCCCCATGATGTCATTTCAAAAGTTTCCCCAAGTAAATGTGTGAAGGTTTTTCCAAAACAACCCGAAACCATTTCAGTGCACAGCTTTTTGACAAGAAACGCGTGAGAGGGGGCGACCTCGTTAATGACAATCACGCCAGCTAATGAGCTGCTCGGCGAGCCTTTCGAATGAATTTCAAATTGTGTTGACGTGTTTTCATTTTCCCGTGATGTGACATTCGTACGATTTCACCTCAGTTGCTCCATATGTGTTTTGTTTTCTCTTTGGGCATTTCACTCAACCGGCACGCTCTGGATTGCCATGAAATTGGGCGGACACCATATCTGGACCTCGGAAAAAAGTCTCAAGGATCTAAAAACAGGAAGTCATTTTGGGTTCACACTTTAAAGTTTTATAATCACAAACCTGTCTTCCAAAACTCACTCAGTATAATCCCTTTAAAAATCAAATACAAGCTTTTAGCTATACACTCAGTCATAGTTTCTTTATCCTCTGCGAAGAACGCTTAATGGCGCTGTACTGATAAGCTGAAGAACACGTTCAAATCATACATATTGTATTGAATTATATTGTGACTATGTTTTGATAAAGTGCAATATTACGGAGTTCTATTTTTCCTCATTAAAAAAACACATTCCAACATTTGTGGCTGCGATGGATTCACGGCCTCTCCGAGATTGAAATTCCAACCTTCAGCAACGTGGAAGTATTACATATAACATCGGGCAGTTAATAACGCTTTAGAAAATAGCGCAACTCTTAAATCAAGCAGGATCACGGAGCAGATAATCCGGGTTGTTACATCTACTCGCAGTTGAAAGAGAAAAACTTTTCCTTGAAGGAGGTCGCCAACCTTTCAGCGGTTACGGCGAAGCTTTGCCGCTGCCCGCATGAAAAGAAAAGAATGAAATCAGCAACTCTGAGGCTCCGTCGTGTCCGAAACCATGCTCAATTCTTGCTCGGGGCTTAAGATTCCCGCTAATAGCGCCGACTCACGTCAAAGTGATGTGCGGGGAGGGGATTAAACGCCTCCTGCGGGAATATCGTCCGGGAAAGGTCGGTTAAGAAGTGGTGTTTTTTTTTCACGCCGGCTGCTTGTCGGAGCAAACGGCTTCGTCGCTGTTGCGAAGCCGGTCGAGCATCTCGCACCGCCGGGAGCGGCTGCGGCGACCTTTGACTCGGGAAAAGGTTGCCGGTGAGGGGAAGAAATGGTGAGGGTAAAAAGGTTACGTGGGTGGAAATGGAGTGAGGATGAGTTTTACAACGCGACGCTGGCATTTGAACACGGCACTAAACGTTGGACGCGAACGCCACTTGTCAACGTCTACTTCACAAGACACACTCCAAATTGCTTTGTTGATGTTATGCTTCGCCCTTTGCACGTGTTATTCCTGATGAAAATGGACGTTTGGTGGCATTTGATTTAAAATATATATATATATATATGCTAGCACCCAAAGCCATGTTCACTATAAGGCCCGAGCGATGAATTGGCTGATATTTAAAATTTGCTGATTTTTTATTTTTTAATACACTAACACAATACAACATAAGGCAAGGAAAATGATGTTAAAATATTAAATTATTCTTGCAAGCATTAAGAGACAAAAAAAAAACCTGTTAAATTATATAATTAATTATTATTAGAATAATTATATAATTAATTGGCTGATTAGTTATTCTATATTATATCTAAAATATCTGGGTCGACCTAAAAAAAAATTATTTTTTTTTAAACGGGTCATATTTTAGCAACCAGAAATTTGGGCATGTCTATCATGAGTAAGCCACCAAAAAAAGTCTCAAGCCATTTTGATTTGAAGTGGCCACTTCAAAGACACATACTTTCGCATTCCCAGATGTAATTAAAAATAGGCACATATTTTTCCGAAGAAAAATCTCATGGCACACAACCAAACAATGTCCCCAAAATATTATACAGTGGACGACAGCTATTTGAAAATAGTGAAAATCCACGTAGAATTGGCACTATTGATGGAAAAACAAAGCTTTATGAAGCACTTGTGATAATTATTTTTTTTAATCCTCAAGATGGCAATCTTGGTTTGGCCTTTATATTTAAACAGAGAGCACCATTGAGGAATAAAAAAATTAAATTATATCGCAAGTGTTTCATGAAGCTTCATTTTTTCACAAATTGCCGCCCATTGAAATACATTGGAAAAAACAAAATGTAATTTTTAAACCCCAACATTTTTTCATAAAATCACTGATAAACATTCAGTATCCCACGTTCTCCCATAAAAAAAGAGGAAAAAAAGATTTTTCTTCAATTCAGTGAACATGCTGAATGAATTTGATTGAAAATTAATTTAGCCAGCGCAAACTTGTGATACAAGCGCTGCACATGAATATGTAATTAGCGCCACCGTAACATTTTCATAACAAATTTAACAAATGCAAAATGGTTAAGAGGGGCAATTTTCTTTGAAGTGTTCTGACTTCCTGAGACTTCCACTTCCTAACTAGAGCAGGATTAATTAGCTGGGGTGCGTGGGACATAAGTTAGAGGTGTTAAAGCCTTGCTGGACCGGGCCCAGACTCCCCCCGTAAAGCTTGTTAATTAGGCCTGCGGCGAGGCCTGATAGAATGAGGGAACCTGAGGTCACTTGGACATTCGCCGCCTGTATCGCGCCGGACCACATGCCGCTTTCCTATCTCGTCGGGACACGGACGCTCGGGGAACAATTTCAAATATGTCCTCGCGCAACGCCGCCACCTGTTTGTCGGCAGGCTGCCAGCGAGATTTGAATGGAGCCTCGCGTCACTCTCATCGCATCTCTGCCCAAGTTAGCGTCCCAGCTGACTTAACGCGTCAGCATGGAATAATGCATTGCCGAAAACGAAATGTTACCGGTTTGATGTTTCGTTTTGGGTATGAATTAATCCATGAGAGGTAATCAATTTAACTGACGAAGTTAGTTGCAGCTGTTTAAGACATTTAAACAATTGTGATGATAAGCAGACGACAGCAATTATAGCAACATTAGCATGAATCCTCACTTGCTACCTCTGCTCCTGACAAAGTTCTGCCACAATAAATTGGTATATGAGACCAAGTTCACCAGCTTAAGTAACCTTGCCTCGCCTCGTTGCTGTCGGAAATGTTTGCACAGCCCAAAAAGAAGAAACTTTTGTGCCAAGGTGCAAAGTTAAAGAGGGCGATAAATCTTACTTTAGATGTTAATAAACATTCCCCAATGAAAACAGAGCGCTTAGCAGTGCTATACTGCGAACAATAAAGTTCAAATAGTTTATATTCATTTACAGTGGATACAAAAAGTCTACACACCCCTGTGCAAATACCAGTAATATAAAAATATATATTTTCACATTACAATATTTTCTTTTCGCAGAGGTGGCAAATCCAGGTCCAGAAAGTAAAAACCCTGCCACCGTTTGGCTTTAGGCCCTGATGCTAGTTAGCTAGCTAGCTAGCTAGCTAGCTAGCTCCCTAGCAGGTAAATAAGCATCATGGGAGCTAGCCAGCTAGCGCCTGAAAGTAAAATCCCTGCCACCGTTTGGCTTTAGCCCCTGATGCTAGCTAGCTAGCTCCCTAGCAGGTAAACGAGCATATGGGAGCTAGCTATGGAGCTAGCTAGCTAGCACCTGGGGCTAAAGCCAAACTGTGGCAGGGTTTTTACTTTCTGGACATGGATTTGCCACCTCTGCCATTAAGTTTTTTTCTTATGTATCGATAGTATTATAAAGATGTTAACAAAAAAAATGTATCCACAGAGTAATGCACAATGTGGTGTTGTATTCGTAACATCAAATGCCCAAAACAAACTGAGCTGACAGCCACGCGTCCTCCAGTCAGGCCACTCATGGGGTGTGAAATGGCTGCAGTGCTCGAATTGATTTTGCCCAAGCAGGCGATGGTAATCAGCCCCCCGTCGGGGCTCCCTTGATTGTTCGTCGTGGAGCACGCGCACCTCGATGGCCTCCTCCTCTCCGCCACGTCGACGACATGCGTCCCTCGACCTCGTCCCGCTTTGTTTGTCGCCCTTTAAATATGTTACCCCAAAAGTGCTCACGCAGTTACCTTTTTCCGCTCCCATTTGGAAATGGGCCAGGGAAAAGTAATTCACGTGGTTTGGTTTGTTTGTCTTTTGTTTGTTTTTTTGCGTTCTACCCAAAAATCTGAACGTATTGTGCAGTGTTGTATTTGCGCCAAACATACCTTTGGGAATTATGGCAAAAAAGGTTCTACCTTTATTTTTTATTTTTTTCTTGCTTTTCTTTTTTAAGAGCTCAGTATTGTTCATTCGGTAATGTCGTCATCATTGCTCAATTTTTTTTATTTTTTATTTTGTATGTGGGTGAGTATGTGTGCGTGCGTGCGTGCGTGTATTCGTTAGTTCACCAAAAACCTCTTTAAAAAATCCCATACCGTTCACCTAAACCGAACACCGCCGTCAGGAGACCCGAGGAAGGACCAAAGAAAGGAAAGTGAAATCCAGCACCGACCAGACACCACCCACCGGGCCACTAACCCCAGAAACATCTAAATTCCAACAAATCAGGGAGACCTCAAGAGACCTTTCTTTTTTCTAAGCATATTATCACACATTTGGAAGATTTTTTTTTTAAAGAAAATTTCAACAGCTCAAAAGAGCGTTTTCATAAAACTCCTACTAGAACATTTTAAATTTATTTTGGGAAGGCTCTAACTTTAGTTTGAATGTGATTGGTTAATTCTGAACACACCGACATCCCATTTATAAGAGGGTGTGCACACTTTTGCAACTACATTATTTCAATTGTTTATTTTACTTCCCTATTCAATTGAGTTAGAATTTTTTTTTAGATGAATCATCTTGGTCTCATTTATTTATATCACAACAATCTGGCATTTGAATGGGGTGTGTAGACTTTTTATACCCGCTGTGGCCATCCTTTGCTGTGATTGGTTCTCATCCTCCATGAACCAGGAAGTATCCTGCTAACAAACCTGGAGGTCTGCTGCTAAATGAGTCACTTTTGCATGATTACACATCCTAATTGGAAATCGGTTTTCGTCTGGTTTCGGGTCGGCACTTTTGGTTCACGTTATCAGAAGCGTCTGGCGGCACTTTTTTTTCCCCTCCTCCCGCCGTTTGATTGGTCTCGGCTTCCCGCAACACGCCAATGTGACACCAGATAAAAACCAGTGACAGGCCATTACCGCTCATCAGCAGCTATCGTTGTAATCGAGCGTCAGCGCCTCATCAAAGCGGCGTTCCGGCAAATTGCGACGCCTGTCTTGCGTTTGTGCCCGTTACCGAAAAACATGACACGTTTTTAAAAGCACCTTTTTATTTTATATCACACTTTTTATTTATTGAAATAATTTTTATTTTATTTTATATTTTAATTTTACCTTTTTATTTTATTTTTAAATTATTATTTTACCTTTTTATTTTTTATTTATATTATATATATTACTTTTTCTTTTTTTATGTTATTATTTAGATAAATATATATTTTTTATTATTATTATTTTTGATTGATTGACATCAGAGAACTTTAAGATTGTGAAAAATGCTTCACACCATTTGTCTCCTGTAATCAATTTCCTATAGTAATGATTAACATCATTTTGGGACAATTCCTACTTTGACTTGTCACATTTGCATTTTTTGAGAGCAGACGCCGTTTCGGCATCTTTTTGCTTCCTTCCGAGCTTTGTGCTCTCAAAGAGCGGCGGCGGTGGCGGCGGCTAATTAAACTTGACATTTTTATTCAATCGCGCTGGAAAAACAGAAGCAAGCGTGTGCGTGTATATATTATGCCGCAGATAGGATGCATTTTTTAATCAATTGCGACTCGCGGAAACACGCTTTGCATTGTTTGGAGTTGATGTTCACAACCGCGCGCGGTTATTAAAATGAACGCCCATTTCTCGGTAAAACGTTTGCGTGTCAACTGTCAGATGAGCTCGGAAGCAAACGGATGACTTGTCGGCTTTTCTTTTCAATTATTCTCACAATTTGTTGCCGCTAACTTAACTTATATAGAATGTAACAAATTAAAAAACTGTTTTATGATGATTTCATAGGTCACTTTTTGGCTCTGGCGTGTGTACCTTGGCCACCAGAGGGCAGTATAAACCATACATACATCAACATCGATTTGATAATAAAAAGTAAGGAAGCTGTAGTATTAGCATTTTTTTATGGCTGTAAGTATTGTATGAAAAATCTGTATAAAGGATTATACATACTATAATATAACTACTATTTACCTACTAGGTTTATACTTACTATAACATAATATCAATGCTAGTTTCATTAGCACGTCTATGGCATTTTGTATTATGTGTTAGCAGTAAGCTTGTGAAAAAACAAAATGAAAAGAAAAATGAAATTCTATAGTTTAAACATTTGGAATTCTCTCTGTTTTTAGGTTTACAGTAAATGCATAGATTAATTTAATATTTTTTCCCCACAACCATTTTTTCTCTTTGTTTCATGTTTCATGCAATTTTTTTTGGGGGGGGGGGGGGGTATAAATGTCGTAAATGGAAATTTTTTTGTTTTGTTTTTCTTTTCCATGCAAAATTTGTTGTATTTTGTGACACATGGCAAGATGATTGCTTTTTTTAATTAGGTGCCATTTTTATCATTAACATATTGAATACTATTTTATTGGATTAAAATTTCTGACTGGGCTGAGAACTCTTTTTTTATCCCTTCACTTTTTAGTGTTTCATTACACGTTACCTGACCATTTAAAATAAAATAAAAAATTCTTCCACTGTCAACATTCGTTCATTTTTTTTGTATGATTTGCCAGATTTTTCTCCAATAGCTTTTTGTTCTACATTTGATTGTAATTTTCTTTCCCACTGCCTTTCCATCGCATTTTATTGAACATTTTATTATGTTCATTCTAGGAGCTTGAAATGAAGATGTTGTGACCGTCTTGTGAGGAAGTGTACTTTCGAGTGAACGTGAGTGACCATGCATCATTCCCCATCCAAACAAAAAAACAAAACAAAAACATTGCGGTCCATCGTCCCCTTCCTGGGGGGAGGGGGGGGGGGGGTTAGCCGGTGAGACCCGGTGGGGAGGGAGGGGCCTTTGCGGTCGCGAGGGGGCTTCATGCATTATTCACGTGGGCAAATGATTTGATGTAGCGCGGGAAGCTTCATCTCGGGAAGGGAGAAGCTAATGTGTTTATTATGCTGAGATAATGGCGTGAAATTGAGGCCAGGGGTGCAGGATTCCGAGGAGTGTTTATACTTTATATTCATCGCCGCCATGCCGCCAATGCCTGCTGGTCACGTGACGCGCGTGTGTGTGTGTGTGTGTGTGTATACACACTCATTAATGAGCAAAGTAGGCAGTAAAGGCTCAGCAGATGTTTTGCTGCAATGTGCATTCGGTGTAATGTACACTTTTGCATTAGTGATCATTTTGCATTAGGGGCAGAGGGTGTAAATGCTCCACCAGATTGTGCTGTGCAGTTCCCACCTTCCACCCCCCGCACCACCTATTGATCAGTCATTCATTCTTCCAACCGCTTATTCCAGGGATGGGTAACAGGCGGCACACGGGCTAAATGTGGACCAAACACACACTCAGGCTTTTTTTTTTTTTTTATTAAATTATAAGCACGTTTTCTCTACTACTAATTTTGTGTGTGCATTTTATTTTGTTTATTTTAAACCCCTGTTTCTCATGGAAAATGCATATTGGAGGTTAATCAGAAGAATAATTTTTAGGTTTAAGAAAATAAATATTCCCTAAAAAATTTCCCAGCGCATTTCAATGGGCCGGCACGTATTTAAAATAGCACAGATTTTTTTTTTTTTATTGTGACTTCGAGTGAAAGGCGTACACAAATGATCATTTTGTATTTAAAACAGGTTAATTCATGACTATGTACAAATATTACATTGTCAAAACTTTATGACTGGACTTAATTTTTTCCCGTCCGATTTGTATTTTGTAAATGTTATATTTTTGAAAAAAAAAATTGTGCTTATTTTTTACAATTGTTTTATCGTTTTATTATTCTTTTTAAGAGCTATGAATAAACTGTTGAATTTATATTTTTATTTGAAATTTATACTGTTTTACTTTTTTTATTCTATTCATAATGATTTTGTTCTCATGTACTCATTTTTATATTTTAGTTTATGACATGACTCAACTTTTGATAGACTTTTTACTTTGCATTTTTCGATTTTGTTCTCCACTCTTCTTATAGATTTTTTCTCTATTCAAACCTGTAATGACTCTTATTTTTACATTTTACCATTCTATTTTGGGATTGTTTTGTTTCTAATTCTTTTAGATTTTTCTCTCTCCATACATGACCTATGTTGCTGTATTGCACATATTTAACTGCATCCAGTTGTGGAATTATTCACAAAAATCACATGAAATGTTGCTCTTCAAATACAAATTTCACATTTTTATTATTTTAAAGCAGGAAATATGAATTTAGTAGTTCATTCGGACAGAACATGAACAGTCAATCTATACATAGGAAATACTAGAATTTCTTGTCCCGGATCTAATGCAGGTGTCCCGAATGAAGTGTCCACTGTGATTGTAATGCAACACAAAAGTGTTGCGTGTGTGCGTGCGTGCGCGTCACGTCAGTCAACCAGACACTTGAGTCAGGTTTTTTTGCATGCCGTGCTAATCATATTCATGGCGGCTCGCCGGTAAATTGAGGTCAGGTGGTATCAGTCACAGCAGAGCGTGCGCTTATCACGCCATGTTGACAGAAATATGAAATAATAATAATAATCATAAAGAGCGGGTGAGGGAGGCTCCCAGCAGGAGGAAGGGGAAATGAAATTGCTTCTCTTCAGCTCCTTTTAAGAATGAAAAGTAATCAACTCAATTCACACTGCGGTCAATAGGCACGGGATTATTTTCGGCATACACACGCACACACTACATATGGAGTGCGGGTAATAGCTAACTTGGCTGTTGAGGCCAATGCTTTAAAGTAAAGAAAAATGTGTACACACATGTACAGCAATTCTAGTTTTGTTCGCCTGTCTAAGGCATCACGTGGTACTTTAACTGTGTGCAATGTGAAATGACCGCAAAATAAAGCTGAAAATGAGTGCAAAATGAAATCACGCAAAACAGAGTGAGAAGAAGTTTCAACTGTAAAAAGAAGTTGAGCAGAGTTGACCTGTATTGAGACTTGTGAAACTGAAGTCGCGCTTGCAACTACTGAGCTAGCCAGGAGAGCTCGAATTCCAAATTGCAGCCGGCAGCACTTTCTCACACTTTGTTTGTTTGTTTGTTTTTTGGACTTCCTTTAAAAAAAAAAAAAAACTCCCCTGGTGGATCAAGCCCTCACAATAATTATAAATAAATTAAAAAAAATAAAAATCATGCCAAAGAAATTCTTAATGCATTATCATGCCGTTATTGAGCGATGTAAATTCAAACAAAGCTAAAATAGGCACCCACAAAAATTGCAAAACAGAAGAAATAAAGTAGAGCAAAAATAATAATAAAGCAATTAAGGGAAAAGATTTATAAATAATGCAAATTTAAAAAAAAAATCTAATACAAAGTCCCAAAAAATTCTAACTCAATATAAACCAAAATGAAGCAAATATAATACAGAGTACAAAGTAAAGCAAGCAAAGAAGAAATAATGAAAAAAATAATAATATGCAAACCAAACCAAAAATACTACAAAAAGCAAAAATAACACTCGCATTTTGGTGCCAATAAAGTTTAAAACAAAAATAAAAAGCCACAAAAACTAATGCAAAAAAATTCATAGCGAGGACAAGTAATTGAATTTGCAAAGAGCCGCCCTGCGGGGACGAGCGCGGCCGACACACGCTGCGCAACCTCGGCAGGACTCGACAGCGAGTTGACGACGGGATGTCGGGGCGAGCGGCACACATCAAGCCACTTAAAGCGTTCTCCGAGTGGTCGCAAGTCATGCGCATTAGCAGGGGGTCGGCCGGGCATGGTCATCCCGGGGGTCCGCTCGCACTGCTTAACAAGTCCGCCCCCTCGCGGCCCTGGATCGCCGACACGCCCTTCGGGAAATCTGACCTCGTTGGTGAAAAAGTTCATTCGGTGTCGGAAATAAAATGGCTTCATTAACGAGCGAGGATTTTGCTGCAGAGTGGTGCTTCATTTGCGTACGTTCAACGTACAGAACAATCTTCGCCAACTGTTTCAATGTCGCTAGGACTTCGTACTACCGTCGGCAGAAAAGTTGCACGAAAGTTGTCCGTTGCATTTTTACATACCCTTTTGTTGATTTTAACGAAAGCAAAACCGATGACAAAGAATACAAACTTAAGCAAAAACAAGTCCTCAGGACATTGATCATGTTTTATATATGGCTGGGAAATTTCACACATTTGATGAGACCAGATCCACAAACTGATTTTTCATCCTGACGGTGGCGCTACTTTACATACTGGCTGATGGAAATACGTGTTTTAGTTACATTTGTTTGGAAGAGCGTTATGGCTTTCTTGAAACACGAAGTTTGTGAATCTTCACGAAACGCTGTTGCCGTGGCAACGTGCTGTTTACCACATAAACAACGCTGATTTGGGGGGTCGAAACATACCAAAAAAAAAAAGTTAACATTCATGAAACTTCACACACACATCACGCCTGGCAAAAGTAAAGTATTAGTTTGTGTGTGTGTTGTTGTTTTTTAATTGGCTCAGTAGCGCTCACTATAAAGTTTTAACGAAGCAGCCCCGGATCGTATGTTTTACCAAGATCTGCGAGGAGTTGGAGGAATATACAAGAGCCCAAGACCAATCCAAAGAAAACAAACAAAACAGTCTCTTGTAGCCATGCGCTAAACCTAACAGAAGTCCGCCATTTTGAATTGTTAGCTTCATTTTGCATTATTTTTGCTTTATTTTGAATTATTCTTGTCATTCATGTAATTACCGGTATACTTTTGTGCTTATTTTTAGCTTTATTTCATGTTGCTTTTTTTCTTAGCTTCATTTTGCATTTTACTTTAGAGGATAATTTAATCGTCATTCGATTTATTCGGTATTTGTGTTCTTTTACATCAATTTGTTTTATTTTACATTATATTTTGCTTAATTCTTAATTATTTTTGGCACATTTAGCTTACTTTTGCTTTACACTGCATTATTTGTGCGTAATTTTAAATTTTTGTTTTCATTTGTTTAATATTGCTTTGTTTCCCTTAATGTTTTTTGTGGCTAATTTCATTTAGCATTTTTTGCATAATTTTGTTTAGCTATTTATTTTTAATTTCTTGAATTATTTAGCTGAATTTGGTTAAAGCCGCATAATTGTGCTTTTATTTTTGCCTCTTAATTTCTTCGTTTATTAAGCTTAATTTTTGTTTTTGCTTTTCTTTTTCTTTTTACTTCAATTTGTATTATTTATTGCTAGTGTATTTTGTACCTTTTTGCTTTATTTTTTTAAATCTATAATTTTGTTTAGGTAATTTTGATTCCTTTTGCTTTATGCAATTTGCTTGTACTTGATTTTGTTTTTTGTTTTGTTTTGGGGTTTTTTTTGGGGGGGGGGGGTTGCTAGCTGTAAAATTATACATTAGATATTGTGAAAGGAATACCTTTTCAAATTGAACAATACATTTTTTCCAAACTGTTCCACAAGCTCTTCTTCCATCCCATACTTCATTTCCTGAGAGGTTGGCGGGCTCGCCTCTGGGGGACGTTCGGGGGTGTTTGGGCCCGGGGGGTAGGGTTGATTTGACAGAGCACTTGTGACAATCCTGAGGACACCACAAGTGCCAGGCTCTCCATCCTGGAGGCCACATTGCAGGAGAGCAGATGAGCCGAGACCCCAGGCGCCAGGGAGAGGAAAATGGGGAGGCAGAAGGGTTGGGGCAGTGGTGGTGGTGGCGGGAGGGGTGGGGGGGGCTACCAAAGTGGAGTCACGCTGCCACCCAGAGGCCAACTACTGCAACTCTTTAGCTCATTTAGACGCCATGTTGAGGTGTTGAATAAGGGATGATCACACTTATGAAAAGCACTGCTGACAATGTCAACAGTACGACGTCACTTTTATTTGGGGTGCAAATCTTTTGGACGTGACAGATTGTGCCGAAGCATTTGTGACTGCCAAACACGAATGAATATGACAAAAAGTGTTTGTTTGACAGCAGACGGAAACTGCAAGCCAACAGCTTACAAGCAAACACTTTTGAGTTTGCAGGAGATAAAAGAGCAACAATAACATTTAGAACAAGGCATCGTTTGGCATCCTGTAAAATGTCAGCTGTGATAATGTACTGTTTTTTTTTGTTTTTTTTATCAATAGTGCGACAATGTCACTCTGGGACTAAAATCTGGGTTCACAACAGACATTTAAAATCAACAGTCTGTGAATGGCAACATAACAGATGGCGCTGGAGCACCTGACTAGAATATATTAGACAATCAGATGCCTGGAGAAAGTCCTATGTTGAAGAGGCAAAATTAACTAACTCCAAAACTAAACCACCACATATTCACTGTTCAGAATTGGTGCCAAAGAACGGTTGAAGTTAGTTGAGGAGCTTCATTTAGACAAAAGTAGTCCTTTGCAAACCATTTTGTGGCATCTATAGGCAATTGGCATACAGTATAAATCTGTAATTGTGGATTTTCACTATTCACGGCACAGTGCAGTCCTATTCCCCAGAGGTTCACAGTTAAACCAACTGACTAATAAATTGACTACTTGGCTAATTGACTAAATATAACCAACCATCTAATCAATTTAACAACTTATGAATCTACTAACTGAACTGCTAAGCAACCAATGAATCAACAAACAGAGCGACTGATGATTAATTAACCAATAATCAGCTGAACAAATGAACTGACTGGGTAATCAGTTATCTAACCAATTAACTGGCCAACTTACTAATGAACTCTTACCAACCAATTAATAATCCAATCATTTAATCACCTAACAGATTAAATAATCAACTGACCGAGTAACTAGTGTGCGTTCCTGACAACCAACCAACCCATTAATTACCTAACCAACTAATTAACTGACTAGTCAAATTTATCTCATTCACTACCTGGCTAACTGAAAACCTCATTGACGAGCCAACTATGCATCCAAATAATTAACTTAACCAGCTAATCAACCAGGTGAACAAGTGAACCACCAAATCAACAAATAAACTGACTCATGAACCAACTGAATTAACTCTTACCTTTAATCACCTGACCAACTAGTCAAATCACTAACACGTGTACCTAATTAGCCAATATCTAATAAAAGATTAACAAACCAACTAACCAAGTGACAAGTCACTACTGCACCTGACTGGTCAACTAACTAGTCAACTATCTTATTAACCACTGAACAATTAAGAAACTGACCAATCAACTAACTCACTACCCACCGATCCAACTCAATGACTGACAACTAACCAAATAATGACCAAGCAAACTACAGGACTAATTGACAAACCGACTGACTAAATAACTAATCAACCAGTTAACACTTTTGGCACTTTGAGTCAATTTGACCCATTTTTAGTTGTAGTAGACAGTATGCTGTTTTTGCGGAATAAATTTTTCTTTGACTCCATTTTCTGCTTTAATTTGCATAATTTTACTATATACGACATTTATTTTAATCAGCTTCATTTTACTCAAAAGCCCTTTATTTCTCATTACATTATGGTCACGGTTTTCACGTTTGACTTAATTTTGCATTCTGTTGTAGCGCCCTCCCCACCACACACGGCACGTGTACTATATTAGTATTCTGAAGTGACAGTTGACTTCCCGTGGGTTTAACCATCAAGTTGACCCAAGTCGGAGCGCGCCACCAATGCCATTACTCGCCTCCTTCCGTTGAGCTGCGTGGGCGAGCGAGTCAACCGAACATAACCTCGCAAGACCCCCGCAGCGAAACCCCTCCCAACCCCAAAGCAAACCCCCAACCCTACCTTAGCCCAGCACCAGTCCCCCACTGTGGCCCGCCGCCACGCTGGGCACCAGGCCCTCTCCTCAAAGGAATGGTGGGAATAAATGATGGCCATTATCACAGTCACCTGGGAGGACGCTATGGTGATTGTGAGTGGCACAACAGGAAGCCATCTTGTGGGATTCATTAAAATTCATATTCGGGCTCCCTCGCCCAGGAAAGCATTTTTAATATGGCTGCTTTATCCTTTTGTTCAATGTTAAAAGTGGACAGAAATACAAAGGTAGCGACATTACTTTACCTGCAACCCGGCCGCTTACTTGTGTAACCATGACGCCAGCGACGGACCGAAGAACAACAAACAAGTTAATCCAAAAATCTGCACAACGCGCAGTCCAAGGAGCTTGTTGGTGCCAGCGTTGGTTTGTTTTGTCCAGCTGTCCGTCCGTCTGTTGGCGCCATCAGCCAACTTGGATGCGGTTGCGATCTCGGTCTTGTTTTCGTCACTGCGTTGACCTGACATCCATCAACGTGACAGCACTGAGTGGAAAAGACAGAATGAGTAAAGTTTTGCTACGGAAGAAGAAGCAAGCATTTTGAAACAAAAACAACAGTGCCACCTCGACTTTGTGTTGCGTTTGTCCCTTGACCAAGCTCATAAGTCACTGAATGCACAACATTTTTGAAACTATAATAAGCAGCAGTTCGGAAAAACGGATGGATGGAATTATTGTTGCATTTGTGAGGGTGATGTATTCCAAAATACACACATGGTTCGATGCCTATTCACAGATTTTAAATTATTGTTTTCAAATATTCAATATTGGGGGGGGGGGGGGGGGGCAGGTTTTCTTTTGGTATATATTTATTGGTGGTGTTTTCACACTTTTGTTAGGCTGATTTACTTATTGTTAGTGGGGGGTACGGTGCTTTTTAATTAACTCATTCACTCCCAGCCATTTTCACTAAAGCAATCCCCTTCGCTCCTGGCTGTTTTGCTGGATTTTGACAGATTTTGCAAGGCCCACAGAATATTATGTTCTATTGCTATTAAAAAAATTAAAAAAACATGCACCCTACCAAAAGAAAGATTAGAGTCTTTTCTTTCATCAGGAAAAAAAAGTAGCCTGTTGCAACTTGGCCCTGGCTCATCTTTTATACTCTGCTGCCACCTGCTGGTTGTGTTGTTACCATTGCTTTAAGCAAATAAATATGTTTTTGGGACCATGGTAACATTTAAAATAGAAAATTTTTGGGGGCAAAGAGTTAAGCAACAGCTCCCCAAAAAAAATCATAAATTGGGTCACCAGCATGTCAAGTATCGCCTCAAATCGCACACAGTTGTCTTTGCTGGGTTGTGTGTAAAAGACAAAAGGTATCTACATTCCAGGATCTTTGCATGATCTTTGTGTAAAAGAAGCTGGAGATCACTAACAGTCCTGGCGTTTTGCACCATCTGTCTTTTAATTCCATTTTCTGCCCAGTGTGGAAGTTCAAGGACGTCGAGACGTTCCATTTTCTCTCTCGCCTCCTTCCACTAGATTGGAATTACTTTTTTTTTTATCTCCTTCTAAGCAGGAAGAATTGCACAGGAAAGACTCCTGAAGAAGAGCTATTGATTATAACAAACCTAATGTCTCCTCAAGGAGCGGGATCAATAGCGCTAAGCTGGCTCATATCTACTGCGTGTGTGAGGCTAACACTTCCTGTTTAGAGGTCACCCGCGCAACACACACACACAAACACAACTCTCAGCTGTGCTGTCATTAATGTTTAAGGGAGTCATTAATTAGTGCAGTTCCCCAACCTTTTCTAAGCCACGGACCAGTTTCATCACACAATATTTTGACAGACAGAGAAGCAAATAAAAAGGAATGATTAAAAACAATAAAACATATTTTTAAATATAGGAAACAATATAGGATAGGATGTGAAACTGAGGCAACAAATTCCGTGTTTTTTTTGTTAGTAATATTTGGATATTGCCAACAGGTGCGCAGACCAACTCCAGATCCTGACATCACTCATCGCCCTTTAAAAGCATGCAGCAAATACACAAACACGACAATAAGTCCAGTAATTACTAATTACACTTGATAAAAAAAACAGTTTATTTCTTTAGATTCCAGGGTCTGCCATTAATGACTGCCCCTGGGTCAGTATGGCACTGTATCAAACCACCAAATATACCTCAAATATTTAATTTCAGGCTTTCACACCGCACTTGACATGCACAAAATATAAAATAATCACTGAAACTTGTCATAAAATCAATGGTTTGGTTCATCTCTGTTTAGTGCTGTCTGAAAAAAGAAAAAGAAATGGTCTTGTATAGCTAGGTTTAAAGTATATGTTCACAGCATTATTATTAATTACTGCCAGTTTTTTTTTCTATGCCTGTGGCATAGTAGCAAGCAAAACTACATGTGTTTTTTCTATTGGATGGGTGCAACCAACTTGTGCATCCACCTATTTCCATTCAATACAATGGCTCCCTGCAATTATCAGCTTTGTGTTTAACTTAACAGATATGTAGAGCTACTATGACATTAAGGGTTGCCATTGTCAACTTGAGTAGCGACTTTGTTTTTGCTTATATTTAGCCACCTATGCCTAGATTAATTAAATTTCAATAGAGATATTGATTTGCATGAATATAAATTTAAGTACAAACTTGGTCATCGAAATTGTTTTAACCCTACCGTCAAAGTAAAAACTTACAGGCAATCAAAAACTGAATTTGGGTTGGGTGGTTCTTAATCAGCCTACTCGCCGTTCATCATTTTAACCACACGAACAGTGAAGGTTCATTGTATGTGCCGTAATTAAAATCTCTTTATTCTCATGACTCTTCCTAGCAGCTTTACTTGCAAATGAGGAAGAGTTCAGTTAGAGAACACACACACACCCCCACACACACACACTAAATAAGACATGTGGGGGTGTAAAATGTAAATGCCGCTGCTGTAATAGTTGCCTGCACGACTCAGCACAATCCACCACTGCAGCAAAGTGAGAATCAACACTAAAATATTCATCAAAGATGATTTGGTTTTTTTTTTTTTTTTTTAAACAGTCGTATCCTGTTTCGACCACAAGCGTAATTACAAAATCCAAACCAATGGCAAGCCACCAACCAATAACAAAGCTGACTAAATTGTTCAATTAACATCCATCGTGTCTGTGGACGGAGACGCACAGCTTCGGCTGTTCTAACTGCTGTACCTCCATTCTGACACCTTTGTCACCAGTCTGCCACACACCTGCCATGTGTGTGCCGGTTTATGCTACTGTGCCTAGACTGTCCTGTCACCAGGTGTTTTTTTTTTTTTTTTTTACTGTGATTGCCCAACAAGCACATTTTCAACCTCCTTTAGGACATCTTGAGAATTACTTTCGTACTTTTGCAAAAGTCCACGTCTTCCAAATAAATCGTTTGACAATTCAATGTCCAACAATTTGAACAATTCACACTTTATAATGTTCAGTTCAATTCAGGACATCTTGGGAACTGATCACATTGCCAGAATCCGACATTTATACAGTTATCTAATTAATATTTTATATGTTTCCCCCCTCCTTTCACATTACAAATATTCCAAAATTAAGAAAGGTTTTAATTACCTCAGACCACCCAGAAGAATGACATTGCAATCCCACCCCAGGTATAAGGGTAATTCATGGCATGGAAAGTCAACATTTCAAATTTCAACTTGATTGGACCAACGGTTGCTGAGATACCGCAATGATTTTTTCACAAAAATGGGCGGTGGCAACTTGACACCAAAGTTCAAATTGTCTTTTCTCAACAACCACCAGTCTAATTTCAAACACCAAGGTATTCCTGGTAAGGGGAAATCATAAGGAACCCAAATCTTGCATCCCACTTTTGACAAATTACCTTTTGACCTGTATTTTGATCTTGAAATTCACAGGAAGGGACACACGCCCAACTTTAATGACAAAAAAATAAATAAAATAGCCCCAAGTGTAAATTACAACATATATATATATATGATTTTTTTAAATTGTGTTTTTGTTTTCATATTTGAGGAAGCAGTATAGTAGTGATGGGAAAATGGAGCTTCATGAAGCACTTGCTATTTTTATTTCTCCTCTAGATGGTGCTCTTCTTTTAAATATAAAATGCAATGGAAATTGGTAAACATTCACAGCATGCTTAAACCAAGAGTGCCATCTAAAAGGTGTCCAAAATGACAAGTGCATCATGAAGCTTGATTTGCCCACCACCACTTTGTAATGTGACCCGTTACCAGCCAGCTTTACATCACCAGTGGGCCAAAGAAGTACCAGCAGTCTGCCACTTGCACGTCGCTGTGCTCTCTGCCCGCCACCTGTGCCACCCAGCTCTGTCTCTCTGTACATTGTCACCTGGGTCACCCTCCACCTACTTCTCTCACGGTCCCACCAGCTTGATACGCATCCCTAATGTACGTACTAAATAAATGCCATATGTCTTTTGAGTATTCACCCGTGTCACAAACGCCACCTCCCTCAGTCACGTGCCACGCCTGCTATGACTGATCAATAAAACAAATTAATCTGGAAATCGCCTATGAAGTATCAGCTGTGCTGAGTGCTACTGGCCTCCCATCTTCCCACTTTACTCTCACGTGCCACTAGTCTGCCACTTAATGTTACTCTGTGCCATTTGTTTTGCGTGTCATTTCATGAATCAACCAATCTGCTATGTAATAATGTGCCAACTTAATCTACACTCAAGCACCACTCATTTATCACGCTTTGCTACATGGCTCGATATAAATCCAAGTCATTGTAATAACTGAATGCCACCTGTCAGGTGGAGTGAAACTACATTTCTTGTACTGAACAAGCACCTGTTTCACTACAAAAAAAACCTTAGGTCCTTTTGAAATCAAAGCATGCAGTGTGCATGGCTGACATTATCTGAAGTACGCCAGCGCCATCTGCTGGTCTTAATGTATAACACCAAGGTGCACAAGTGGGCAAACTGCAGTCTACAATTATGTTTGTATGAAAAGCACTTAAATATAAACTAAAACTCAATTATGACGGCAAATGAGCATACCTTCTTGCTGCATGACGGCTTATTCCAGTTGATTGCTGCAAGCCATTCGTAACCAACATCGATGCCATCGGACTCCCTCTAATTTTGCAATGAGAGCAAAGTTTGAAGATACCAGTGGTGACATTTTAATCATTGCAAGTAACAAAGTACCTGGTGGTGTCTTTTGGGCTGGGGTTTTACTCAGCAGGTAGAGTTTGGTCCCAGACAAAATGTCCTAATTGGACTTTTAGGACTAATGATGGAAGTTTTCAGTAACAAGAAGAATTTGCTCAAGTAATCAAAACATGACAGCAGATTTCAAAGTCACACAAAGAAAAACAAAGAGACCAAAAAATAAATTCAGTGAGCTTTATTTTGAACTGAAGTTTCAATCTTTTAAGCCCAATAGTTACATTTTATTTTGTGTTGTTTTTAACTCAACTCTTTGTAAAATTAGCTTCACTGAAAATTATGCCAATTGAATTATGACCAAATTTCCTTGAAAATAAAAATAGAACTTAAAATTTGGAGTTTCCCTTTTGAACATTTTCCTTTGGGCAAAAACAAAATCAAAATCCAAAACAAGGGCTTTTTTTTTTAATTGTATTTCCAAACTCTCCATTCAAACCCATGTCCGCGACCTTGCGAACAGACGCAACCCCCACGTGTACTAATGCATCAGCAGCATCCTCCCAGGCAGAAAGTGACACCACATCGAATTGGACACAAACAGAGTGTGTAGTTTTAAATTTGTCACCGCTATCAAGGAGGATTCGTGTGCATTAGGGCAGCAAGACATCCAATTGATCCCACCCCCCAAATTTAAAACGACCTTAAAGAATGAGACATTTTTGGTTAGTACACATATCCAATTGGAGAGTTTGGCAAGATGCTTTTGTCTCAGTCTCTAAGGTTCTCAACGTGGCGACCGCCGGCAGTAGGCAGCATACCATCAAATTCATTCGTCCATTGGTACCAACTTTGAAAACAAAAACAAGCTGGAGTACTGCCGACAAGCCGCCAGGCCGCAGACGGCTGCCGAATGTCTGCAAAATTCTGATCCCCCGCTCGCTCGTTTGTGTTTTGGTTTACTTGAATATTTTCTTCACAAAACAAAAAAAAATCCCTCCCACACCCTGCCCAATTAGCCAAATTGATTGAACTCTTTCAGGGGCCAACACGAGACAGGAGCGGGCTGGGGGATCGCCGTTCCGAAGCAACGATGACGTGAAGGGAACATTTTGAAACAGTCGTCGTTAATCGGAACAGTTTAAGAGCATCTCGCCATAAGAGGGAACCCAAACTTTCCAAAAAAGCTCAGAGGAGCTTTTGTGCAAAATCTGTTTTTTTATGAGGACGTATAACCAAAACTCCCACACAGAACAAACAAAAGGGCAGAAATATAAGCCAGTAACTCAGTCAGAGTTTGCAGTCCAAGCCATTTAGTCATCCGCCATAGCCATTCCCCTTAGTTTTTCTTCTTTTTGTTTTTAAGTATTCTTCTTCAGCAACAAGTTCTTGTTGGCGTGGCTGGTACAAAAAGCCGTCCATGTTATTGCCTGAACTCAACTCTGTGTGTTGTGCCAACCTATGCTGGTTGCTTGAGATATATATATATATATATATATATATACACATATATATATTTATCTTTTTCTTTTTTAACGTGTTGTCGTGCAGAGTGTGACTTCCTGCTACATTTTTTCCCCAGGCAAGTTGTGTCACTGATGCTTTTTCACACGACATTTTTGTGTAAATCAAAATTGGCTGCGGCTTTCTTCCTTGCAAGTCTATGTAACAGGACGGGGATGAAACCGAAGGATCCACCAAGGAAAGCTGCACTGCAGCGAGTCGGACGATATGATCCGATCGTCGCGTTGAAGCTGGCAAAAATCTAATCAATTCAAAGTGCAACTTTCAATAATGACACTTGGCCTCAATGGCAATTCATGCGCAAGGAAGGGGGTCTCTTTTGCTTTAGATTCAACTCATTCTGCCATTTCTAAAATTATAAATAAAGTCACAGGCCAATAGGCAAGTTATCAAACAGTCTCCATTGCTAACAAGTAAATGTGTGTGGGGAGGGTTGCTATTGTTGCAGCCAGCCTTCTTGTTAACCTGTCATAAAACAATTTTAAAATGAAGGTATATACACAGGCTCACAGAGTTAAGTGCGGCCATCCATAGGAAGGTGAGCTGGGTGATTGGTGGTGGTGGTAAAAAAAGAAAATAAAAAATCTCCACTGGTTGAGGAATCCTCATGACTCATGTTGTTGATTTGCTGCACCATCAACTGATTTTTGCTCTGCTGCTGAAGACGAGAGGAAAAGTGTCGGGCTGTTCTCAAAGCAAACGTTTTTCTCTAACTCAAAAGAACGGACAGTCTGGCTTTCTTCTTGGTTTAAGGGGAGGAAAAAAAAAACTCCAGCATCTCTATCCATATGAGGGGGAGGGGAGGATCCAAGTTTGTCCTGCAATGTTAAGCCAGACTGAAGCGCAGCAGGCCCCCGGACAAGCAGAAATGAAACAAGTGGTTATGACTGATGACGACGAGGGTTATTACTTCACAACGAGTTGGACTGCTTCTTAAGGCACTTCATACAAAATGGTTCCAAAAAAAAAAGAACAAAAATGGCAGATGGAGGTGAGACGTTTTTTGGGGAGGGGCGGGGTGGTTGGGTGCTGGCTTCATTGTTAGATAAAATCACATCTGCTTGTCGGGATATCCCGTCCACTTGGTCCCGCACTTTTCTTATAGGGAGGGAAGGTGGTTGGAAGGAATGTCTTCAGTGCAAGCAGTGCAGCATTGAGCCCTGTGAAAAAGGGAAAAGAGTTCTTCCAAAACGCATCCATTAACTTTCACATTCTTGATGAAGGCATCAAAAAAAGATTGTGGATTAAAAAAATTAAATAAAAATCCAGACTGGGGTGGGCGGGGGTCCAAAGGGGAATGGAGGATGGACTTATCTGTGAATGACAAAAAGTTTCAACTTCATGTTTGTTGACAATGTGTACTTTAGAACAGTCGAACCTCACGGACCCAACAGCTTAAAAGTTTTACAAGTCTTAAACATTATCAAGAAAATTGTGCGCATTTGTATTCAGGATAGAACATTTACAATCATAAAAGCCTACTTGCGTATTAACATATAAGACTTTTGAAAGAATGGTTAAGATATTTTAATGCTAACTAAGGCCTCGTTCAACACCTGGGCACTTCCCCCAAATGAAATTGCCTAAGTTGTAAGATGACTTTGAAATTACACTTTGTAACTTTTGTTGGGGCCATAAAAAACAAGGACTTTGACACATTTGTATTGGTAGCAATAGTGGACCCATGTGTCTACTCACCAGCTCATGGTTTAACTTCTTCGCCGCTCTCGCTGTGGTACTCTGCCACATACAAGCTCTTGTCGATGATGCCGGGGATGGGCTTGATCTCTGTTCCCAGCTGTTCTTCGATGCCTTTCAGGTTGAAGCGATCATCATATGTGATCAGGTTGATAGCCAGACCCAAGTGTCCAAAGCGGCCTGAGTGATGAGGATGACGTTTAACGCTTGGTTTTCTTTGTTTTGCTGAAGAAGGTGAAGTCTACGAGTGAGTTCTCACCAGATCTGCCAATGCGATGAAGGTACGTCTCTCCCAGCTTTGGGAAGTCAAAATTGATCACAACATTCACAGCTTGAATGTCTATTCCTCTTGTGAAGAGGTCTGAAAAAAAAAAAAGAGAAAAACACACATACTGAACATTCTTATTTCAACTATAAAGCAAATATTTGACCAGCTGAGGAGTTTTGTGCCAATCAGAAAATAGTCATGTTGAGAGTATGCAGCACACAAAGAGTGATTATTAGCTCATTCACACCCAGCCATTTTCACTGAAGTAACCCCCCTTCGCGTTTTTGGGACCATGGCAATATTAAAAATAAAACGTTTTTATACGGTTTTGGGAGCAAATTAGTTAACTGACCAAACATGTTTCACTTTAATCACAATGGCAGCCAAGAAGAAGAAAAAGCTAGCATGCTTTGGCTTGTTAGCGTCTGAGGAGCAAGAACTAGTAGACCTCGCTACCTTTATTTCAATTCTAGTTGAAAAAAAATCCAAGACTGTTCGTGACTCACCAGTGCAGACGAGATTTCGACAGAGACCGTTTCGGAAGTCGTGGAACACGCGGTTGCGATGTTCCTGGAGAGAAAGGGAAGAACTGAACTCTAAGCTCAAGCTTTCTTCTGATGACAATTTTAAGACTGAGAAGCTTCAACAGAGGCATCAGAATAAAACAGCTGAACATGAGGGATGAGAAAGAACTGCATCCCAACCTGTCTCATCTTAGCATGAATGTAGAAACACGAGTAACCGAGCTGGGAGATCTTCTTGGCAAGGAGTTCCACTCTCTGAGAGGAGTTGCAGAAGATTATAGACTGGTTGATCTGGAGCTACAAGACAAGTGACATACATTTATTTCCCCTCCCCAATAAAAATGTTTAGGTAAAGTTGAACCAGAAAAGTCAGTCTTACCCTGGAGAACAAGGTGTTGAGGCAATGCACTTTTTGCCTCTCGGTGACGTAAGCGTAATACTGAGTCACACCCTTCAGCGTGAGCTCTTCCATGAGGTTGATCTCGTAGGGCTTCTGCAAGTGCGAGTTCTACAAACACAGTGAATACTTGTTTATACTTGAAGCAGCATGAGACCACAAATTAGGGTGTTTTTGTCAATTACTAAGTGCCCTAAGAATGGAACATGTAAGCTTTAACAGCCTACTGGAGCTCAGGCCTAAAACTGTGGCTAAACCTAATTAAGTCTCTTCGCATCACAGGCAAAGCTGAGCCAAGTCACCATCAGACCTGACTAGCTGATTACATGGACACAGAAAGAAACTTGCGGTGTGCACTCATTCTTACAACCATCATTACGAAGATCATTCGAAAACGTACCATAAACTTCTGCACACTGAGGGGGAAGGTAGCAGAGTAAAGCAAAATCTGTCTCTGTTTGGAGAGGAAGCCCAGAATCTCTTCCATCATGACCACAAAGTCCTGAGACAGGAGTTTGTCAGCCTGTTGGTAGATAAGATAAAGAGCAGAGTTAAAAACAACAACAACAACAATGCAGCCAGACAGAAAAATGAAGAGCGCATCCCACCTCATCAAGAACAATCATCTGCACTTGACTGACTTTGGCCACTCCTTTCTTTATTAGGTCTAAAATCCTCCCTGGGGTGGCGATGACAACATGAACTGGGAAAGAAAAACAAAAAAACATTTAAGATCATAAAAATGCAACCAGGTCAGCAGGAGTCCCGCCCGGGTGTTCAAAGTGTTACCAGTTTCATCCAGTCTCATGATGTCATCACGTAGGTTTGTTCCACCCGTGGTCGCCATCACCTTCACTCCTCCCATGTGTTTGCTGACCTGGATACATATTTGGCTTACTTGCAGAGCCAGTTCTCTGGTGGGCACGATCACCAGTGCTGGGTAGGGCAAAACAAAAGATTCCAGTCACATTAAATAGCCATTTTGCATCATTATCTCGTCGTACAGAAGGGTTGGGGGCAAATATTTGCACTCCAGGGCATTTTCGATGTTTATAACTTGATAGATGGGACAGGTCATTTCTTTATGCAATGGATAAAAAAAGAAGAAAAAAAAGTAACAAACCAAGTAGTAATATATGTTAAAGTGTAAAAAAAATAATTATTTTGACTTTATTTTAATACAAATTTTATATATATAATCATGTAAATTACCAGATAAATGCATTTAAATATGCATATTACACAAAATGAATAAGCAAATAATCTAATGAGGATAATTAAGAAATTAACGAAGTAG
This sequence comes from Leptonotus elevatus, assembly GCF_054856555.1. Taxonomy (NCBI): domain Eukaryota; kingdom Metazoa; phylum Chordata; class Actinopteri; order Syngnathiformes; family Syngnathidae; genus Leptonotus; species Leptonotus elevatus. The sequence goes on along the minus strand of NC_141245.1, from coordinate 22,254,470 downwards.
ATTTCAGTGAACCAATGTTGGGGGGGGGCATTAAATGGACAAATAGTAGTCCTCCTGATGTAAAAATGGTCCATAATCGACCCCAAGACATACGTTGCCCACACCACTGCGGTACAGTACAGATATGCCCACCTTGTATATAGTCCCTCTTCAGGTCAATGCGTTCAAGTAAGGGAATGAGGTAGGCGCCACTCTTCCCTGTGCCGTTCTTGGCCCTGGCCAAGATATCCCTCCCCGACAACGCGATGGGAATGCTTTCCTCCTACGAGCAGCAGCAATAATGGATACTTTGATGAGTCGCTCGCAATTGTGACATGAAACTATAATTGATCAGACACAGACAAACATTTGTGTAGGAGGAAACGCACTTGAATGGGAGACGGCTTTTCCCAGCCCATCTCAAAGATGCCCATGAGCAGCTCCCTCTTTAGGCAGTAATCTTCAAACTCGTTGCCTTTTGTTGCAGTCACATCCTGTGGGGCATCAGCAAATGCGACCATTAGCTCATCAAGTCCTTCAATTTAAAGTCAAGCAAATATGTTTCATCTTTTTTTTTATGACAGTCTGATTTTTGTGAAATACAGTGGTACCTCTGAGTTTGAACACAATTCGTTCAATCCGAATTGTTCAACCTCGAAAACACGTTTTCCCATAGGAAATAATGTAAGTGCAATTAATCCATTCCCAAGCTCCAAAACCAGATAATTTCTATTTATGTAAAAACATGTAGACCCTTGTACAGTATTTATACAATAAAAAATACATCACCTTTTTTGTTGTGGTATGATGGCATCAGGGGATGAAAAATGCTATGTGAATGCATGCTTTTGTTCAGTGCTGAGTTGGTGTATTTTAAATTGGGCATATTGTTAGACACTAAGGGGTCCTTATGCGCTGTTTAGCGTCAGGCATGTTGTTAAACAGCTAAGGGGGGTCCTTGTGCCAGTATTTACGGAAGTAGTCACAATAGTTACAACGGCGCAATAATCTCCTTCCTAAATCAACTGTGGTTCGTAGCACTGTACGTTTTTCTTTGGACCTATGTCAAAGAAAATAGTTTGGGATTATTATTTTTTTAGCACTCGCTAATGTACGGAGCACCTCCGGGCGTAATCACGCTCTGACTGGAAATGAGCAGCACGTCGTCTCAACGACCGCAACATGAGCATCCGGCATCGCTCAGCTACCCATTCAAGGTACGTTGGGCTTTGCTTGGGTATTCGAACACCAAGAAACAGGTCAAACTCGATTCTCAGATACTCCGACTTGTACGAGTTCCGAGACGTTTGAACTCTGAGGTTCCACTGTATTAGGGGCCACAAGTACAGAAGAAGTTTAACTACTGTGACAAGTTTAGCCGCAATCGCCGGCACAGTTCTTAACAATTCAGAATTCACCTACTCTGAGTTTGAAATCAAGTATTCACAGTTTTTCGCTATTCACGACAAAGTTCAGTGCCCATCAGGGCAATTAGGCGATTGCGGTAGTTTAATTTTCATACATGTAAAAGGGGGATGAATTTATTCGAAATTAGATTACAAGTTTATTCAAAGTTTTTAGGATTAAAAAAAATACAAACCGAAGTTCTCATCCTCATGTCCTTTGGTGGTAATTTCAAATTCTTCTTCCAGTCATCTCCAGGCCTGCAAAATGTCCAAACTCTCATGAGAAATAATCACACGAAAGCACAAATCTGTCACGATATCAAGTTTTCCCAATCTGTTTAAGACAAGCAACTTACTTGATGACAGCGTTAGTCGTGGGGGCTGTCTGGGCATTACCATTGTTGATTGTGCCTTTCATCTGGTTTAGTGGCTGTTGGGGCGCTCCTCCACCGCCACCTGGCGCTCCGGCTGGCTTCACCGAGCCCCGGAGCTGTCCATTCTGGTTCGACAAGCCCAAAATGACTGGGTTCTCCGTCCTGGCAGTGCTCATGTTTTCTCCGTAGGTTATTAGTCCAATAACGATAAACCTCAAATGAGGAGTGAATCCACTCAGCTGGAAACACTCACAATTAAAGGTAGTCCTTGCCTCTTCGGGCTATTTGCGCTGTACAATGTGTCCAAATATTTATGCCTGCCACTAACTACACAATATTGCCGTTTCTGGGACATGAAGCAAAAATGTCTCTTCAGTGTTTTTGAACAGATTTCTGTTGGGGATATGGGGGGCTTGAGCAGTTCAGTTTGAGTGGGCTTGGAGTTTGACAGCAGGTGTCTGGAATCCTAACTCCGCGAGGGCTTAAGATGGCTTTTCAAGTGCGGGCAGACTTGTTCGAGCTGGCCATCTCGGGGAGCTCAGAGCCGCTGCGTCCTCTTCGTTGGATTTATATCAACCCTAAAGCACAAAAGTAGTAAGTCATACAACACATAACAAAAAATAATAATAATGTGTGCTAAGGAAGGGCCCCCGACCTCCACCCTTACACTCCATACGGCGTTAGCAGCTAACAGCAAACACTGAGCTCTCCCAAGCAAAATGCAGTCTTAGGACTTTAGATGTAAAATTAGTACGTCCCAATTAAAACCAAACGGGCATTTCCCTGTAAAAGCCATTAAATACGGTTCGTCAAACTAGATCATAGGTCTCAAACTCCGGTGCTGGAGGGCCGCAGTCCTTCAGGTCGCTTCCGTTCTCCAACACAGCTGGTATAGGATCAGCTCATCAGCAAGCTCTGCCTTAGCCTGATAACGATCCTGCTGATTGGAATCAGCTTGTGTTGGAAGAGGGCAACCTCAAAAAACCTGCAGGACCGCGGCCCTCGAGGACCGGAGTTTGACACCTATGAACTCGATGGAGGAGTTAACCCAGAGTTAGCCCGAGCTAGCGTTTAAATGACCAATGACAAAGGAGCGAAGCAAAATAAACCAGGCAAATTTCTACCTCGACAGAGACCATTATTTCCAATTAAACATGTTTGACCAGTCCAAGAGTTTAATCTGTGATCAATTCCCTACATACAGTTAGCAGCTAGCTGCTAACGCGAATTCTTCAAAACGTAAATGAGTAAAAATACACAAAAATAATGTACATAACTTTCAACGTAAAAGAGTAGAGTACATCCCAGACGATACAAAATGGGCATAGACTGTAAAAGCCATAAATGTTTATCTAAAGTGGAGTTCGGATAATAAACGATGACGTAGGAGCTGATAGCACCGGGAAATTAGCTTGGTGTTTTGAAGAAGTCGCCAATACACAAATATGTTTCTACTGTTTTCATCCTCAAAATCAGCAATGTGTGTTATACGGCATTGGTAATTATCACGGTTCCGCTTTTTTTCCCAGCAACACTAACATTCAACGTCAACGAGTGCTAGCTAGCTAGCTGGCCTCCTAACGACGGCGAAACGCGACATTAAATGTACCCAAACAGCACGGCACAGGTGACTCAGGCATCCAGCGGTAGGTTAAAAGCGCACGTCACGTCCGAGCTGAGCCGTTCGTTACCTCAGATAAGTGAAGTGAATCGTCGTTTTTTTGTTGTTTCTTTTCTTTCTTTCTTTTTTTAAGCTTTGTCAAATGGTAGCCGAGAGCACGAATGAGGCTTCTTCTCATCCGAGCCTGCAAGATGGCGTCCACTCGTATTTGAGCCCGCCTCCCACCACCACGATCAGCTGGTTTAATTTCCAATCTCTTAAAAAATAAATAAATCACAAAGCTTCCATAGGTATCATATCATATAAATAGTTTACTGCCCCTTTTACTGAAAAGCATAAAAGTACTGCATCGAATGTAGCCGTCGGTTGTTGTTTTCTCTTTGGCTTTACTATGACGTCACCGGGCCAGGTTATCAAATAATGCAACTATCGCAATCGGTTTTAATTCTGTAACATCGCACTTAATCACTTTATCATTAACCTTTCAATAGCTACCCACATTCCTGTAAAAGTTATATGTCCGTGCCTGAGCTTGCATCAAAATGCACTACAAACATTTCATTAGGTACACTAACCTAGTGTTTCCCATTAAGCCAAGACAAGGCAGTTTACAATATAAAAAATAACAAACAACCCCCACAAAAAAATCAATGTCACAAAAACATACAACGATTATGTGTCCTCTGCTTTCTCGTGCAAGAGTATATCATTGACAGTATATGGGAAACAAGACACCATTTTTGTAGTAAAATAAAATAATTTCCAGGTAAATGAAATTAGGGGCTAAATTCAAATAGTTTAATTTATGTGTCACAGCACATAGAATGGGAATCACTACCCCTAAATCACTGATTTACACCAAGTCCCATTGAGAAAAAAACAAAAACATTTAGCTGATCTTCATTAAAAACTTTACCAGCGCTTATATTCCTAGAAATGTACAGTATATTTATCAATGGAAATTCCGAGCTTACATCATAATTCAAAAATGGCGGTCTTACTCGGCCGGTGAAAAGAAGCTCTCCTCCGCTCATTGAAAAGCATTGGACTTTGGATCGTTGTGAATTGTGAGGATTATTTTGATTTCAAAATGTTACAAAACTACTATAACAGTCTTCCTGGTTTGTATGCTAGACATAAGCAAAAACAATACAATAAATACGCCGTTTGTTTTCACTGTGTAAAGGAAACATTGTATTGTGGGAATCTCAGAAATGCCCGGCTGTTCGGAATTGTCCATAGCATCATGCAGTTTTGTACATTTAATTTACTAATTCTTTTACATACCACTAGAGGGAGTCTTTGTACCACTGGATGTGTACCACACTGAGAAGGGACAAAATAGAACCACTTCAAACCCAGCACAATATTGATCAATTGAGTAAAACTAACTGGAGGTATCTAAGGTACTTACGCCTCTCTCAATCTTTGTGTCTGTCGAGTTTGTGCGAAATCCATCATTGCCACATCGTGAAAAAGACTTCCTTTTTGTCTTTGTATCAAGCGATAGAAGTGATGGCTTTCTATCATATTTGTGACACGTGTCGTGATGGCCTTTCAATAAATGCATAGATTTTTGTTTTGCCATCTATAGAATAAACTAGAATCCTATGATAGTTTTTCGAAAGTGCTCGAGGAATTATTTTCGAACTTTTCGTCATAACTAAAGTCATGGATTTAATCTGAAAATGCCTACTACACAAAAAATACACTTTATAACCCCGTAAAAGCAAACATTCCGCCATGACAAATAGAATGTTGAGGGGGGGGATATAAAGGTGTTTTTCTATTTCAAGTCATGTGCACCTGCACAAATCAACCAGGCAAAATTTCTCATTGAAACTCTTACAATTGCTTGTTTTCATGGGTGGTAATTTGTACCTTATTTTGCTCCACACGCAATTCAGAGTATTAGAAATTCAGCATGAAATGCAATGCTTTAATCTTATTAGCTCTCTGATAGGGTTACTCAAAATCTGTCTTCTTAAAGTCTTCATTATTGGATGTCATTTGAATTTTTGCAGGTTGTCTCAAATTGTTCATTACATGTTGGCCATAAGAGAGTCTTCACACCAAAAGTTATTAAGGCTTTCATTTATTTGACTGCAACAGTGTCCCGTCATCTGTGTTTATCAAACAGCAACCTCCATCCCAAGTAAAACCCACCGTAGAGATTCTCATTCTTCCATTTCTTTTAGAATTCTATTAAAACAGTTATACAGAACGAGAGTGCAAACAATCACAAATTGCATCTTATATACAGCAGTTATATATTATATTGCGCAACAGTTTTGGTAGCTGGAAAAACAAAATCAAGGAAAAACAAATATAAATGTTAGGCACTCCTCTTAACTGCCATGTGATTCCCGACAAACAAGCACATCTCAGAAATGTACATACTTTACAGTTTTTTGTTTTTCAGTTTTTTTTTTAAAGAAAAGATCTTCTGATTTTTGTTTTTATCTTGAACCATTTTACAGTGCTCTTAAATATTTCAATGTATTAATCAGTAGCAATCCATCATAGGAAGCATGTTACTGATATTTGTAATTTCTCTTCTTCCCCCCCAAAAAGTGAGAATTAGAAAAGAAAAGAAAAAAATCCGTGCAAAATTTGCTTAATTCGCTTTCAAATGGCAATCAAACATTTTTAAAAAGGCAATGATTGTTACTTTATTTTTTATTTTTTATGCAACACAAAACAACGCCCCCCACCACCACCGCCGCCGCACCTGATTTTTTCATATTTACGTGTAAGGGTCTTATCAAAAATACAAATGGAAAAACGGGTCACAGATCTGAATATGATTTACATGTTGAATTGGTGTGGCTTTATTTGGTAACAAGCATTACCATACTTAAAAAGGATTAGCTTTGTTAGCCACCACAATCTGGACATTGATCACAATCCAGTAGCCCTAAAAGCAAAACATTGGTATAAAGGAAATATTTTGAAGTGATATACTTGACATTTTGTGTGTCAGGGAAGAGCCAAGTTTTGTTTGTAGTTATGGAGAGTTTTCTCTGCAAGTGCATGTGGATGCACATTTTCAGAGCATATTTCCAAAAATAATTCCTCAGTAAGTATTTTTAAATGTAATGTGAGTTTGAAATCAAAAGTGTTTTGGAGATCATGATTTGCGGCATGTTTACAGTTTGTACTGTTAATGTAGGCAACTATAAACAATTATGTGTGTGTGTGGGGGGGGGGGGGGTGAATTACTTGCATTTTGATTTTTTTCTGTTGGACAAAAATAACAAACTAATCCGATTGCCAATTAAAATGCAAGAAACGAATAATACATGGATTCCAACAGTAATGTAAAGGAGACGCTTGCACAGGCCGCGGTGGGTGGATCAAAAAGGCATGTTGGCCATACCGCCAGGACCGTAACCAATGGGGCTGTCCAGTGACATCCCCCGTTGCCGGAGGGACTGGGGTCCCATCATTCCAGTCTGTACGTTGGGACCCTGAGAGGTCATTAAAGCACCCTGGGGAGCAAAGGGGTCTCCCGGGATGGGCATGTTGCGCTGCTTGGCCTGCATCATCATCACGTTTTGCCGCGCCATCAAATTGTGCTGGTACTGCTGAGGTGACATCATTCCCGGGTATGGACCGGAGGGATGGTGGAGAAGACTGTTGGCCATCATGGCTTGCTGTTGCTGGGGAACCATGCCTGTCCTTCCCAGCATGTGTCCTGGGGGGCACATGGGGCCCATGCCTGCGCCAGACACCATGCCCCTGGCGTCCCCCTGGAGGATGGCAATGTTTTGACCGAGTCCGCTGTGGCCCTGGTGAGGCGGCAGCTGCTGCTCGGCCATCATGTTCTGTAAATTGGCCAGGTGGGGGTTGGATGACAAGATGTGTGGAGGACCAGAGGAAGACAAGTGTTTGAGGAGCTGCTGGGGAGGTGGCTGCTGTGACACGGGCCCCTGGTTTGGATTGTGGTGCGGTTCGCTCTTGGGGAAATACTGCAGAGTGCTGCTGGGCTTATCAGAGGGAATGATGCGGGAAAGGTCGAACTCTGGAATTCCAGAGTGGGTAGGTCGTATGACTTCACTCAGATCCGGGCCATCGCCCATGGGAAGAGGTGGAAAAGAATCTGAGGGATGGGGGTGTCGTTGGTGGGGGTCTTTACCAAGCAGGTGCAATTGCTGAGGTGAGAGAATGTCTTCGCCGGACTGAGAGAAGTTCTGCGACATTCTGCTGATGGGTGAGCGTATACGGCCGTGAGACAACGGCTGCATGCGGGGGAAAGTCACCATCTGGTTTTGAGACATCGGTGATACATTGCAAGGACCCAGGTCATCACTCCCTCCTACCATCATGGTGGAACTCATAAGAGGAAGCCCCATTGGGTTTGGGGAAGACAGCACGGGTTCCGAGGCATCGTGGGATAGTTGCGGTTGACCTTGGCTAGGGATTCCTACGGGGCTTTGGGAATCACTCTGGGCACCCATGGAACTCTGGGAGACCAGGATCTGGGATGAAGGCGGGTTTCCGATGTTTCCTGTTAGCGTAGGAAAAACAGCATATTAGGATGAGACTGTATTAGTACCCAACCTAACCCTAACCCAGAGAAGTCGGGTAAACTTTGCAATAAAATATGAATAGGCTTCTGGTCAATGTGAACATTCACCCTAACACCCCCCCACCCCCCCAATGAAAACTTAATCCCCGTGTGTTTTTGGGGTTCGTACCTCCAATACTGACAGTGGGCAGGAGAGGTCGATCAGGCAGCATCTCGTCATCAGAAGTTGCTAGTGTCTTGATTGCGTCGTGGTAAAGGGGAGTGGAACTGGGAAGGGCGTACTTGGACATCTGAGACATGATCAGCGACAAAGGATTCAGTGTTTTGGGGGCATCGGGCGAAGTCGCAAATGTCAGACTAGGATTCATCGAGCCTGGTTGGCTACTCGGGGTGGAGTTGGAACTTCTGGGAGGTATTGATCGCCCTGCAAAAAAAGAAATCAAAATAAATGTCACCAAAAGTATCAGGATAAATAACGCCTTCAAATGAACTGATGTGTTGTGAGAAACGACATCATTTGTATGAATGTACCTGTCTCAGAATGACTTCCTCCATTGCCTGCTGCCCTCACACCGATTGGACCACCTGGACTTGACGGATCGGTTTTCGGAGACATCCATGCAGGAGAGCCCATAGCCATAGCTGGGGACTTGAGTCGTCCAGGTGACATAGATGGGGAGTGCAAGTCATGGTTCGAAGATCCCATGATCTGAGGCGATTTCATGGAAGAAGAACAAGGTGTCCCTGCACCAGAAGCAGGGGGACGAGGGGGGTGAGGGCCTGCAGGGGCGGTAATCGAGGGTGACTTCTGTCCTGGAGCAGACGGAGAGGGAAGATGAGCTAATGGCTCTCGGTGTAGGGATGGTGAATTGAGATGGTGAGGATGCTGGACCGTAGGAGAGATCATTGGGTGAACATTGACCGACAGGTCGGTAGGATGCCGAGGACCAGGGCCCATTCCTCTGAGGTCTCCACTCATCGGCATATGACTGAGCCTTGACGTACTGCCCATCTGATTACGACCCTCCTGCTCCAGCCCAAACATCTGAGGACCAGGCTGTTGAGGATATGGCCCTTCACCCGGTCCACCGGAGAAAGGGGCTTGTGATGGAAAACGAAAGGGACCATCGGGTCCCGAGATCATTCCCATATTTCTTCTTTCATTTTGTGATGCTCGTATTCTTGCTAACTCCCCAGGGCTGAAGAAGTCACTTAATGGCCCCACTCTTCCTGGGCCCCTTCTGAGCTTTTGCGACAAGGTCATATGTTGCTGCTGAATATTCATCTGTGGGTTCATGTTTACTGAAAGGTTGCTCCCCAGAGGAGAGTCTATTAAGTCTCTAATCTGAGGCCCTCCTCCAGGAGAGCCCATCATATCCCGTGAACCAGGAAAGTCCATGGGATCCCCTTGATTGGAAGGTGGACCCCTGCCCATACCCAAATTGGAGAAGTCTGGGCCGCCAGGATTTTCCATAATTCTTGATCCCATATTGCCCTGTTGCTGCTGTGCAATAATCCGATCAAGTTCAAACCTAGAAAGACCCTGCATCTGCCGCTTTTCTGCAATGCGAAATAATTCCTCACGGGTTAACAGTTCTGCGTCATCCTGCAAGTGTTGAGGAGGATAGCAACCGTGGAATGGACCTCCACCGTCCATGCTGTTGGGCATATTATCAAGCCAAATCCCTGGCCTAGTAGGCCTTTGGGGTCCTAGACCATCAACAGATAGCATCTCCCCTGGACTGCCAGGAAAGCCTGCTCCAGCTGGTGGGCCTCTCTGCACATGTGCTAGGAACCTTGGACGTCCAGGTCCTTCTTGGTGCATACCCGGCATTCGTACATTTCCAGGCATTCCTCCTCCCATCATATTTCCCGAAGCCCACTGTTGATCTCCAGGCTTGCTGTGATATGGGGGAGGGGGTCCCCTGATCATCACTGGACCTCCATGAAAGCCCATTTCAGTCATCATCCTAAAGTGCTGAGGATTTTGCATTTCCTGTTGCCTCCTTTTTTCCTGGTAGTACTCTTCTTGGAGTTTCCGCCACGCAATTTGCTCTTGAGTCAGTCCCTGCGGTCCAAGTAAGTGGCCCATGTCTATGCCAGGTGAAGATAGCTGATGATGCGGGTGCTGCGATAGATTTTGGTGAGGGTCAATTTCTGGGCTGTGAGTGGCAGTGCTGAGCAATTGCGTTTGAGACATTATGGACTGCAGTGGTTCTTCAAATTTCTTCATGCTTCCCAGAGAGGCCAATGCTGACAGCGCCATGCTACCGCTACTGCAATCTCCAGTGTTTGTACCGTTGTCACCATCCTCAAGAATAGCACCTCGATCGCTACTACTGTTGTTAATAACATTGGGAGCATTATTTGTAAGGTTACTGTTGGAACCCCCCGTGTCGCCATGAACACCCCCTCTCGCTCCAGTGCGTAGAAGTAGCCTCTCGATGTCCCTCAGAGTCTGCAAAGAACGCTCCCTGTGTTCCAGCTGCTCTTTGGAAAGACCGCCTATATTCCCGGGACCGCTTCTCTGTCCTGTGTCACTCTGTAAATGTGCAGAGAGGATGGAAGGGCTCCCCGATGGAGAGAGACTAGCAATGGGAAGACCCTCACCAAGTACAGTTCCTGAGACAGGGCCTAAAGGTGTGCCTCTGCCATCTCCTTCTGGCCGATGGGAGAGGACTGAGTTACTAATGGAGAGGCCACCATGTCTGGTCCGAGGGGAATCATTGTCAGAGTGGCCTCCTGACGTTGGCGTTCCTACCGAAAGTGAAGAGACGCCGCCTCCAGCTGAGTTGGGCCGCGGAGTTCCACTTTTGGATTTAGGGGTGCCTGCGGGCGGAGAGGCACTGGAGTTGACCTTCTCGGCAATCCTAGCCAGTGCGAGTCCCTGTGTTAGACAAAAATAAATATCCATTTAAATACCAGATTTCCTCATATAGTTTCCGTATTGCGCGTACACAGACTGTTGTGGACTAGCATGTGGAACAAAAATGCAAACGCTGTTCCATTAACGATATACAACATTTTTGGACATAAATTGTTTTGGTTTACAAACTATGTTTCACTTATATATCTGATTTTTTTTGTCGTTGGCTGACCTGCTCTAACTTGGTTCGAGGAATATTTTGCTGGTGAAACTGAAGAATGGAATCCATCTTTCCTTTCATTACTGCCTCTGCAGCACTGTTGAAGCAATTTAAAAATTAGCATAAAAAAGCTGTTCAATCTCAAGTGCTTAAAAGTGTATTTTACATCTGTAAATGGTGGCTTACCTGTTGGCCATGCTGGTTGTGAAGACATACAACAACTGTGGCGAGGACTGAGGTGCAGGCGTTCCTGGCTTCAGTCCAGGTCCTGGTCCAGGTCCTGGTCCAGGTCTTGGTCCAGGTCTTGGTCCAGGTCCAGATCCAGGTCCTGGTCCTGGTCCTGGTCCAGGTCCAGGTCCAGGTCCAGGTCCAGGTCCAGGTCCAGGTCCAGGTCCAGGTCCAGGTCCAGGTCCAGGTCCAGAAGCCATTACAGACTCGAACGTAGCGGTCACTGCAGGCGGATGATCAGGTTGCCCCTGTCTGGGTCCTGGCAACACTCGCTCGCCTAAAAAATAAAAATAGACATTTTGAAGCACTATCCTCATGTAGCAGTGTTGTTGTAGCTACAGTACATGACAGAACCACTAGATGGAGTTAAACCACACATAAAATCTAATCAAAAGAAGGTTATACACAAACAACGTAAAAAAACAAATTTTGTGTGGGGTTTTTTGTACAGTCACAAAGACAGCCCAAGTAAATATAAATGATGCTTCTATATGATGCTTTTATTTATTAAGGGAATAAAATCCAAACATATCTGGCCATTTATGTGGTAAAAGAGCTACTTCTGTTCACCACTGTTCCCAGTTTTCGCTATTTGTGGTTATTGGCCTTTAGGATGGTTCCTTGGAGTCCCAAAACCTTGGAAATGGCCTACTAACCTTTTCCAGACCTTTGTTTCTTATGTACTGTACTTGAATTCCTTTGGATTGTGACATGTTGTCTGAAAGGTACTATTTAAGAAATTTCTTGATTCAACAAATCTGGTGGCAATCAGACCTTCGTGTGGCCAGTGAAACTGAACTTTATTACAAACCGTATTGGGTTTGGTTTATGTTTGTGAGATATTAAAATTAAAAACAGGGGAAAAAAAGCAACTCGGAAAGGGGGATAATACTTCTTCATGGCACTGTGATGAAACAATAGTGAACTCTGACTCACGTTGGGTCGCCGAGCGTGGCTTGTCTTCGTCGTCCTCCGTGTCGGGTCCAGAGCACCATTCATCTCCGCTGTATGGCTGCTTCTTCTCCAAAACGCAACGGCGCTTACTGCGCGTGAAACCCTCTTCAATACACAGACAGGAATAAACTGTGAGAATATGGTCCTCTCTTTAAACCAGGGGTTCTCAAACTTTTCGGGTCCATTTGTGTGACAATTAGGAAAGTCTCAGCATGGAACAAATGAACTGACTTTACATTATTTGTTGTTTTGAAATGAAAACCACTTTGACGTCGAGCAATATCAGATCTTGAATGGAGGATTAATACACACAAGAGACAGCAGAGGGAGCCCCCGCCAATTAAACGCCAGTGATGGCTTGTTTTCCTGCCATGTTATGTTGCCAAGGGCTACGAGATTCTTTTCACAATAAAGTCAGTCATTGACCCCATTTGTTTGCCTTGGTCACTGGCATTGTACTGCTTTTTGCAGCACTGATGTGCAGCTCAGATGAAGGCAGGCTTGACCTTCATTTCAATTCAGCACTCTTTAGTCCAGCTACAAAATCAAGGGCAATGCTACAGAAAGTGAAAGAACTAGATATCTGCACAGGTAAATGCTAACTGCCTGGCGTTTCTGCCTGACCCAACCGACTGATGGTATTTCATTTCATTTGTCACCAACTAATGCTCACGTTAATAAGAAAGTCAACACGATTAGGGCACGGGGATTTTGGGTGCCAGCCTGAATTTTAATAGAAGTCGCACCTACGCGCAAGTCGCAGAACCAGCCAAACTGAGGGAAAAAAGTGACTTATCGTTCCAATGAATATGGTAATTTATTACAAATGAATCCTAAATCAGAGTGAGTTGTTTAATTTTGATTTCACTATTGCAGTGAGTTCTGCCTTTAGTCAGAAAATAAAAATGCAACAAAAGTATAAGTGGTTTTGTTTACTTGAAAAAAGTGATGTTCAACATCCCTAATTTTATTCAAATATTAGTAAGTGCAATTTCATAAGCAATTGTGTGAATGTGGAGAGATGTTGCTAAGCAGAACTCTCAAAAGTGACAAAGAACTGGAATGAAAGCCATACAGCTCCTTAGCAAAAAAAATGTTATTCAAAAAAGAAAAAAAAAATTGGGGGGGGAAAGAAGGATGATTTGGGATGCGAGTATTTTGCATTAGGATGATGTTATGTTAGGCATTTTACTGTTGGACAAGGAATTGCATGTGACCTCAGAAACAAGTACATTCGTCTTTTACAACAAGGGGAACTCAAACAGGGTTGTGACCCTGTGAGCGAGGACACTCGACGCGTTTTCATGTGAAACACGTCATTGCCGCTATCAGAAGCCTTGGGGGAGTGGAGGGAGGAAATTCTGCCGCTTTGCTGAAAGGTCGGGGCATTTTCGGTGCTATTACGTTCACTTCCTGTCGTGGAGGAGGTGAAGAAGGCACGTGATCAAGACTATTAAAGGAGATTTGATGCATTTCTTTTTCACAATTTTAAAACATGTTCCCAAGTGTCTTATTAACACTTGACATTAATTTGTGACCACTGGTTCAAATCCCTCTGCTTTACAGATGTCGAGTATCACGAAGCGAGGACTAGTACTCAGTGTTGTCAACTTTGCGACTCATTCAACATCTCCAACAGCAAACCTAGTAACTTTTTGTAGCATCATTGGAAAGTGGAAACTCTCAAATTTCCTCTAGAGCAGGGAATGTTCGGGTGTACTTGGGAGTTTAACTTCACACTAATTGGTGTGAAGGCTATCCAGACATTCCGCTATTTATGTACAAGCAACTCAAAAGTCAATTTCCATTTCAGGCCATGAAAATGAAAAAAAAAAAAGTCTCACCTGCTTTGGCATCAGCCTCGAGAGTTTTAGGAGTAGCGTGTCGTGGTTCACCAGAATCCACAGAGACACTCCTCTCCCGCTTGCTTTTGGTTTTGAGCATTCCTCCAACGCTGTTGGCCGATTGGCTGGCGGCCTTCGGCCCGGGGTTGCTCTTGGTGACATGACCCCCGGCACTGAGGCGGCTCTTAGGACCCAGGTGACCAGCGGCTCCCTGCTGCTGCTGCTGCTGCTGCTGCTGCTGCTGCTGCTGCTGCTGCTGCTGCTGCTGCTGAGCCTGCAGGTTTACGGCGGCCATTTGAGCTCGTCCGTCACCGGTGACTTTGCTTGCCATCATTGGCCAGCTTATTGTCCGTGTGCATTTGATTGGCTGCTGAGTGAGGCTGAGGAGCGGCGTGGAGAAGATGTCGGCCGGAGCTCACATTGCGATCAGGCAACGCTAGTGGAGAAATGACATAAAATCTGTCGTTATTTGCAACTAAATTATGATTTATTTACTACAATAAATCTGTGTTCATCAATTTACTTAAATAGTGTGTAGTTTCATGCTCTTCCACTAGATGGCACAGCTTACAATTAACCCTCATTTTCACCTGTTGCTATTCATTCAACCGAATAATAGTTATGTTGAACTACACAGGCCTAGATTTCACACCAAGTAAATTTGTGATCATCATAATTTCAGGAGCATACATACTTCTTGTGATGTTTTTGTTTGGAGTCCCACATAATTGTTCTGATGTAAAATTAGTAATTTATGAGTACAGTAACCAAGTTCGACACTGTAGTATATGTGACGTTGAATGTGTGTGGGCCTGCTGAGTGACATGCAAGTCAGCAAATGAGAAATTGGCTGGCTGTTAACATGCTAAACTTTAGCGAGTTGAGCAACAACGTCAGCTGAGGCCATTGGCAGGTCATCTAGGAATGTGCTTGTGTGTTTACTGTGTTTTGCAATCGAAAGTGCACCAGCGTTTGTGTGTACCTGCAGAGGGATTACAATCCATTGCTATTAGCAGTGGTAGGCTATATTAAATTAGCAAACAATGTTTACCAAAGAAATGAAGTTTTAATGCTGAAACTCATACAGCTGATACCCCTGCGGATGAGGATTGACATCATTGCTACTTTCCCGCTTCATGCTTCAGTGGACACACTCAGACCTGGACACAAGGAGAGCACCATGGTGAGTCATCTCGACAATCATTGGCGCACTTCTCAGCCTCGGTGTCAACATGGACGCCGCGAGGGAGGCAGACAAGAAAGAACAGTGATAAGAGAGCAAAGGCCTCGCACAGTCACCACAGCGGGTCTTTAATAGTGAGCCGGCAGACTGTTGTGTTTGGACTAAGGGGGGTGGGGAGGAGGAGTTGTGGGGGTTGAGGTCAGGGGGTTGTAGTTTCCCTCTGTCCATGTAGCCCAGCAGCATTCTGGGTCCACAAGATCTTCACGGCACATTCCACAAGGCTTTGTGTAACGATACCTGACTCACCCTCCTCGCAAAACAAGCATGCCTGACTCATTACGTGTCTTGCTTTCAGCCCATTTGAACGCATGACCCACAAGAGGCATAACGGTACAGATGACATTTATGCGCCGCAGGCTTTCACATAGAACCCAGAGAGATAAACACTCAAAATGGTGGAACCTTTGAATCAACACATAAGACTCAAATCTTAGGTCACCTGCTTCTGATTTTAACCACACCAACCACATGAAAAAAAACTTTTTTGTCCGCCATGGACAGGTTTTACGTAAAGTAATATTTGGACAGACTGGCAAAAACAAAAAAAACACAACTCACCGTTACAATGAAATGTAGTCATTATAATTAATAGGAGCCCTGCGCTTGTTTATTTACTTTAGTGCTGTCAAATTTAAAGCGTTAACTCATTGATTAATCCCCCCCAAAAATATCACATTAATCATGTATTAACTAAGATTACTCACACTATTAATTTTGATGGCAGATGAGCCTATAGCTTGACAGCGGACGGTCACGTTAAAGGTAGCACAGGTTGTGTTTGCGCAATAAGTAAAGCATTTAATAGATGTTTGCGTATGACATTCAGAATATTTGTACTACAGTAATTTCTGGACTATAAGGCGCACCTGACTATAAGCCGCGCTAGCTACATTTGGGGAATACTCAAGTTTGTTACACATATAAGCCGCACCCGACTGTACGCCGCAGGTGTTTTAATGTTATCGCACCGGGTTCCCGCTACTTTCTTTTCCATTATGAGGCCACAAATTGTCTCTCTCTCGTTCTGTCTCTCCTACTGTATTTGGGCTCACTTGGTTTGGTTTGCTCTGCCTGAGGCTCTTGCGGTTCCTTTATAGTGCGCCCCATTGTGATCTGATCGATAAGCCGCACCTTTGTATTAGCCGCAGGGTCGAATGAAAGTGAAAAAAGTAGCGGCTTGTAGTCCAGAAATTACTGTAGTCAAAATATTGGGGTCATTTTTTTTTCATTTTCATTTTTAAATTATGCAAGTAATTAACTGATTAGAAAAAGAGAAGGATGATAGTGTGCAGTGGTTAAAAAAATGTCCTCATAACATTAAATGTAGCAAGAATTAACACATAACAGGTGCTAGCGCATACAGAAGGCTTTGATGCAGCCTCTGACCTGAAAAGGTCGCTTAAAGCAATGGTTGTTATTACAAAAAGTATAAGAGATCAACCAGGGCCATGTTGCAAAAAGCTTTTTTCCCCAGTGTTTTCAACAAGTTAGTGAATAATGATGAAACTTAGTTATATTCTAATGCTAATTGCTGCAAAACGGAAACAAATACAAATGTTTTTTGTCTGATGAAAAAAGAGACTAATCTTTTTTTGGTAGGTTCCATGTTTTTATAGCAATAGAACACAATATTCTGTGGCCTTTGCAAAATCAGTCAAAATCCATTAAAACAAAAGGTTGCTTCAGTGAAAATGGTTGATAGTGAATGAGTTAATCAAAATTCTAAAATGTGATTAATCTGATAAAAAAAAAAAATCATTTGACAGCTCTAGTTTGCTTGTTTTTTTTTTGTTTTTTTCCAATGAGCTACTAAAAAATGCTTAATGTTGGACCCTGGAGCTAGTCCTACCTTGGGCTAATGGCGGACAATGACACCCTAAATGCGTTACTCATATTCAGTCTATTCCACAGTTTAGTTTTGGTCGCAGTCATTGCAGAAAATGTTGCTCCATATTGAAAGGATGTTGGAAATGGCAGCAAGGTATTAAGTGCCGATTTGGAACTCTTGAGGGCTCATTGTCTCAATTCTGTCACCGCATATTACGCAGAGTAGGATTTGGGCATAAGAATCACCTGTATCAGTATACACTGCTGATATTGTCTTTTAAAAACAAAATTCTTTCAAAAGTCTCCTTTTCTTGTGGCTCATCATTTCCCCCCTTTTTCCGAAGCTCTCCAAAAAACGATTTTCACAATAATTCTTTCAGACTAATAATCAATAAAATATTGTTGTTCATTCTCTCGGTGCTGCCCGGTACTAAACAGCGGCAGAACGAGAACACAATGTCACCATTAGTCATTAACTAACCAACTCAAGTAAGGAACAGAGACACGCCTTATACGCTGGGGCCAGGACCTCATCACTCATTAACCTAGCGGGGGATGGTCACATGTCACCCTTGTTGACAAATGTGACTTACTGGCTTTGTGCATCACACAGCCGGGGGTGGGGGGGGGGGGCAGACTGATCACACGGGTGGCGGCCGACCTTCAAGTAGACGGCCAAGACGAGATAGTGCCTATCTGGGAGTGAATGCCGACCTGGGGTGATAGCAACCAGACGCTCACTTCAAGGAGAGTCTGTGGAGGCCGACACCATCAACAAGATGAGATGCGAGCAGTTTCATTGATCCATTTTGGGTTGTAAAAACCCCCGAAATGAAAGTAAAAAAATAAAAAATAAAAGGGAAGAAGAGGCACAGTTATCTGATTTTCAAGTTTTTCGAAAATTCTGGGACCTAAAACAGATGCTAAACTTTTGCTCTTGCCTGGATCATAAAGTCGCATGTACGACAGAATGTTGGCATCCCTGTAAAATACAGTAATGACGAAAATATGTTGATGGACAAAACCATTATGATAGGCTTTGTGACACCAGAAAACGGTGAGAGTGAATTTAAAACGGGTGCTGAATGTGCTTTAGCCACCTTGTGAAATCTCATTGTGCACCCACTTCAGTCAGATGATCGTGCGCAAGTCTCTTGACAGCAGGAAAACTGCACAAAAATGTGATGCATGTCCTCGTTCACGCTCACTGCAAATGAGTGGATTTCCAGTGCAACAGAAATGACATCACAGCCAAGTGGGAGAAGTGGAACCCCGTGCTGCAGACACGCCCCCTCTATGAGAGTCACAGAGGCGCAAATGTGATTGCAGGATAGAGAGACACAATACTAATATCCCAGTCATGACAAATACAAAATTATAATATTAATATTTTATATATTATAATAATAATAATATAAAATAAAATAAATAATAGTTTTTAATTCATTCCCCATTTTTAAAGGAAGAGGATGTCATTAAAATATGGGGGGGGGGGGGAATTAAGCTAATTTATCCATGTCCAATTGTCCATATAAAGAAAAGTTAATCTCCCCGTCCATTGAATATCAGATTTCAATTCTCTGACACACTTCGGAAATGCACACACACTAGTCAAGCTCGTTATGCAAAGGCAGCTAAGACTAATCAGATGTACCAGGTGTGCGCACCCTGGCTGATTGGACGGCGTCACTTGGACTAATCTAAGAACAAATGTAGGGCGGGGGCCTTTCAACCATCATGTGTGTTCAGCATAGCGCGGGTCGTTTTTGCAAGACCTTCATGGTACATAAAAAATAAGACTTGTAAAATGTAAAATGCAATCCGCCGAGGCCTAAGAAATCTTCAAGGGAATCGTCTCAATGTTGCATTTCACTTTTCATAAAATCACCTCTTCACGTTTTTATCCGCTGAGAAACGCACTCACAGATATTCGCTGAATGTGCTTTTTAAAATGCCAGTCGCACTATGGAACCATAGCTTTAATTTGAAAATATCAATTGGTGTCAAGGAAGTACTGCATGATGATGTGAGGGGAGGAGCCAAGTGTAGCCTGAATAGCTACGGAGAATCCTCGCCACGTACATGCTGACATTCCGCACATTTTTCTAAATTTCAATTATCTGTAAGCCATTTATTTGGAAGGCATGGCACAGACGTGGATTTTTATATATATATTTTTTAATCTTGAGAGAATGTTTATCTTTAACAGAAACCATATGTGATGCTATTTTTTTTTTTAAAGATTCTTTAAAAATTTGCATAAATATATGTTGAATAAAATAAAACAAACATACTAACGCAATTAATCCTCCCTACTGTATCGCTGACGATTGTGAAGAAATTGTACAAAGATCGGCTCCCAGTTCAGTTGAACTCTCCGTCTGTACATCATATATTTAAAATGCTACTCTGTCAAAGATGACATGTTTTGACTTCTGGTTTTTATTTTGGGTCATGAGTCATCACTTCATGGCAAAGAAAATAATAGAGTACAACTAGAAGAAATAGGATTTAACATTAAAGGGCTTCATGCATAAATGTTTTGCCAGTAACTTCACTCATTTCTTTGCTTATAGACTGTGATATGGCTACAGTACAGCCCAAATCTGTTTTTGTACTTAAAAAAATTACTCTTTGTTGTTATTTTACAGAAATACTAAAGGACTAAAACGGTCAAATGTTCTACCCGTAATAATTTTTCTCACAGTAAACATTAAGGGACCAAAAAAAGAAATAATTTCATTCATTAAATATTTAATTAAATCAATTGACCATTTTATCGGTTATCTGTATTTTTTCGGTCAAGTATCAGAATCGACTTCAGCCTAAAAAAAAAAAAATATATATATATATATACCAATCGGGTCCAAGTTTACATCACTGCTCTTGCTATATTTAGAATACACAGATATTATCACTAGATGCGGAGACTGTCTGGAACAATGATGCCCCAGTGTACGGAAACAAATAAACTCGCTTGCAGATGAATGACGCAGAAGCAAATTCATAGACAGTGGAGGGCTTTTTCTCATCGAATTAGCCCGTTACCAAAAATGGGGCTCCGGAGGAAAAATAAGTAAGAGGCCAACATAACATGCATGACCCTTGGCGGAATGAAACCACCAAGTGTTTTTCTTCCCCCTCAGTGGAAACTTTTGTGCCTTATTTAATCTGTGTGATTAATCGCTGTGGTGATGTAATATGACAACATGTTCAAAAAAAAAAAAAACACCCAGTACAAAAATGTCGCCGTCACCGAAGATAAACACGCTTTTGATTGACACTGATGTTTCTCACACCAAAGAAGTTAACGCCAAGTGTTCCTATCCGCTAAATAATTTTCCGTGTGATTGACATGCAAGCTCTGCAAGTCTGCAGAGTTTTTGCTGCTTCGAAACAGACACTGAATCAGCAAACAAGCCCGTGCCAACTTTCACTCTCTTGGAGAAGAAGGCAAAGATGTCAGTTCGAGGGAGACACTATGACAAAAGGTTACGTTGAGAAGTCAAAAAGATCATTTAAAAGCAGACAAACAGCACCTTGAGTGTATTTTATGAAGATAAAAGATGAATTTGATCATCGGTGTTCTGTAACATTTAAACCTGGTAGGAATTAATCGAATGTCTCGGACAAGTTGCGACCCGCTGGCGAGAAAGCGAAGGCGGCATTATGTGCAAGCTCATTTCATTGACTTGCCCCGCCGGCTCTGTGTTTGCCGCTAACAATAATGTCGTAGCAGGAAAGGACGTCACAGGTCTGCAACATCAAACGAAACGCCACCGTCCGCCTATCACAAGGCCTCGACCTGCTGGTTGGCCTCTGCCTGTTCTGTTGCCACGGCAACCCGCTTACAAAGCCACTAACGGCAAGACTTTTGTTTGTCCGCGAGCTCGCGCTGCCGCCACACGGTGCACTTTACCCCCGACAGGCGCAGGATGGCGGCTGCGCGGATGACAGACGCCGGCAGAGTAATTTGTCAAGGATGGAACTGATAAAAGTGGAACGCTGTGTCACGATTGGAAGATTTTTGTGCTCATGGTTAACGACCTGAAGTAACCTCTCGCAACGTCCTCTGGCACGCTCCACATACACCAAGCAGCAGCAAAACACAACATGTCAGGAGACCGCAACAAACACGTGTAAAGAGGAGGGAGGTGATGTGGACAAAAGTATTGGGACACACTTCTTTGGTTAATCAATCAAAGGTGAGAGGTAGTTGCCCCTCTTTCACACAGAAATCGTTCAAAAATGAGCGGCAGAGGCATTACAGAAGATAGGACATTTAAATTTTAGATAGGGATGCACGATAATATCGGTGGCCGATAATTATCGGCAATTTGATATCATACAGATAAACCAAATAAAAAATAAATCCGCCAATAATATCTGTTGTGTATGATGGTATTAGGAATACGTACAAATATATATATTTTTCTGAGAAAAAAAACTGGCACATTTACCACTTGGGAAATTTGCGACTTTATAAAGTGGCAGATTTGCGGGAAAAAGAACTCCGAAACTTACGAGAAATACACGTAGCGTACAACTCGGATGTTTGTGCCAATACTTTTCGGCCGGCTTTTCAAATAAATAGATAGTAATTGCTTTAGCAGGGATTAAACCATATCAGTAAGCATTCGCGCTTTGAAGCGTTGGGTGCTGCCAGCGACAAAGACGCCTCGCTTTGCAAAGGTACACACCCTGAGGATCAAGCATATAAGTTAATTTGTTCAAATGTATATTTTCTTGTCCACATATGTTTCCAGAATTATGTGTTTATTATTTGGTATTTTTTTTGTACAAGTAGCTAAATTGATGTGTCGAATCTGCTGCTCGCTGTCATTCACTTGCATTTACCTAAAGTATGCTAGCTTCTGATTGGTTGGTGTTTAGTCAGCTGATAGGTGATCAGGAAGTTTTGTCACTGAAGCTGCCATGTATGACGAGTAAAGTTTAAATTAAGAATGAATCAGTCTCCATCCTGCCTTTTTATTTTATAAACAGTGTCCCATTATCCACCAATGAATCCTCACATTAGACTATAGCTACGCTACGTGTATTTCTCGTAAGTTTCTGAGGTTTTTTTCCCTCACAAATTTGCCACTTTATAAAGTGGCAAATTTGCCACAATTATCGGCTTATCGGTTACCAACATCGGCACTTTCTAAATTACTGGTTTATCGGTATTGGTTGAAAACAGCATTACCGTGCGTCCCTAATTTTAGACACCACTCAATGTGATCATTAGAATAGAGTGCTCAGCAATATGGCTTGTAATTCATATCACGTAATAAATTGAATCCCTCCTTCAGAATAACGATATTCGTTACAATATAAACTTAAGCGTACACATTTTAAAGGAAATGTTTTATTATTTTCTCTCCAGAAAAGGTCGTTATTGTGTACCAGGCTACAGCCGAGCCGCTGTTCCGAAACAAGGAAGTAGCGGTTGATTTTTGCACTGCGGGTCAACGGCCACATCCTTTGTAAGTCATGCTTGGAAGTTGGAAGCCTGCCAATTAGAGCAAGGGAATATGTGAAATTGCAGCCTCATCATCGACAGAGCGAGAGCGAGAGAGCTAATAGGAAAAGACAAACCTCCCTCTCAGCTTTACAGACACATTCATGAAATTTGTTTTTAAATTGTCCGCTTTCAGAATGAACACTTCCCACTCCCATCGCCACCATGAATTTGATGAGCTCGCACCCGACCGTTTGCCTCCACAGCTGGAGAATTTCATTTCCGTTCGGCGAACCGCGTCGCGGCGCACCGAAGAGCAGATGGTCACAACGCAGCGTCGGCACAACAACAATGACGAGAGGAACGCAACTTCGGACAAGAGGAGAGATGGCGCAAAAGACGCCGGGTGGCCAATTAGCGCTAAACGGCGTGCTAACATACCTGCCGGTGTCATCTGAGGCCAGTTAGGCTGCCGCGCTGGTTGCTCCTTGAGCTCACAGTAGTGAAACACACAAACACATGACTACAACAAACAAACATTGTTTACTTTGGGATGTCTAAATGTTTTTCAGTGGGCCTCACGTAGAAAAATGGAAGAAGATCACAATGAGTTTATGAAACATGCTTAACCAATCCAATATGCTGTAGGTGAACATACACAAAGCAGTTAAATATATATATTTTTTTTTTAAACCAACAAGTTTGAACAAAAACACTACAAATCTTGAAACCCAGAAATGTATTTGGAGGTGCAAATATTAAAATGATGGACAACTAGTCGATTTTCAAACTATTTTGATAAGCATGTCGACATTGATTAACTAAAAATTGTTCAAATCCATGGAAATTTCACTCATTAGTAAACATTGTCAGATTTCTGTAGTGTTTCAAAGTATTTATCTTTGTGTTTAATCAAAATAATAATTTTGCAAACATCTGCTTTTAATTTGGAAAATTATCGCCAAAATGTGTGCATATTTTCTGACATGGTACTGAGCAAACCCTTATCTGATTCATAATTAATGTTTGTGCATTTTTCTGCACTGTATTTTTTTTAATAAGGTGCTGTTTTTGAATAAAGAGGTAGAAATTAGGGTTGTTTTATTCGAGTCATTGAAAAAAAACAATTGGCCTATTAATAAATTATTAAAATACATTAATCAATAAAATTATTTATATATATATATAAAACAATCAAGACACTAATTTCCATTTACCTTTTTTAACTTTGAAAAAAAATATTTTTTATTGTTTCCCGCAAATAAATGTAAATACCCAACAAAGATAACCCAAGTAAACATAAATTGTAAATTTTAAATGTTTTTTTAAATTAATAAACTACTCAAAGCTACCTGACTATGTGGAACAACAGCAGCAACATATAAAATCAAGTAATTTCTATAACTGGCAATGAGTCTTTTACATTTCTGTTGAGATATTTCGACCCTCTCTCCCTTGCAGAATGGCTTGAATTCAGCCACATTGGAGGCTTTTTCATGCATGAACTGTTCTGCCAAACTGTGAAATGAGTTGAATTGGGTTCACTGCCATTTTTATGACATTTGTACTGGCCTGTAAATTATGTGGTGACCACCTGACACAGTGCCATACTGGCCCAGGGGCATCAGGCCACCGTTAATATCGGACCCTGTTTCAAAGATTTATAATGGAGATGGTTTCTGCTTCCATTTCCAATATGTTCTCTGGTGAAAAATTGGTTCGCAATTCAAAGTTTCCAACTTTCAGAGTCAATCAAAAGGGAAAGTGACACAACCCTCATATTGGACCACATTTGATACATGATGGTGTTCCTAATATTGTGGCCTGTGAATGCTCACTGCTCAGTAAAGTTTTTTATCCCCCTATCTGCGGATACGATTTAATTTCATCATGATTAACTGACTGTATGTCACAAGCTTTTCCTTTCAAAATCAATTGTAGACAGAAGATACAGGAAGTTGAGGGACCCCCCCCCCCCCACTCACTCATGTGATCTCACTTGCATTTTCCATGTGCACCGCCTGCTGTCTATACAACTGCAGCCAAACAAGGTATAATCGACTATATTAATATAAAATCTGTGGTCAATGAAACAATCTGAGGTTTGATTTACACTGCATGGCTCAAGTTTAACAATTCCTTCAAATACTTTGAACGAATAGGTGGCAAGTTCCACATACAAATGATTTAAGTTGGCAAATTTTGAATCTGAAATAATATGCAGGGTTTGACGCCCATTTGTGGCTTCCTAGTAAAAAAAAAAAAATCCACTAATTGTTTCTTTTTTTCCTGTGGGAATTATCCTTAGCAGCAGACTTGTGTCAAACTGAAACACCTAAACTCACGTCCTTGACACGAAGATGCTACCAGAAAACAGCAATCATGAGATTTTTCATAAAAAAACAGAAAATCTATTTGTTTTTTATCTAAATTTGCAAACAACGAATATGCAGAGCTTCACTGAAACCAATCAGATTTCAAATTCCTCCTCTGGGCCTGTGGCTCTCAATGATGTCCGCATTCTATCATCGTCTGATTAGTTGACTAAAGCAATCTTGTTTACAGCCAACCTTGACTAGCAATGCACACCTGTTGTAACTAAGCGGAATCCCTGATGTCTATGACGAATTTCATTTATTTATTTTTATGTTTTGTCATTTTAGCAACCCTATATTGATTATAAACTTGTCGAGCTTCACGGAACAGTTGTGTGCTGTTATATTACATGTATGAATATTATTGATGGTTTCTACGATTGCAACATGATAGTGGCGATATTAAGAAGTGGATTAAGACGGTAAAGTCCCCACTGAAGGCCACGTACCAAATGCACTGCCCGCCACTGAGCTGTGCAAGACAATTCGGATCAAGTTGCAAACTCTGTTAGTGGGCTAAATATAGCTAGCCGGGATATGGGAGCTACAACACGCAGTCTGTGTGCGCGTGCGTGCGCGTGCACTGAAAGCCCAGCAGCAGCAGGAGCGTTATGGCAACCATACATGCAACAGGCTGCTGGCTTGTTGTCATTGTCGACGAATCACGCACGCACACGCATGGCGGGGAAAACGAGCCAAGAACCGGACGAGCAAACACACTCGACCGGTTCTTACTCGCCAGGATAATTTTGTATTGACGATTTCTCCCCAAAACGCGAGTTCTTGGCACCGCCACACAAAAAAAAAAAGTGAAACGAATAAAATGTCAAGTAATGTTTGCATTAAAATGTCACGGTGTCACACATAATATGGCAAGTTGCCGCATTGCCACACCAGCTGTGCGTGGAAGTGTCAGCCGCCTGTCACCCCACACGGCTCGGCGCAGCTTCGCCGCCGCTTCCGCCTAGCCGACAGGCTAATACGAAGCAGCGGTTATGGAGAGCACGGGTTGGTGAATGGCATCCGTCTAGCTACGCGTGAGGTCGGCTGAGTGCCTCTTCCTATAGCCCGAGGGGGGAGTGTGGCGTTTTTTTCCGAGGGACGCTGGCCGCTGGCGTGGAAGCCCACTCTGGCGAGCTGGATGCGTCAGATGCTAACTTAGCTAGCATGCTAATTGACGTCTGCCCTCGCGAACTCAACTTTGTTTTAAAACACCAGCAAATATTTAATTAAAATTTAATAAAAAAAAAGAGCAAAGTTTTCACTTAAGCAAGACTGTGTGACAGTTAGAGGTAAAACATGCGGCGTACTCTACCCCATCTGGCTGTTGTGTGACACCCGAGGAGGAGTAGGAGGCCGACGTCAGGGGCCGACATTCCCCGGGGGTGGAAGCCGCCGACAGCGCTCGCTGAGCTGGCGCGCGTAGCAGCCACAGCCGCTGAACCCGCTCGCCGGAGTAGTGCTGGAGTCGGGTGAGTGGACAACACGGGAGTCTCGGCCACCTACGAAGCCTCAGCTAGCAAAGCAAAACGCGGTACGTCTGGCTGGAAGTTTGGGCTGAAAACCGGAGACGCGTCGCCTCGCCGCGGTTCATGACTCCCAAGCAGGACGAGTCGCCATCGACGAGCTGACAATCATGAGAATGTCCACACGGGCATCCGTAAGTCACTGACGAGTGTCACGGTGTGGACTTCCGACAGTGACACTCGCTGGACATTTCATTAGGTACACCCGCACTGTCAAAAGGGGGAAAAAAACCGGGTTTTCCTACCTTTATTGTCACGTTTTGGAAAATCTCACACCAAACATAAATAAATGCCACAGAAAGTAAATATTCCGACATAATCATGATCCGCTTTAAATTCATTCATAAATGTACTTAGTTTGTGTAATCTGGGCCGGTTTAGTTGAATATAAAGCTATTATTTTGTTGTTTGCGTGGCAACAGGTAGATATACAGGTTAATTGTGCCTTCTGCCATCTAGTGGAAGAGCTTTTAATTGTTCTTTGTCACTATACGTCACTGTTGTCATAGGTCAATAAAAAAACATTACCTTATTTGTAGTAAATAATGTGAAAATGACTTTGTAAAATAGTTTATTTTATTTTTTACAATTTATATACATACTTTTATATTCCTTTAATATATTTTCATTTGTTTATGATAAAGTGTTCAGCATTGGAATGTAATATTATTCACCCTGATTTTTAAATGTAATTATGTGTAATTAATTAAACTGTTTATTTTGTGTATTTATTTGTATAATGCTTTTATTTTGGCCGTGTTTTACTCCGCTGGATTTTAATTAACATTTTTCGTCTAAATTGATTCAAGAACCCTTACATATAAAACAAAAGGATTAAAGGACCGAGTAGGCTATAAAAGACCACTTTGCCCATCCCTGGTCAAATCTAAGATGTAGCAACAGTTGTGATGATAATGTTCACTTTTGATTGACATCCCCAGACATGTAGTCATTTAACGTGTTTGTTCGTTTATTATTATTATTATTATTATTATTGCGGTTCTGGAGGGCCGTGCTGCATCACGCTCAGAGCTAAATGTGGCTAAAAATGCTAACCAAAATATCAGAAGCAGCTGTTGGTGTGATTCAGTGCAGTTGCACTCAACCACAATAGCAAACATATTGGCAAATCAATACATAAATGGATTCGAGATTTATTATATATAAAAAAGTAATCAAGTACTGCACTAGCATTGGGTTATTTACATTGATGTTTACATGAATGCTTCTTGCATTTGTGTTTTGTTTTTAACCTCGTTTAACCTGTTATGCTTTGATTGTGGGGTGTCCGATATAACGAGAAAATATTCTTTAAAAAAGAGGTTTCAAGCTGTTTATTGCCATTCTCAAATGAAGATTACTGTCAAATGTACCAAAATACAAAGGTAACTACACAGCGTGTATTCAAAACAACCACATAGCACGCCGCTACCTTAACGCTAACATACAATGGTAGCACATGCTAACAGTTAGCATCTATGTAAATGTGGAATATCTGAACGTAAACAGTGGGAAAACACATATACACAGACCTTATACTAATACTCATATTATCTTTATCCTCTGCGAAGAACGGCTAATATCACTGCCATACTGAGAAGCCGGGAGACGAGCTGCGTCTCCAGTGTGGTGTATCCGTATGTCTGTCTTATACTTCCCCCAGGTGGTCAAGGCGCTCACCTCTGAATGAGGGGGAAGACCAAGCAAGGACAATATATCAAGATAGTCGTGTTTTGTGCTCGTGTTTATACGGAAAACATGCATTAAGAAAATGAATTCTGGATGTTTTTGGATAGATGGATGGATAGATAGATAGATAGATAGATAGGATTGTTGTGAGGCATCATTATGTCCCTCAGCAGGGGGATGAAGATGGCCTGCAGGCAGATTTGTTTGTCATCGTATACATGTCATCCACTTTATGCGCATCCATCATTTTTCCCGCCGGTATGCAGCGAGCACCAATTAAGAGTCAGGGAATGAGAAGAGGATTGGATGCCGCTATTTTTTATTTTTTTGGGGGGCGAAGAAAATGAAATGAGCGATGGAAGGTCAGGAGAATGCATGGTAGCAGAGGATGAGAGAGTGAAGTCGTGTTGTCATGGAAACTGGCCGGGATGAGAGGAGACAAACAAGAATGTCAGTGTGGCTCACTGCAGGAAATAAAACGCAGAGGTGCGTCCACTCGGGCGGAAGTCCAATGAAACAACGTGTGCCATGCGCACAAAAGTATCTGGATCTGCTCCTTTAGTCATTTCATCATTTAAGTACAATACATTTGCATTTCATCTTTTAGAACTATATATTTGTATTGAGGTACAATTTTTATTCAACTTTACTGTGCAATATTATGAGACGTCTGCCACGAAGACAACAAGTGCCAGTCTTACATTATGAAATGCTTTAATGCGGACTCTTTCAATTTCAGCAACGAACACATTTTAAAAAGTATATATAGTTACGCTAAGAGGCTTGTTTTGGTGTACTCTCAGTCTGCACAACTGTTCAAGTGTCTTAGTAAGTGTTGGCTAGATGATGATGATGATGATGAAGAAGAAGCTGATGGTTTCCATGGCGACACGCTCTCTGCCCTTCCATTGCCTTTGTGTGTGGAGCCACTTTACCTGCAGAAACGTCTGCTGCTTTCTATGTTCGGCATCATTTAAGCTTGCCATTTTCAACGACAATTTGTATTCTTATGACGTTATTTTGTATATGCTGAATGTCATGATTATTTTTTGTAATAGACGAGCTAATTTACCTCGCACAATAACACAGAGGTAACGCATGTACACACACACACACACACACCATGCATAAATTGGAAGGAAAAAAATCCATTCAAAAAGACGACCAAAAAAAAGGTTATGCTGAGGAAATGGACGTGGCCACAAGATGGCAGCAGAACTCCTTTATTTTTTCTTCTTCTTTTTGCAGCGCAGGACACAGCAGAGAGCCGCTTCTCTTGATTAAGTTTTCAGCTTCACAACTGCTTGTGGCACTAACTGGCTCACTTATCAACTAAGTAACTCACAAATATTTCACTCATTTGCTCAATTCACAAAAACGCACTAAGTGGCTCACTTACTCATTGACTATAACACATGAATTTGCTCAGTCAGTCAGTCAGTCAGTCAATCACTCACAAACACACAAACTAATTCACAAAACAGTCTCATTTAACTAAATCTTTAACTAACTCACTATTTCACCCATTTTCTCACATCCTAATTTATAAAAACACACTAAGTGGCGGACTGACTGACTAACTAACTCACTCACTCACACAACAAATTCAACAAAATTATAACCGTCTCACTTAACTAACTCATTAACTACATCAGTAACTAACTCTTAAATCATTCATTCTCAACCATTTAACTCACTTCCTCACCCAAATATCAAATGTCTCAATATCACTCACTAAACTGACTCTGGAGCTAACTAAGAGTGACGCCCGCAGACACAGGCCTCCCTCGCTATTGATCCAACACGTGGTCCCGTGAGCCAGCAGCTCTGGCGGCGGGCGGCGGCGGGCGGCGGCGGCCGTCCGTCCACATCTGGAGCTGCCACAAGCTTCTCGTTATAGGGCCGAGGAGGCAGGGAAGGTGGGGCCATACAAAAACCACATACACAACACTCAGATGTACACTGAACACTCTTGACACACACTCATACTAACACTATCTCTCATACACACACACACACCAAGCTGTTTGTTTTGTGTGTTTGTGTGTGTGTGTGTGTGTGTGAGGATCTACATGGAGATATACTATCTGCTCCCTCCCCCTCAGTTTCTGTGTAATTGATCCCAGACTGGACATTGGCATTCATATCTTCCTTACTTTATCTTCCAGACAAGACTTCTACTGCTTCCAGATGCCGACACCACTCTTGAGAACTCAAGAGTTCAAGTTAGTTTTCCGGGGAAGAAAAAAAAGAAAAAGTAATGCTTTAATGTCTTCCCCCCCCCCCCCCCACCCAAAATAAATTGCTGGAAGGAAGACGAGAAGCTGACACCAGCAGAGGTAGACTACATACCTGGAAACGTACTTTTACTGTCTTGACTTCTTTTCTTTTTTTTATTGTTCCAAATTCTCGTCCAAAAGCAACAAACAACCAAAAATGTTTGCCGTTCAATCATAAAACTTCACAAGCGAAATAAATCATGTCTCTAGCAGATGCCAAAGCGTAAATCAACAGAAGTCAAAGGATTTTTAAGTCCGAGAGTCGCTTGCCGCGAGGCAGAAATTGTTGGGGTATCTACGGCCCAATCACTAACCCACTATACTGTGATTACTTTTCACGTTTACATCCAACTGGCTCTGAATCAGCTGCTTTACAAATGCCAAATATTTGTCATCTTTATGCTTCGCTCAACGTAGAAAAATACACCCCCCCCCCCCCAAAAAAAAAGTCCAGCGATCACGCCCGTGTGGGAAACGGGCTGAAAATAAAAGCTCAGCGTTGCAACACACTCACACACGAGCGAAATCTCCCGAGCCCAACTGGAGCGAGACAACTAGCTTCTACTACTCATCATATTTTTATGATCCGAAAGATGAGAGCGGGAACAAGAGCAACATTTACTTTGAGCGGCAAGGATTGTAAAGCGCTAAAGTCGTACTTCTCAAACTCGGGTCCCCGGACGAGCCGTAACTTGGTTGTTCGCAAAACAATTTGCAAATGCAATAAATGGCTATTTATTATTATTTATTCATGAATGACCAATTTGGGGGCGGGGGACACGTGTTGGTTAGGGTTAATTAGCAATAAGCTTATGAGGTGGTCTTTGAAAGTCTTTCCAAGGAAAAAAAATAATAATAATAAAAAAGAAAAAGAAAAAAAGAAATAAATAAATAATAAATAAAAGTCTTTCCACGCTGTAAGCCAAAAAGTTTGAAAAAAACCCCGCAGATTTACATCACGTCGTTAAGCTACCAGCGCCAACATGGGCACACTTTAACTCGTCCGGCACCTTTTACCAACCAGGTGGTCCCTTGCCTGGTCCATGTGGGACTATAGTGTGCAGTGCGTAGCACATGTTGGAAGGCTGTAATGTGTTGCGCAGATACAGTCAAGATTCCGCTATGAGTGTCTGAATCTGCTCTCTCATCTGCTGCCAGAAACGTAAACGTGCATTTCGACGGACTCGGCGTGGAGCACGAGAACCTCACTCAAATCTTTTGCGGGGTTTTGATTAGCTTGTTGATAACCCGATCCCGCAGAAACCACCTGAGTTATCATCTTTCTTCTACAGAACAAAAAATAAAAAAACAAAAAAAATTCAAATTTAATGAATTGATGGAGTTTAATCGCCTTAAAATATTGCCCATCATGAAATCTTACCAGTTCATATACACATTAAAAAAAAATAATTAAGGGACAGTGAGTACAAATGAAAAGGAACAGATATTTTTTCCAAACCAAAATACAGAACAAAACAAAAAGAACGATTTCAACTCAAGGTGTCAGTTTGTGGAACAATCATCTCAGCCTATCTGCATTATTCTTTAAACGTTTAAAAGCACAATTTTTAGAAAAATACATTTGATAGAATTGTTACATTGAGGCCGTTCTGACCGCTTGCTGTCATTCATTTTGTGTTCTTTTTTTTGTGATGATTTAGAGGCTGATAACACGTTTTATCCTTTCTGTCCCCTTTCATTTCTTTTTCTTTTAAAGAGTAAAATAAGCGGAAAAACGAAATGAAAGTTCACAGATAAGTCAGTCAGAAAGTTATTGCAATCAAATTGGCTGTGATCAGAAATCAAATGTTCTGACGACATTTCATCCTGATGCGTAAAAGACCTATGAACTACATTAATAATCCCCAATAGCATTTTCCAAATTCTTATTGGCTATGAATAAGAGATAAGGCTATGAAAAAATGAATTGCAGATGATTTGGAGACTTGTAATTGGTCCTGCGTCAGATGCTTGAGAGCCAAAACTGCTTTAATGCCAAAGAAAAGCGTTTGCAAACGCTTCCTGCTTGTTTGTGTTGACTTTCACGCAAACAAACCCAGTTAATTCTCATCTGGAATTTATTTCAACTGTTGACATATAATAACAATAAATGAGCCGGAGGGACTGATGATTCATTTGCATTCAGAGAATACTAAACAATACGTTTGTTGTTCCTTCTCCATTTCTGACGTTCAAGCCCGACGTTCGCGCTGACGTCTTCATTGGACAAATTCGACACAGCAAGTCCTAAAGCGTGCAAATAAAATGCAACACGATGGCTTGTTTTGGCAACGTCATACGGAACACATGAAACTGATTTTAAGGAACAAATATTGCCTGAAACTCAAGGCTCAATCACACTACTTATTGTCTTGAGTCTCAGAGTCAGTGCAATTCAGGGAAAAACAATTATTTTTAAACTTCAGATTGGGGCAGCACGGTGAGAGTGGTGCCTCACAGGTTCGAGGTTTGGGGGGGGTTTTAACCTCAGCTAATCTGACTTCCCTCAAAAAATGATTATTTTGTATCAATACATTTATAATGGGGTAAATTATAAGCGGATTTTCGCTATTCACTAACCCCATGAACTGCTGGGACCACTGACTGCACAGTGGTGCCTTGAGATAAACGTGACCAAATTAACTTACATGTTTTTCAACAGACGAGAATTTTTAAAGTTTTTTTGCCTAACTTGCCAACCAAACTTGAGATACAAACACTGTATGATGGCACTAAACTCAATTCCACTTACTTCAAAAGAAGAGTCCTCATGTTGATTAATGCCACTCCCAGATGAAGTTTACAGTCAACCTAAACATGACAGAGTCTTTCACACGTTTCATATAACCAAACGACATTACCTTCAGAAAGGCCTCCCGCTAGCTTTATGCTAACATATAATGAAAAATGCCATTGGCATGCTAACAGTTAGCATCGCCAGTCACGGTTTTACAACCCTTTAGCAACGGATATTTGAACATAAATGTTGGAATAACACATTCAGACAGATAATAAAAACAAATACTTACAGGCATATGTTTCTTTATCCTCTGTGAAAAACGACCAATATTAGCATTAGCAACTTACAGAAAAGTAGAAGTAGTAGTAGAAGAAGAAGAGGAAGAAGAAGAAGAAGAAATTAAATCATGATGCGCAAACTGTTTCTTTAGATTTTATTTTATTTTAAATTATGTGTCTACTCTTATGATTTTATAAAATACAATATTATAGAGTACTGTACTAAATATTTTGATTAAAAAAAAAAAATAATCTTGCTCACTGCACAAAGTGGTTCCAAAGCAAGCAACACTCTTGACATGAAATCAATTGAATTTTGCATCTGTACTGTTTTTCAAATTTTCACAGTTTTTCTACGCCGCTGCTAACTCACAAAGTCACAAGCGAATACCTCGGGCATTTGCGATTTTGTGAATATTTATCTAACAAGTTCCTAATCATTAAAACTCTAGTTGACTTAGATTTAGATGACTTTTAATCCTATTTTAATGTAAGAAAAACAGAGTTGTCTTTCTCCTCATCCATGGCAATAAACTTATGAGAAGAATGTTTGTTTGTTTTTCAAAATAAAGTTGTAAATGTTTCCGATATTAAGTTAAACAATATGTTACAAGATATGCCACTATCTTATCAGATCTTTTTAATGAGTCCAAAGTGAAGAGGAATTAGTTTATGTCTGTTTTATTTTGAAATACAGTAGCCTACATAGTTGTTTTTTTTGTAATTATTTTACAGACCCCCAAGCTACAACTCATAGGGACCCCGGTTTGAGAACCACCGATGAAAAGTGTCCTGATGTTGACATCCTTTTGTTATAGTGCGCCCCCAGGTCCTTACCTCCTTCCCAACCAAGCCACACTGCTTAAGTGGCATGCTGTTTGCAGCTGGGATGCTTTTGCTCCATTGCAGGGACCACACATCAAGATGTACTTTTATTAGTCATTGTGCCTTTCGGGGTACACAGCTTTGTCGTAAACCGGCTCTGCTTTTCCACACTTGACACTTAACATGAGCCGTTCCCGAAAACTGGGTAACCAAATCTGGATCCCCCCCACACAGGACTGAATGGCGATAGAAATAATCTGTAATCATTGTGATTAACTTTACAGGTATTAGATTAAATCACACGTACTTAGCTTTTAGTTAGCGCGTTGTACCTTCTGCTGCTAAGACTTAGTATGAAATTCACTGAGTTACAAAGGCATCATGCAAAGAGTGTATAAAAGAAGAACTTGTGAAATAAATCACTCACTAACTTCAAACTCACTCACCAACAAAGTAACAAAGTGTATTGTGTGTGTTGTTCGTGCAGCAGGCCAACAACACATTTGCGTGGTATCATCAATAAGGTTTACAACATCTTTGTCTATAAATAGTGAGCGGTGGCTCCCGTGGCCCAAAGCAAGTCAAACTGTGAGTGATGACTAATTAGAGCCTTCTCTTGTTTCTGGGCTCGCCTCCATGAGAGCAACTTTACGGGCTGCTCGCATGTTTTCAGCCTGGAGCGACTTGAAGGCTGATCGTTGCGCTCGTCTTCACACGGCGGGTACACTTTTGCAGCCCAGCTACATACTGTAGAATGAAAAACAAAATACATGAATATGTCAGCTCGCGTTCTCTCATGACAACGCGACATGCAGCAGTCGTTTGAATAAAACATGAAGAATGGCGACAACCTGAAGCGCTACTAAATATTTTAGCAGGCAGCTCAGACACGTCCCAGAAAGAATCAGAGGTAGAGAGAAATTGTGGCCACGGTTGTGACAGCATGTTCCGGATGTTTCCTCTCGTCTGCCTGCTGGCCACTTGGATTCTGCTTCTTCCACTCCGAGGTGAGCGCCCCGAACGACTTTACAGAGACCCGGCGCACCTTTTTGTCCAAATGATGAGCCTCCTCCAAAGCGATCAAACGGGACGCATCCAACAGGCCCGAGGCAGATGAACTGGCACATTCCGGGCAAACTGTGAGGTCTCTTAGCCAAGATACTTATTAACATGTGACTCAACTTTTCAGAAATTGCATGTGAACATTGTCACCAAGCCAGAATGCCAAAGAGAGAAATAATCCATCCCAGCATGTCAATGCAATACCTGGAGACAATAATAGAGACTGTGCCTTGTTGCGAATTCAAAACAGAAAACCCACACATAATTGCCTACATACTGTATTCAAGTGAAATGATCCCAAAAAGCTCAATACTCAAATTCAAACTCATCGTATAACATTATCCTTAAAAATTAATAAATGGCTTACAGATGATTTGATTAGAAACAAATGACTCACAAACTTGACCTAACACATTCACTCGCTAACTAACAAACTCTAACTTATAAACTAACTCACTCACCCACTCACTCTACTAACCAACCAACTTAGTCACCCACAAACTATCTCTCACTCACTCCCTCCATAACTAACCAAAACGTAGTCACCCACTAACTAAATCTTATACACATACCTATTAACCAAGCGACTTAGTCACCCACAAACTAACTCTCATTAATTTTCTCACTCAATAATCAACCAACTCACCTACAAACAAAATCTCACTTACTAAGTCACCCATAAACAAACAAACTAACTAACTAACTCATTCAGTAACTTGCTCACTCATAACTGACCAACTTAGTAAATCCACAAACTCAGTCAGGCAATCACTAACTCAATGAATAACTAATCTAGTCAGCCACAAACAAAACCTCACTAACTAGTAGTCTCCCACAAACAACACCTTACTAAATAGTACTCACTCACTCGCGCACTCATAACCAACCAGTTAGTCAAACACCAAAAAATATAATTCATTCAATAACCAATCAATTTAGTCACCCA
Organism: Leptonotus elevatus; assembly: GCF_054856555.1. Classification (NCBI taxonomy): domain Eukaryota; kingdom Metazoa; phylum Chordata; class Actinopteri; order Syngnathiformes; family Syngnathidae; genus Leptonotus; species Leptonotus elevatus. The sequence goes on along the minus strand of NC_141245.1, from coordinate 22,218,196 downwards.
CAAACTAGCTCTCTCTCTCATCACTCACCAACTTAGTCAACCAGAAAGAAACTCTCACTCGATCACTCACTCACTAACCAACAGTGTTGTTATACCCTTAGCTCTGGATTCCTTTAACCCCGAGGAGGTGGAGTACGTGGCCTTCAACGTGACCGCGCCTTCGAGGGGCTCGGTCCGCTTGGACTGCGGCACCGATCCGCCGTCCATCTTCATCTGGGGCTTTACAAGAAACGGTTCGGACAGCAGCGTGGCTCTGGCGTGCGACTACGGTCACGGACCCGTGCTGCAGGCTCAGCCGGGCAGCGTGGTTCGCGTGCGCGTGCCTGCCAACTCCTCCGCCCTGGTCGTAGAGGAAGTGCAGCAGGAGGCGGAGGGCACGTACACCTGCCAGGCGTTGTACCACGCGGACCACGGGCCCAGAGTGGCCTTCTACTCCACCAGGCTGGACATGGAGCATGGCTGATAATGATGTCTCACTCTTGCAAATAAAATCATAGAAGTTGCTCAAGTGTCATTCACTCTCTAACTTTGTAACGCACTCACTCTTTTACAATCACTAACTAACCTAAACCAACTAACTCACTCCCTGTATTAACACTGTCACTATTATGAGTCTGATTCATTAACTCATTCACACCCTTTACTCTAACTCACTCACCAACTAACTCACTACTTTACAAACTGTACATTAATCACCCCTTTGCCAACGACGGCAACTAAAACTAACTCATCTGATAACACTAACTCACAAATGCTAACACACTCAACCAACTAACTCCAATCCTTTCATCGTTAACTCATACTAACTCTGACTCACATCCTTGCTCACACGCTCATTGAGTTTACCTCACAAACGATCTAACACCCACCCACTTAATAACCAACTCATTAACACTGATGCCATCATTTAACTCTAATCACCCGCTTCCTCTCTCACTCACAAATGCACTCAATCACCAAAGTTACTGCATCTCTCAATCTCAAAATGATTTACTCACCTGTTTACGACCACGAGCTCATGAATTCACACATGCAAACACCGCCGTGCAGTTCAATATGAGAAAGGAAGGAAGGCTGACAGTGAATTGACTTACTCTTCCTTATCTTCTCTTTATATTATTACAAAACTTTACAAGTCGCTAAATCTCCGAAACACAAAACAGTTCTCAGGCAAAAACAAAAAGCATAAATAATATAAAAGACTGACAATTTTGTTCTTTGACACAGATACATTCATATGAAATAATAGTTTACTACTAGAAAAAATAAATAAGTAATCTAGGGAGTCTTTAGGAGTTCCATCACAGTCTCCGCAGGCTGCAACAGTTTGAAGTCCATGTCGGACAAAGTCCTCTCTTAGGTCCTCTGACTGTCTTCTTTCAGGTCCTCTGACTGTCCTTTCTCAGGTCCTCTTTGTAACATTGTCACAGCAGCTCCGCCACTCCAACTGCCACACCGCAGGGAACTCAGGCCTCTTGGAGGCTGGCCTGAATCAGCTCACCCCCGCCGGACATCCAGCCGGGCTTTTCGTCACAGTCCGAGTCCGGAAGGCCCAGACTGTCCCAGCACAGCTCCGGACCGTCCTGATCCGTGCAGTCCAGATCCTCCTCTGCTGTGTACAAAAACAAAAAAAACTAAAATTATTTTTTTAAATAATTATGTTTATACTTAGATAGATATTGGTAAAAACATATTCATGGTGAAGGGACTTCATATGTTAATAAATAAATAATTTAATAAATTTATGAAATATATTGACAAGCTCTCATTTGTTTATTAAATAAATAAGAATTGTATTTATTTTATTTTGGATACCGGTACTTCATCTGTTATTTATTGAATGCAATGAAATGTTTTTAAAGTAATGAAATCACCTGTGTCATCTGCTGGACATTCTTTGTTGTGTCCGTCGAGACAACACGAGCGTTGCGAAGGCGGCGACTCTCGGTGCTCGTCGGGCAGGTGTGCGACCTCCAGGTCGTCAAGGTCATTGGCCCGTCGCTCTCCCTGCGGGCCGGCGGGCGGGTGGTGGTGCCGGCACAGGGACGGCGCCGGCCGGTTCAAAGGAACCATCTCCAGACCGTCTTGCTGGCAGGGCGCCACCCGGTGCATGAGGGGAAGCGTCCCGCCCGAGAGGACGCCGTTGGTCTCGTTGTAACACCTGGAAAGCCGCACAGAGAGCTGTGGACTCAAATGCCAATTTATTGTACTTAAAAGCGTAATTCAATTGAAATGTGCTGAACTGGATTAGAACAATTGCCTAGAATTCAAGTGTGATCCATAATGTCCGTCTACGCAGAGGATAAAGACTTTGTGTTTGTGTCCAAATCCACAGGAGCGTCCTTGCGTAGCACGACACTTTATAAGCCCTCAAAGCCAACACAAACGCTAAAATATTCTCAATCCCATTCAAAGAGAAGCATCGGGTTTCGCGCGCACTTCCTGCTATCAGAACAAGGATCCCCGACCGCGATCCACATTTTCTTTCCCGCCCGTGTACATAAATAAACAGGAGGCTAATTAATGCGGCCCGTGTGTTGGCTGGTTGCACACAGGGTAAACTGTGATGCCGCTGAGCCTTGAGCATATAAACAGGAGCAGCATGGGAATGTGGAGTGCAAGAAAAAAAAAAAAGGGCAGCTGGCCTCGCTCCCGACGACACGTGACAAAGTCCTAAACAGACTACCGCGAATGAACTCGGTGGAAAAGTCAGAGGGAAATAAAAAAAAGTGGACTTTGAAAGAGAAAGCTTCTTATGATGTGATAGGCAATCTGCTCATAGTTGTGCCTTTATTCTTTATATCCAAATGGCATGAGGACCGTACATGCTCACATATAGACGAGTTGAAAAACAGCAATGCACATCACATGAGGTGTTCCACAAGGCTCCGTTCTCTTCCCATTATCAATGAACATCTTGTGTCATCCAAAATCCCTTTTGTACTTGCATGACCACATCGCCACTTGTCAACGCACCTGTTATTGTTGCACAGGTTCTGGCAGCTCATACACTCTGAAGATTCCGACTGGGGAAGAGCTGTGTACATGCCGCCTCCCTACAAAAAAAAAAAGTGTTTAGTGAGGATTAATGCAAGGAAAGTTTGAGGGTCTGTGAAATAATCTATGATAAATTCTATATTTAAAAAAATGCATCTCTACAAATGTATCCTTAAACTAACTTTGGGACATACTTAAATAAATAGTAAAAAACAAACGCACCCGGTGTCCCGCACTTACATTGTGGTGGTGGTGAGGGTGGGACAGGGTGCCGTCGTGGCTGTGAGGATGTCCGCCCGGGTAGAGGCCACCGTTGCCGTTGTGCAGCGGTAGGCCGTTAGGATGTTTGTGGTGCAAGTGGTGGCACCCCGGGGGCAACATGCCGTTGTGCCCGTAGCCCCCGTGGACGCCACCATTCATGCGGCCGGTGCCGGCCAATGCGGTGTAGTCCAGAACGTGTCCATTCATGTCAGCCGGCTGGTACAAGTAACCTGGAGGGTCGTATTCTGCGGAAGGAAACACACGGAGTACCACAAGGCTCATTTCTCGTCCCATTATATTTCTGAATCACTTAAAATGACTTCAATACTTCAATTTGGCAAGTAAGACGTATCAAACTGAAATCTTCAATTTTTGACTATTTAACTCGTTCAAACCCAAAAATGTATAAATATGTTTTTTAATACTTTGTCCTTCACTACCATAAACGTATTTATACGTAGTTAAAAACATTTTTTTTTATGCTAGAGCATACAGAAGGCTTTGACACAGCTTCTGACATGAAGAGGTTGCTTAAAGTAATGGTAGTTATTACAAAAAACGGTCAGCAGGTGGCAGCAGACTATGAGAAATCAGCCAGGGCCACGTTGTAACAAGCTCTTTTTGACAGTGTTTTCAACACGTTTGTGAATAATGATGAAACGTATGCTAATTGCTGAAAAACAGAAACAGATACCAATATACTTTTTTCCTGGTGAAAGAAGAGACTCTACTCTTTCTTTTGTTAGGTTCCATGTTTTTATAGCAATAGAACTGAATATGTGGACCTTGCAAAATCAGTCAAAAACAGCCGGGAGCCAAGGGGGTTGGGAGTGAAGGAGTTCAATTTATTTAAAATGATATATTAATTATATATATTGGTTATATATTTTTATAATTAAAAAAAATAATTTAAAAAAGATATACTATTTTAATGACAATGATTAATATTATGATTTATCCTCAATTTATTTTGATTTATTTCATTCATTAAGTGTTTATTTAATTGCTTTATTGTGTTTATTCAAGGTGTTTGGAAAGGCTCAATAAAAAGTGCTTGTTCGATGTGGCGTTTAACATCAACACCCACTGTGCATGTTGTTGTGCTGCCGGTTCCTCCACAGGCACATGGCGATGAAGGCGAGCAGGATGAGGACCATCACGCCGAGCACGCAGCCCACGATGAGGTACAGGAGCCCCCCGGGGGGGCCGGCGGGCTCCTGCGGGTGAGGCGGCGTGACGGGCCGCTGGCTGGGTGAGCCCGGAGACTGCCGAGCTGGAATACAAAAACACAAAAAAAGGATGTTGCACGGTTGATCAATTGAACAATGTTAACTCTTTTTAAATCGGCCCAAAATAGCAGATTTTACTCTGCCAAATATTCGGCATCGGTTAGTCCCTAGTTTTTCGTGATATTTGCTTGTTGGCTGGGCGTGTCCTTACCTCTGGTCTCACAGATCATGACGTTGCTGTAGTCGCTCTCGCCGCCGTCGTTGAAGCACTGCATCTTGATGTCGTACGACGTCTCGGCCTGCAGGTGGCTAATCATGTGCCAGTCTTTCACACCTGAGAAGAAGGAGGGTTGAGTTAGCGGCGACTGTCTGGAAAGGTGTTCTGTGGAGGTTTTAATCCTGTCTAATAACACGTCATTATTTTTTCCACTTGGCTGAGGTCGTGTTCTTTCATGCGCTCTTGTGCTCCCCCTCCATCATACACACACGCGCACGCACACACGCACCCCCAACACACACACACGTCTCTTGTCAGCCTCATGGGCCTTCACACAGTTGCTGCACTCCAGTTCAGCTCCATATATGGCAGCTTGTGTTTGTCCTGGCTCAACTCCACTATTAACACAGACAAAGACACACATACTGTATATAAGACATTCACACACACGCAACAAGGCAAAATCACAACATTTTCAACCAATGTGGATTTTGTTCTTTTTTTAATTTTTTTATTTAGTTGCTCTACTTTGTGGGGAAATTACAATCATCAATTATTATTACACGTCTTACATTTGTTGTACTTGTTACTTTTATATTGTAATATTACTGCATTTTATTTTGAATATTTTACATTTGTTATATTTAATCTTTGTAGTGACCTTTAGTTTGTAGTGTTAGTATTCATTTGATTTTATTGATATATTTTTGTTGATTTAATTATTAATATTTCATTTTGATTACCTGAATTATTTTATTGTGATTTTAATTTTATTATTATAAATGTAAAACATTTTGGACTGTATTTATTATAACATTATTTATATTTTTTATTAACTTTACTCTATAGTATAATGATATTAATTTATTTAAAAGTAATTATTTGTATTATTTTTTATTTTTTATATATTTTTGTTGATTTAATTATTAATATTTCATTTGAATTACTTGAATTATTTTATTGTGATTTGTATTGATAATTTTTTTAATTATAAATGTTAAAACATTTTGGACTGTATTTATTATAACATTTTATTTTTTTTATTAACCGTATTCTATATTATAATGATATTAATTCATTTTTAAACAAATTCTTTTTTATTTTATTGTGATTTGTATTTATTTATTTACCATATCAGGATTGTATTGTTTACTATAATATTATTTCTATATATATTTATCCCCAGGCTGGTTGACCCGAGGTCCAAAACGAACTTTCTCGTTTACCTTAAATCAAGGCCAAGCTTCAGGCGGAAGCCTTGACTGAAGTTTGACCTGTGGTAAAAGTGGAGAAGTCCATAGATAACCCGCCAGCACCACCACTTCCTTTCCTTTCCTGTCTATTGATGGCCTAGCATTCCAGACGGCAACCCAAGCCGCCGCGTAGCTCCGCTGCCCGTTCTCGTATTTCAACTCAGGCCAATTACGTTGGAAGCCATTCAGCAAAACCACAGCTGGAAAAGCCGACAACTGTCTGTTGTATGTAGTCTCGTGTGTACACTATATATGCATGTATGGTGGCAGGATGAAACGCGATGCCTTGAATGGCTTTAAACAGGCTTTGCTTTGGGAAATGGGGGCGCACCATCTCTGCTGGGATGTCGAAGAGGGTTGGCATCCGTTTGCAAAAATAAATTCACCTGGGTGTTTGTTTTGTGTCTTTACATTTCCACGCACCTTCGACCACATCGCGCTTGTAGTCGCTGTCGTTGTCGCTGTCGGTGGGCCGGTAGTAGATGTAGAAGCCTTGGATGGGAGTGTTGTTGTTACTCGAGGGACTGTACTGAAAACGGGAAGTAAAAAAAAAAAAAAAAAAAGCAACATGATTACATTCAACCTCAATTAGCCTTTTTTCCCCTCGCCGCTAATGGAGCGGCTCGCTATCAGCCGTCCGCTCTGATTGCGCGGAAGTGGACCACAGATAATGACAGTCGCAGGTTACGGAAAGGGCGGCAATTATCATCTGCGCCCATCGGCTCTTGCAAGTTTGCACGATATGAATTAATCGCCATGAGAATGAGGAGGGAAGTGGCTGCGGTTTTTTTTTGTAATGGCCTCTTTAACCCTTCCATGCTGTTTGTTTGTTTGTTTGTTTCTGCAGTTGCTAATCTCGCACCTGTATCAAGGCACCATGTAACCGCTGCATGGCTTTTGTTTCTAATGTTTATGATCCTGCTGCTTTTTCACTTTTTTACAGTTTTGACCTCTGACCCTTCAAAGAGAAACAGGTGCATTTTTATGTGGCAACCTGTGCAAATGTAGCATTAAACTAATTTAAATTGATTTTTTTTTTTAAATCACAATTAATCGCATAACTTTAATAGTTAACTAGTTTGATATCTGTTCTAAATGTACAGTAAAAAAAAGTTTCCTAACTTTTCATACTCTTGTTAACATAAAGTGGTAAAAACAATTGTAACCTAATAGGAATATGGCTGCATTTTTTAGTCATTGATACAGTAATTACATAATAATTCATAAAACTTAGTTAAAATTAAAATGTATGTACTGTACTGTAATTGCATTTGTAATACATTGGCGCATTTTTCTTTTCATATTAAGAGATATTAAATTTTTAACATGTAGTAATTTGTGAAATTCTGCACATTTTTAAAATTGTCAAATACAACTTGACCCCAGTCTCCACCAATATATGCATTATTATTAAATGTATTACTGCTAAATTTTGACGTTGACATGTCTGTTGCGTTGCGACTGGAATTTCCCCAGTACAGGCTTTCCAAGTAACGGGCGGTCATTAATCGCGTGTTAAAAAAATTACTGGCATTTAAGGAACTTTAAATTAACTCAGAATTAACACACTAATTTTGACACTCCTACATTTAACACATTTACACTGTAAAATACATTTTGATTTATTTTATTCAATTTTAATAAATAATCTCAACTCTTACCCATTTGCACGTTCATGTCCAAACACAACCAAATACATATTTTCTCCCATGAATATAACGGATGACAGTTACATATATTTTGTAATTAGATTACATAATTTTGTTACAAGTAATCTATTGCTTCCTACTCACAGTCCAGCGCAGCATGATCTGCGTGTCGCTGATGGCGTCGGTGGCGGAGATGTGCGGTCCCACCACGGGCCGTTCGGCCATGCGGGGGCTGGCTTGCGGCACCTGGTACGGCCTCGACGCTATGCTGTGAGGACTCTCGCCGTACAAGTTCATCGCCGCCACGCGGAACCTGTAGGTGGCGCCTGAGGGACGCCGATAAACATGAGTCACCAAGTAGAAGCTGGCCTTAAAATCTGCCATCTCATGTCAAAATCCCAAATTGAGTGCTTTAAATGTGAAACTGGTGACGACATGCATGGTTTCGACCAATGACGCCAGCTTCCTCTAAAAATTGTACAAACCATAATTAAAGATTTAATGCAAATGTGTCATACAATTAAATTCAGCTAAACTGTTTAAAAAAATGTACTGTAGTACTTGAAAAAAAAAAATTCATCATGACTATTAAAAACACTCCAAATTGTCCATAGGTGTGATTGTGAGTATGGTTGTTCGTCTCTGTGTGCCCTGCGATTGGCTGGCAACCAGTTCAGGGTGTACCCCGCCTACTGCCCGAAGCCAGCTGGGATAGGCTCCAGCAACCCCCGCGACCCTTGTGAGGACAAGCGGTACAGAAAATGGATGGATGGATGGATGGACTATTAAAAAACATTTTGTGCTGGATATTAAAAAAAGTAGCGTGCAGTTTGAACATTAAGAAGAAAAAAACTCACTTAAATTTGCCTCAATTTTGTTTCATAAAGATTTAATTTATTAATGTTTTAGTTGAAGTGATAGTCCCATTTTATATTTTGGTCCATTTTACATGTAATAAAAATAAATGAATAAATCAGAAATGACCAGTTATTCAGTAACTTAGTATTTTTTAACTGAATATTTACTCTTAAGTAATTATTTGGAGGGCAACTTTTTACATTTACCGGAATCCCTATTGGAAATAACAGAACTCTTAATTTATGTTATTTGATGATGATTTACTGTAATTTTTTAATGCTTTAGTTGAAATGATATGCTCAAATTTGCACAATCCTATTTTATATGTTGTCCTTTTTGACATTTAATCTCTGATTAGTAAAATAAAACAGATCACCAGTTGCTCAAGAGTAGTTCGGACTTGCTCAAATAATTATACTTTTATTACTTTTAACTTACTACTTTTAACTTAAGTCATACTAAGAAAGTACACTTTTTGTGAACTCCACCCACCTGTGCAATATTACAGTTTTTGCCTCCAAAATAGGCAACTTTTTTTATTTATATGGTCCACGCAGTAGCTATCGTTAGCCTAATTGCATTACTGCCTAAGACATTTTGAACTTTGTGCTGCAATATCAGTTAAAAAATAAACGAACAATGCACTTTTTTCTTCAAAATCATCATCACAATTTTTTTCTTGTTTGTTTTTTCCATACTATTAATTATGTTTAATTGGCTTTGGGATTATGAGAGGATTTCTTTAAAAAAAAAAAAAATTCTCCCCAGACGCAAAAAGTTGAAGAACCCATGCACCAAAGGCAAACCAATAGAAATCCAGTCGAGGCTCACCAGGCTCCAGATTGCGAACTTCCACGGAGAGCTTGAGCGGCGAAATGTTGTCGGCCGCCACCCCCCACTCGGCGCTGCGGCTGCGCTTGTACTCCACGCGGAACGCCGTGATGGGCGAGCCGCCGTTGGCTCTGGGGATCCAGGTGACGTAGACGGAGCTCTCTGTGGCCATGGAGATGGTGGGCCGGTCGGGAGCCTCGGGCACTGCCAAGTGAAGGCGACAAGACGCGTGAACCTTTGAACTGCGTCGCCGCGTCCCGACATGGCGGAAAGGATGGAAGGAATTAGGAGAGGAGGAAGCGGAAAGGATAAATCACGGGAGGAATGCGTACTTACGGCAGCAGCTGAGAGTCACGCGGTTAGAGAGGCGGCAGAGGAAGATGGAGACAAGGGTTAGTGGAAAGGTAAGTGAGGCTTGTTAGTCCTATTGTCACATCCATATTGGAATTGTATGTTGAAAGATCATAAAAATACTCTGTTTCCTTTCCAATCGTTCCCAAATCTGGTCAAATAAAAAAATAAAATAAAGAAGGTCCGCTGCTCCATTGAAATTAATGGAAATTCCATTCATGTGTTCTAGAAATGTGTTTTTAATACAGAATATAGCACAGTATAATACTGTACATACAGTAATTATATAATCAATTAGAATGTAAAGAAATTATTTTTTATTTAATTTAAAAAAAAAAAAAAGGAAAAAAAGAAGAAAAAATAATGTAAATAAATTAATCATTTCCCCTCACATTTTTTTCTTCATTTAATGGACATTGTGCTGCACCAACTGCTGTGCACGTTTGGCTACCGAAATGGAGTTGCTCTTCACAGAGGATAAAGAATGTATGCCTGTGAGTATTGTTATATTATCTGTCCTTGTGTTGCTCTACAGTTTGTATTCAAACACCCGTTGTTAAAAGAGTTACAGCCACAGATGTGAAATGGAGCTACAATACATCCCTTTTAGGCTGCGTGCAGAGACGCTAAGCTAGGAGGGTCAAAGTTGTGAGCGCCTTTCATGAGTCTAAAACCAAATGACCAAAGATGTCCGTCCAGTGTACTCTGCTGCATATGATTGCATACAATGCTGCGCAATTAAAACAACCTTAAACAGGCACAAATATTGCCTTTTTAAATGTTCTGTATTGATAGCACATGCTTTGGCGTCGGAAAAAAAAAGTTAACCTCATGAAAATTGGTTGAGAAATGAGCAAGTTACAATTTCATTTCAATGGCCACGAATGGCCTTTGATGGGAATGTTGACCTCGAGTCATAACACCGGAACTACGGGTGCTATTCACTCGCCTGTCTATGGCGTTTTGCATTGTGAGTTAGCATTAAGCTAGCAGAAGCTAAAGTTTTGCAGTAGTTTTCGGCTATTCTTAACTTTACCTCTGTCGTGGATCACGACCCCGAAGTGCGTGTTGGACATTTTGTCCTCGGGCACTTTGGGCGGCATCAGGACGACGGGAGGCTTGTTGGACGGATTCTTGTTGGACGAGGCGCTCTTTTCTGGAGGAGGAGGGAGGTGTAAGGAGCAAGTCAAACAAGGTCCCACACATGTTCCCAGTTGTCAGAAGCCCCCCACCAGCCAAAGCACTCGGACAACGTTCCCTGAGCCGCTCCCTTTTGATCAGGAGGCGGCTCAGATTTCTGCCACTGTTTTACTTTGAAAAGAAACTCGACGGTTTATAAAAGGCGCAGTGACCACGTAGAGTGGAATCTGGATTTAACAGACCCGGAACCTACGGACTGGATCAAGTCAAAATAGTTCCACATCTGGCCCCAGCGCCAGTAAACTGCTCGCATTTGTGCCTACCTTGGCGGCCATGTTGGTAGAGGCGACTTTCACGTCAAAGGCAATGTACGGACATACGTGGCGTGGCGGCCATGTCCCATCAAAGCGAATGGAAAGCACGGACTTTAGCGTAGCATCGCCGTAGGCACACAAATTGAAATGAACTATTTTACTAATTTAATAATAATACTTACATAATTGGTTAATTTATTATAAATAACAATTAAAACATGAAGATGAATTCTACTTTTACGCTTACAATTATTCAGTTAACATATATTATATTCAAAATTGAAAGGAAAACGATGACAACTGTCGAACCGAAAGAGGAACTTAATGAGACGTAGTCAACAATTAAGATGTGTAGAATTGTGTACACAATTTTGTGAGTTAATTTCATTTGACCCTTGTTAATGACTCACACATTATTCCCACTCACAAAATATTCTTCCTAGCGAGCATTGAATGGAGACGTGTCGTGATTAAAGGCTAACTGGAAACGTAATAAAGCAGTGACGCTGGGCTAAACTTAACACACTAGCTCTTTTGTGGACAGTTCAGATATTTCCCAGTGAGAAGACGTCCACTTTGCAAAGCGTCAAGGTCCTACAAGTAGTATTTTTGTTGGGATGCGCAGCCGCTTTGTGCTTGGTTTTAGTTTGAGCTTTTTTGTACCTGCCTGCTATATACAAAAAATCATTATAAAAAAAGAAGAAGACGTTTTTGTCCAATTATTGATTTTAGGGCCCGACCAATATGCTTTTTTTTTTTAGGCCGATGCTGATTTTTTGCAGAAAAAATACAGATTGCTGATTATTTAAAAATACATATTTACTGCATAAAGTCAATTTAATGCATCCATGGTGTACACAAAGTGAGTACAGAAGAACGTTGCGATTGAATTCTATTAAAATAACTTGTTTTTCACACATTAGGAAGAATCTGTGCCTTTGCGTATGTTATCTTACTTGTGGTTATGTGTTCCCACAGTATTTGTGTGTGAATATTCGTTATTTGAAGGAAAAACACTCTCGAAGTCGATGCTAACTTCCTGTTAGCATTTGAATGGGATCCTCCCTTTGCTTTTACCATTAACGCTAGGCTAGCAATGTTTTAACGTTTAATGTTTTGTATTTAAACATACATTGGCTGTAATTCTTAGCGTCGTGTGTTTAGTTTTTCAACTCCAACTGCGGTGTCATTAAATAGCTTAAAGGGCGCTTAGGGACAACAGAATAACCAGAATAACATACGCGACACACTTGCTAGTTGCTAATGCTACGTAAACAAAATGGTGCGTTTAGGGTACTTTCACAGCGTCGGAAACTTCCCTTTTCTTTGATGAAAACGTTAAGAGGAAAATAATCGGCCATTTGGCACAATTGGCCGATTGTTTTGGGCAATAATCGGCCGATTAATCAGTCAGGCCCTAATTTATGCAGTAACTACAAATGCAATCCAAAATCCAAACATAAAAAAATTAAATAAAAATCACAACAAATTACTATTTTCTTCCTACCATTACAACTACTACTTTTCTTACTAATACTTTTCCTATTATTATTATTACTACTACTGCTGCTGCTGCTGCTGCTATGTACCTTTTCCAGTGCGAAAGGTGAGCATGGCCGGCTGTCCCTCACCCGCCGAGCTACGGGCTACCATAAGCACCTCGTACAGGCTGGACGCCTCCAGCTCGGAGAGACGCAGCGAGCGCTCGCTGCCGGGCACTCGCACCGTCAGCCAGCTCTCCATCACCGTGGCCATCTCGTCCACCTAAGCCACAACGGGAAAGGATACCAGTAGTGCACATGACAACCATCAAACGCGAATTAGCAGCAACACAATGACAATCTAAGTTGGTGATTTGCTTCTTCTTTGGCTTTTTTTCCGTGTATTTTACCTTGCGATATTTGACAAAATAGGCGTTGATGGGGCTCCCGCCGTCAGGCCCCGCCCTCCACTCCAGGTCGTAGATGTCGGGTTTGTGTGTCTGGGGCGGGCTGGTGATAATGGGAGCGTCAGGTGTGAGACGGTCGGCGCCCCCGTCGGACGGCGGCTCGTCCGCGTCCTCTTCCTCCTCCGTCAGGAAGCGCTCGTCACCTTCGTCGCTCTGCATGGGCGGCAGTGAGGGCCAAACGTCCACATCGGGATTCAGTTCTGGGAAGAGACATGCCGGTACTGTTCATGTAGTGCATTTATTCTTTATTTATTTATTTTTTCAAAAATTTGAAATGGTTGTTGTTATTATTTTTTAATTCCTCAATATATGGCGATTGCGATCTAATAAGCGATTCCTTTTTTCAAGGTCCCCTTCTCATTTATTTGAAATGATAAAGAAATTCATTATTTTTGGGAAATACAATTACTTTTTATTATTATTAGGAACATACCAATGAGTATTGTTCACTTTTGCTGTCCTGTGTTTTTTGCTCACGAGATGGTCACTATAATGCTTGTTTACCTGATTTGTCAATTATAAAATAAATAAATAATAATAATAATAGAATAAATAAATTAATTAATTAATGTAATAGCTGTTAAAAGTGAAGAAAATTTGTAAATTCGGTCCAGAATTTCTGCCAAATTGAAAATGAAAACCTTATTTAGCGAGAAATATTAAGCAGTAGTGGGCCAGGCACTCCTAAAATAATATATCTAAAATTTTAAAAATATATAATAGCTGTTAAAAGTGAAGAAAAATTATAAATTCGGTCCAGAATTTCTGCCAAAATAAAAATAAAAACTTTATTTAGCAAGAAATATTAAGCAGTAGTGGGCCACATAAAATTCAACTGGCCAGGTCTAGCGCCAGACCCTTAAGTTTGACACCTGTGCTCAAGTTAAGACCAACAATTCTTCACTTTACAAAAGGATGGCTAAGCAGTTCAGAAAATGTCTGAATGGTTCGAAGACGCAAGTACATTGAGTTTCGATCACCACAATGTCTGAAATACTTTGTCAGAAACAATGTGCGAGTGAGAGTGTGTGTGTGTGTGTCTACACTTTTGCAAAAGTAAACATGCTGGGAGCTGGTAACACTAAACCTGATTACCGGGAACGCCGCCAGATGCCACACATTCCGCATGCCGGCCATTAAAATAGCGGAGAGGGAATCTGTATGCAGTCGTGAGGCTGCCGCAGCAGAGGGAAAACGTCAAGGAAGTGATGCCAACATTAAAGGAAGTCTTTCAAGGCAGAAAATGGGAACAAAGCCATGAGGGATTCCCAACAAAAAAAAAAGGGATGTACAGTGGTGCCTTCAGATACGACTTGAATTCATTCCGTAACCAAGCTCTCAAATCAAAATACAGTACTTAAATCATCTATTTGCATTCAAATGAATGGAAATGCCGTTAATCTGTTCCTGCTCATCCTATTTTGGCCTGAAATGTGAGTGCTGTGGGTGCCGGGAACATAGCATAAGTACTAAAATAATGAACGTGTTCTACAACATAAATATGATGACTCCCTGCCCCCGTTAGGGTACAGACTGCAGCTTTTTATACTCCTCTGATTGGTCAATGGCTTGATAGACTGACAGGAAGTTCAATCACGTGACAGCATTTTTTGTTGCCATGGTGATGGACAAAACAACACAGAACAGATTTATGTGAAAAAAAAACCTGGACTTATAATCGTAATAAAATGAGGACTATTTCACTTCATTTAAACTAAATGATTTGACAACAGAACAGGAAAATTTGACAAGATTTAAAATGTATTCACACTACGTACACATAAAGAATTATGCTATTTATTTTAAAGGGGAAGTCAACCCCCAATTTTCTTTTTGACAATAATGTTCTATGCAGCCCAACTGGTCTAAATATGGTATTCTGCTTAATATTATGTTAGCGGAATATGAGTTAAGCAGCAAAATCCAGCCATTTTTATCCATCTCAGGGGGCGGCCATTTTGCCACCTGCTGTCAATTAACTCATTCACTGCCATTGACGGCTATTGACGTCAAAAATTCATTTGAACTATTTCTATTAGTTCAACATTTTTTTCCACTTTTATGAGTATGAGAGTATGAAAACCTAGGAAAAAAATATTGTTCATTTAGAACAGATCAAGAGTATTGAAGTCATGTGATTAATTACAATTAAAAATTAGGAGCGTCGGGCAATTAATTGCATGACTTCATGAGTTAACTCACGATTATTTACAAATTTTATATCTGTTCTAAACGTACAATAAAAAAATTATAGGTTTTCATACTCTTGTTAATAAAAGTGGATTTTTTTTTTAACTAATATAAATTTTTGACGTCTGTAACCGTCAATGGCAGTGAATGAGTTAAAGATGTTGCTCAGGTCTCAGGTCACAACCAATCACAGCGCAGCTTCAGAAAACAGGTGAGCTGTGATTGGCCGTGGCCCGAGCCCTGAGCAACTTTGATGTCATCTTCAGTCAACAGCAAGTGGTAAAATGGCCGCTCCCTGAGATGGATAAAAGTGGCTGGATTTTGCTGCTTAACTCTTATTCCACAAATTAATCAGAATATCATGTTTAGGCTAGTGAAGTCACATATAACATATTAGGTTGACTTCCACTTTTGGATAAACTTACATACCCAGTTGTAAAAACGCAGTAACATCTGAGAGCGAAAATGTTTGCGGCAAGTGAAATGCTCTTACGTAAAAAACTGCTTGGTAAGAAGAAATATCTTGACTCTCGAGTTGAGATATTTTATCATTGTTAGATTTGAGTTTTTGCAGTTTCCATGAAACAAGTGAAATGTTTTCGGGATGCTGGTTAAACTCAGTGGCTGGAACCTCCCAACACAAGCGTCCTTATCAGCTTGGCAACGCTCTCTGCTTGCATCTTCCAGTGGAAACGCGAGGCAGGGATGGAAGGAGGAGAGGACGGAGGAGTGGGAGGACGCGGCGACGTAAATACAAGGCGGTTGTGTAGCACGTTGACAGCCGGGTGGTCCGCTCCCCTGTCCTAACCCTTCACAGCTACTCCTCGCATTCCAGCGTCCGCGGGGGCTTATCCCCGGGCGGCGTTGCACAAAGCTCACTCTCACGATCCAGCTCGGGGAAAAGGAGAGCGGCCTTGGCGCAATACCCCCCCCCTGCTGGCCCCCGCCCCCAAGCGTGAGGACTGCCTCAAGATATGAACGGCTTAACTCTTTACTGCGCAGCTTCTCTTGCGATGTTTACTTTCCCTTGAGTATGTCACCGCATAAGTGACCTGAAGTAACTTTTAACATTCAACCTCTAAGACTATTTTTTTTTTAATTAGATGATTGACGTACCTGACTGCACCCTCAGCATTCCCGACGACTGCGCCGACCCGATGCCGTTGTCCAGCAGACATTGGTACACGCCTTGGTCCTGCGGCTCCACATCGGTGATGACGAGCTGGCCGTCAGAGATTCGCACCCGGTGCGAGGCGGCCACGGGCTCGGCGTTGAACAGCCAGGTGACGTTGGGGGTTGGGTTGCCACCAGCCACGCAGCTGAAACGAGCGATGGAGCCGGGAGAGGCGTGCTGCAGGTCAACGAGGCCCTCCAAGATGGATGCGGTTTCTACAAGGGTGCAAGGCCATTAGACTTTAAATTAAACAAATTAAATAAAATTTGTATTATTATATTGTGCTGGCTTCGAAAGAGCCATGTATTGTTTATTTTTGTTTCTATGGTTACGGAGCTGCTTTATTTTGCAAAGTAAAGTTACGTTTACTGTGAAAAGAAAACCGGATGCTGTTGGGTTAAGCACTTCCTGTTTAGCGTCATGCCAAGAAGCTAGGCAAACAGATTGCAGCTCCGTGTCCTCAAGTCTCGAGCCAGGCACAGCCTGTACGTGTGTGCATATAGAAAATGTTTTGTGTGAAATGTGCAGCCAATATACATTCGAGGGGTTGCTAACTGTTAATCGTTTGCATTATAGAGATGCTAGAAACGTTTATTTACGAATCCGCATCGAGCTAACGGTTAGTGCGTTAGCTAGCGAACGTTAGCATGCTTTCTCAGTGTATTGTTCATCATACAGCAAACAAGTGCGGCACTGCCTTTTAATGTATTTTGTTTCACAACAGCATGTAAGCGTTTTTGTGTTTGTTGTTACAGTTTTACACCTTTTTGAGTCTTCTCTACGGTGAATAGAGTTGCAAGGAGTTATCTATCTGTCTAGCTACAGCGAGAACGTAGCAAGGGCAGAATATATGTAATTATTATTAATATTATTACATTTAATATATATATATATATATATTAATATTATAAAATTTAATTAATTTTAAATTCAACTTTGGTGCTCAAATTTAGGGTCCACCATCTGAAAGTTGCGAATCCTCACCGAGAACATTGACGGTGTAGTTGGCGCTCATCAGCGTCCCTCGCTCGCTCTCAGCAGCACAAGCGTACACTCCAATATCGTCCGTCGTCACGGAGACAAATTCCAAATTGTCGCGCAGGCGTCGCAACGAAGGCCCCGGTCGGATCGGCTCGCCGTTCTTGAACCATGTGGACGACAATGACGGATGTCCGGAAACTACGCACTCCAGCGTGTACGACTGGGACCGCTGCAGAGTCACATTCTTGGGAGTGGTGGGGTAAACTATCCGCACTGGAGAGGAAGGGGAGTCTGCATCTAAATAGAATAGAATATCAAACATTAGTCTTATAATGGGGAAAGCTCAGTATACAGAAAAACATATACTGGTACATATATATTCAAAAATTGATTGAAATTCCAACAGGACTTACGTCGGACAGAGATTTTGGTACCGTGGGTCTGTGTGACAGTTTCCCCCGTGACAGGATTGTACGAGCCGCACTTATAGACACCTTGATGTCGCGCCGAGAAGGACCGGATTTGCAAGTTACCGGATGGAAGGACCAAGTAGTCGTCTAAAAAAGGGACAGATCAATTTAACCGGTGACCTACAAGTTGCAATTCGTCTTCAACCTCCAAAAGAAAACACGTTCGGAAAGAAGGACCTGTTGAGGCCTCCACGCGCTCGCCTCGCACTCGTAGCCTGGGGAAGGCCGGCGGCACGCTAGTGGGCAGAGGACACTCGACGATTGCCGGGTCGCCTTCCTGGACGGACAGCGAGCGCCGCCGGCTGTCTTGGTACTCGGAGATTTCTGTAAGGCCCAACGGAGAGGGAACGTTAGGAAGTGGCGAGTGTTGTTATGACTGAGGAAAGGAAAACCCTGAGGCTCATTAAGGAGGTCAAAAGTCCTGCTGCTTCCTTCCCGGCGCCACTCAGCGGCACGAGTCCTCGCCCCTTTATAAAAATAACTTTGGGGCTTGCCTCAATATTTTAATGCAGTGGAAGTATCAAACGACAAATATTTGGTCATTCAAGTATATTTTCAGGGATCTGTACTTTACTTAAATACACTACTATTCTGTATTACAAGCAGTGGCGTGCAAAGGGGGGCCTGACGGCATCCAGAAACTCCCACCGGCCCATAAATAGCAAAAATACACATATAAATGACAACCATTTTATTATCTATTTTATTTATTTATTATTATGTATTATTATTATAATAATTATTATTTTACGGGTTTTTTCTTCCTCCCCGTAAAAGGGGATATATGTCCAATTACCATAGTATTTTCCACATTGGCTCCCCAAAATAATACATTTAAAAATTGAGAAAATATCAAAAAATAATTTTTTTAAACTGGAGAGGAAGAAAATCGATGAATATGTGAATCGATTTATTTATTTATTTGTTTATTATTACTATTGTTGTTATTATTTATAATTATTATTATTATTATTATTATTTTATTTTACTTTTTTCTTAGTCCCTCAATAAAAAAAAAAGGGGGGATATATGTCCATTTTGTGTTTTCCCGATTGGCTTCCCAAAATAATAGATAATTTTTAATTTTTTTTTTAAATATCTACAAAATATTTTTAAAAACTGGGGACAAAAAAAATTGATGAATATGTGAATCAATTTATTTATTCATCTATTTATTATTATTATTATTATTATTATAATTACTATTATTTCCTTTTTTTAAATGGAGATGGTGTTTTCCACATTGCAACCCCCAAATTTTTTTTCTAATTGAGTTTATTTTATTTTATTTAAACTGAAAAAAATAAAAATAAAATCGACGAATATGTGAATCCACCAGTGCCAAACTGCAAATATATCAGGGTCCACTGTAATTGCCCCAAAACATTTTTTTTATTATGTTTGTACTTTTGTACAGTCAGTCTATACTTTTTTTTTTTTTACTTTGACTAAAGTACATGAATTGACTCATACTCAAGTAAAACGTGACAATTTCTAACACATTTGCTTTAACGGAAGCAAAAAGGAAAGTCCACGTACCCGCCAATTCCACGCGTGCATACCGGCTGGCAACAGCCGGCCCATGGTGCGAGCGCGCCACGCACTGGTAGACGCCGACGTGGGCGCGCTGCAGGGAGGCGATGGTGAGCGTCCCGCTCTTCAGCTCCACGCCGGGCAATGTGTCAACGAGCAGGGGCGCGCCCCGGAAGCGCCAGGAGAGCGCCGCCGACGAGGGGCTGACGGCGCAGCGCAGGCGAGCCGCCGAACCCGGACTCTGCACCAGTGAGGCGGGCTCAGAGCGGAAAGATGGATATTGAGCTGAGGAGGGAAAGAGAGCGGATGATGAATGAAGGGAGTAAAACCACCTTTTCCAGTAGGCGGTAAATCCTGACGTGATGCGCAAGTAGGCGGGACTGTCGTTGGCTGCGTCAGCTTCGGAAATAGACATCAGAAGAAGAGGAGGTAACACTGTGGAACAGTGGTTCTCAAATTGGAGTCACTGGATCCACAAAATAATTTAATACGTTTGTTGACAAAATAAGCAGTCTATTGATCTATCCATCTAATATCTAGCCCTCTGTCTATCCATCCATCTATCGATCCATCTGTCCATCTATCCGTCTATCCAACTAGCCGTCTACCATCCGTCCATCTAATACGTCTATCTATCCATCCGTCTATCTATCCATCTAATATGTCCATCTATCCGTCCATCCATCTATCCATCTATCATCCCTCCATCCATCTATCCATCCGTCTATCCATCTATCTATGTATCCGTCTGGCTATCCATCTATCCACCCATTCATCTATCATCCATCTGTCTGTCTGTCTATCCGTCTATCCATCTAGCTGTCTATCATCCGTCCGTCTAATATGTCTATCTACCCATCTATCTATCTATCCGTCCGTCCATCCATCTATCTATCTATGTATCCGTCTGTCTATCTATCCGTCTGTCTATCCATCCATCCATCCATCATCCATCCGTCCGTCCGTCCGTCCGTGTATCTGTGACAGCTACAGATCAACAAATTCTAACTTCGACAAGCGTAAATGAGAATTGTATTGCTCGGTGACAACGTGGTGAAGGAGTTAGTTTAGAAAAAAGAAAAAAAAAGTAACACGGACTCTCCAGTGTTGCACTGCTATGCGTTAAGCACACAAAAACGCGAGTGGGAGGTTTTGCTTTGAGGCCATGAAAGTAAGAAAACTCTGGCTGCTTTACACTCAAATAATGACCTTCACCAAGTTCGACTGGAACTGAAGGTCGTCATATTTGGAATCAAACTAAACTTTGGGGGGGGGGGGGGGAACTTTCATATCTTAAGGTGCACAAACGGACGGATAGATGGATAGATTGTAAACAGACAGTGAGCTCGATAGAGGTAAATAACCAAAGGTAACTGACGTGTGCAGCTGATGAGCAGGGACTGGCTGAGACACAGCATAGTGGACAGGAAGACCCTGAGGCCACCGTCCATGGCGCCCTCGGACCCCTGCCGGCAGCCGTGATAGCCCGGTGTGCACGCCCTCCTCCGATTGGCCAACCTGGAAGAAGAGGAGGGGCAAGAAAAACAAAAAGACGTCAGACACCATCTTGTTGCCACGACGACAAAAGGAGACAATGGGGAGCATCTCTCTAATCTTCACATGACACCACTTGACTTCTTGACCCCCTCTTCGCACCCCCTGGAGCAAGGACGTCCAAAATTTCTCCACTTAGGGCCCACAAACAAAACAAAAAAAATGGAAGAAGACAGACGGGCCCACTTCACCTTGTGTTTATCAAACATTCATTATCCATTTCCTGATGTATAATGGATGAATTTGAGTGATAGGCGGGGCCCAGCCTGCACTGATTGCCAGCCAATCAGAGGGCATACATAAATAAACAACAATTTACAAAATGTAACTGTGATAATTATTGTGATGATTTTTCATCAATATTGCGATTCGAATTCATATGTAATTATTTTTTCAATTAGTTTTTTTTTTTTAAACAAACACAAGCAAATTAATCTGTATTACAATAAAACATATTATATTTACTATATATATATATATATATAAATGTTCTAGTTTTACACACTCCAAAAAGAACCCAACCATGGGTGAAAATCAAAAATGGACCGATCCTCTATATGGGTCAATTTGAATCAAAAAGGGTCTTTTAGTGTAAAACAACTCATAAATATTGCTCAGATCCTTTACTAGGGTAAAAAAATAATAATAATAATTATAAAACAACCCAGAAAGTTGGGTCAAGTTGACCCATTAAGTGGATCGTCAATTTTTTTTATCCATAATTGGGTTACTTTTGACCCAACTGTTTTTAGAGTGCAGGATGGGATTATGCTAAATAATAAACAAACCATGAATTTTTATGAGAGACAGTTTATCGATGTCAATTAGAGTTGTTAACTTACTAAGCACTTTGTCTTGCAGTCTTTTAAATGTTTACTACAACTTCACATAATTCTACCAAACAAGTAAAGTATTTTGAGTTAAGTAACACATTAAAACCTGCATCTAGGAGTGTCAAAATTAATTTATTAATATAACAATTAATTGATTTTCAAATTAACTCAACTACTTTAATAATCATCTAACTGTTTCCCGCCTTTGTTTAACTTAAAATTGACCAAATCCTCTGATATTTTAGCCTCTTAACAGTATTTTTTTTTTAATTTCTGCATAGTCCTTCATGAAAGCAGACATTTTGTGTTAAATCAAAATAATACATTTGCAAAGATCTACTTTTACTTTGGAAAACTTCCAAACCAGAAATTGAATACGTTTCCAAAATGTTGGCAAGTAATCCTTATCGCTTAATTTGTGTTTACTTGTTTTTAAATCAATCTACAATATAAAATAAACAACAATAATTTGTTAATAAACATTAATAGGAAATGTATGTTTTTTGTTTTTTTAAATACTGTACACGTTAATGTGAAATAAAATGTTATCCGATCATTTGATGGAATAATAATAAATAAATAATAAAACGATTCGATCATGACATCCCTACTTGTATCTCAAGGCACCACTGTACCTCCTTGACACCAATTTCTATTGAGGGAGTATGCGGCCACTGTCTTTATATCACTTTCTTGTCACACTGTTGTGCATCCTCATAGGTTCACCCTAGCCTGACGTCGCTCACTGCCCCCCCCCCCCCCCCCCCGGGGTGTAATAAGAAGCAATTCTCCATCCTTTTCAAGCAAGCCCCCCGCCCACTTCTCCTCCTCCTTCTCCTCATCCTCCTCCTCCTCTTTCCGAGGGTAATCCAGGCCAGGCTTTGATCCCGGGGTTCCTGCTCGGTAACCAGGACTCGAGCCCCACAATGGCCGCCCAGCTGTGATATTGATGCCGATGCTTCAGCGGAAGAGCCAAGCCGAGGGAGCAAATTAAAAAGATGACGGGTGTCGGGATGGGGTCGAGATGGGGGTGGGGGAGATGGGGGTGGGGGGTAGAGGGGGGTGCTCAAGCCAAGCTAAGGCAATTTATGTAATGCTACTTAAAAGCCGCATTTGGCAAAATGTAAACGATTCAGAATCATTACTGTCTGACTGTGATGAGAAAGTAATTAGTTGGAGTCGAATATTACTGTCACACACACAAACTTGCACACACATCCGAACTCAAACACACTCGCACACGCATACATTCCTGGAAAAACAGGTGTAAAAGTGCTTAAAGAAACAATGAAAGCGCGAAAGGCGACCGAGTTTGGATTTCAGTGTGCTACTGTGTAATTCGGTTTCAAGTATACTTTGTGGCGTCTCATCAAACCCACATCGCCACGCCGCATGCTGGGACAGGCCCCCAGCTTGCTGGATTCATGATATATAATTACAATAATAAGACACGGGGGCCTACAACACATGCGACCGGTAACACACAGCGCTTCTACTGTAAAGGTCACCAACCTGAGAACTACTTCTTGGGGACTGGTTAATATGAAGGGCTACCAGTTTGATAAACACTTCTGAAATATCAAGTTATTAATGAATGAATGATATTTAGGAAACAGACAAATATCAATATGAAACACCATATTTCTATAAATTTCTGCCAGTATTTACATTTTCAAATGAGCGTTACGTCATCAACGTTCCAAGAAATCCTAAATTTATCCCGTCACTGTGAGCTATTTTTAGAACTCATGTGGTCATTGAGGCTACCTGGTTCCACATCTACAAATGACCAGGGCTATCTGTCAGTTTAAAGAAATCAAAAAGTTAAGAGAAAAAAAAAGAAAAAAAGAAAGAGAAAAAAAAAAATAAAAAAAAAAAGAAAAAAAAAAAAAAGAAATCAAAAAGTGGCCCTTGAGCACAAAATTTTGCCGCCTCCCGTCCGTTCCTGCGAGCGCCATGGCGACCGGTCGCCCTTGTGTAAACACACACACAGCTGCCTATCGGGCCCGTCCATCTGGCGCTGCGAGGAAACGCACGAGGGCATCCATCTTCCCGCTTATCTGTTTGACTTTTCGTTGACATCCGCCACCATGAAGACGCATACGCCGCTAGGATATCTGGTGTCAACCCCAAAATCCCATTAGCGAGGGCCCAACTGATGCTGGCGGCAACGTATATGCTCAGGGTGAGGCTACCTGTGCCGTTAGGACGCGGTAAAGCAGTTGTCAAGTAAATTCACTTTCTACCCATTGTGGTGGAATACAAATAGACACTATTATCATTCTTTTAACATGCAATACTAGTCTACTTCAATGGCAGTTGGTAACAAAGCTAATGCTAACACAACAAAAAGGATATCTAAGCTGCTCCACCTTTACTATAAAAAAGTAAGGAGGCGATGAAGCATCACTATAGCAGCCAAAGTCCATATTTTTTTCTTATAACTAGCCCACGAATACTCCAGGCAACGCATAATCTCTGAAGAGTAATGGTTGCACAAATGCTAAGCACTACACCACATGAGAGGTGTCTAGGCGGGTCCAAACACTATTATAGACTGAAAAGCAGATGATCTGGGATCACTAGGGCAACAGAAGAGTCACTTTATTTTACGACTAGCTAACTAGCTGTAATTTAATATTTCAGAATGACGCTAGCAACAATGCTAAGGGATAACAACACCACAGAAGGGGTGTCCAGCCTGCTCCCAAAAATCTGTCCAGGCATCACTACAGCAACCAAAGTCACTTTATTTTACTTACAACTAGCTACAAAGCCACACTTTAATGTTCCAGGTACTGCAAACAACTCTGAAATGTAACTTTGGCACAAACGCTAAGCGCTAACCCTAACCATAACCCTAACCACAGGAGAAGTGTCCAGGCGGATCTAAAAAGTATTATAGATTGAAAAGCAGATGTTCTGACATCACTACGGCAGTAAAAGTCACGTTATTTTTCTTATAACTTGCCAACTCGACTTCATTTAAAGCTCCAGGTACTGTATACAGCTGAAATGTTGGCACAAATGCAAAGCATGTCAAGGATGGTTCAGACAAAAACATTAATATTTCACCAAAAGTCACTTAATTTTTCTTTATAACTAGCTAACGTCACAACTTAAAGCTACAGGCATCGCATACAACTCTGAACAGTAATGTTAGCACAAATGCTAAAGGCACAACATGAGAGCTAGCCAGGAAAGTAATATTGGCAAAGTAGCTAATTTCACAATATTAAGCTATCTTTCCCGCTATAAGAAATGCACAAAACGCAAAAAAAAAATTTTTTTTTTTAAATGATAGAATAATCGATTCTAAAAAATATTACAGAGTGACATCCATAATTCTCACCAATGCTTGTGCTTATACAACACAAAAGGCATTCTGGCTAATCCATCACTATTACCAGAAGTCACATCGACAACAATAACAGACAAACATTTTCCTTATTATACCACCTGCCATACAATGCAAAGTGGTAATTCTAATCAAAAATCTTTGCTAAGTAGCATTAGCACCAACGCTAGCACTAACACAGCACTAGAGGTGTCCAGACCAGCAAAATCCAAAAGGTATTATCATTAGTCTGCTACACATACATACAGATTTACAGAAAGAAATGAGAAACGTGTCAGGGAGTTCATGTGTAAAGGTTTTTTAGGGCGGAGGGGCAACTGAGCTGATGCATGTTTAACAAATGTTTGACTGCCACTTGGCTTAAGTGCATGCAGGCAAAAGAAAACATCAGTTTTTCTCAAGGAACTTACTAAATCTTAACATTTATCTTAATGCCACCAGTCCTCAAATGAGGCGTTACTTGTAAGGGAGGTAGCACCTTCTATTCACTTTGCTGCAGAACTCCAACGCAGGGATAGCACCATCCATCCCCCCCTGACACGGGAGAAAATAAACACACTGACAGGTTGCCCTCGGGGAAAGCAGTGGAGGAGAGGGGGGTTCAAGTGTAGTGGGGTGTTAGAGCACCTGCAGGAACTCCTCAAAGCACCATCAGCCTCCATGTGGGCCCGGCCCATAACCCTGTCCCATTGGGTAAACAGGGACAATAAAAGGCGATGCGGTGGAGCATCAAAGAGCCGCGGGGCAGAGGCAAAACAGGTCGCAACTGGTGCTCTTGACTCAGCTTCACAAGACGGCACAGACGAATGGAAGCCAACGACAAACAATGTGGGCCAGTGGGAATGAGATCAAATCTCCTCACCGCACTGACACCGACACAGAAACCAAATCCAGACAATTGTAGAACACGATTTGGCACTGAAGGATAGGCCGATTTAAAGGGGATGATTTTAAGGTCACTCCCGGTGTGGCGGTCGACTAATCTGACCTGTGAACAGAAGGCGACCAGCGTGCTATACCCCGAACCTGCCCACACTCGCCCCTCGGATCCGCGAAGGGAGTCTACATTCCTCAAATCAACACGGAGGCAAAGCCGGCGGAAAGGACAGATGCAATGATGGGAGATAAACGCAAAAACAAGAAGACGGGAAGCCGGAGAAGGGGATGAGGGTACGAAGAGGTGAAAATTTGCCACGCCTCAACTCCCCCTCCCACTCTTCAACGTTGTCTTAATTAGTCTCTTAGATAAGGACCGCGTTTGCATCAACGGCCAATAAACACACTGATCATTCAGTACCAACTACAGTGGCTCGTCGACTTACAAGTTTAATTAATTCCTTAACCCGGTTCGTGTGAAGTTCAATTACTATGTACTGTAATGCTTGTGTGACCAACCAACATCTTGTAACTCGAAAAACTCATAAGGTAAGGCATTTGTAAGGTTCCACTGTACTTCCAGGAAGAGTCTCCTTGTGGCAAGAGACTCCGGGGGTCCATTAATTGTCAGGATGAACATGGTGAGGCAGCCTGGGGCCACAGAGGAAACTAATGAGTAGAAGCACCGGGCTAACGCCGTCTGCTTCACCCGCTCAAAGAAAGAGGCGTGATTTGGAATCAGCGCAGGGAATTAGCGGCAGAGGAAGAAGAGACCTTTCTACAAGAGGGGAAAGTCATTAAACTTGTGGAGGGTGTAGGCAGTAGGAGGACAGAGAGTCGACAGTTGAGGTGGCGCAGGGGTGATAGGGAGGTTAGACTGGTCTCAGGGCCCAAAGACGCCACGGCAGAGACGTCGTGGCTACGATGCGGGATCAAGGCGGAAAGAAAGAGGCCCCGGGGGATCAGACAGTCACATCCCACAAAGCCCTGTTTACCGAGGGCACAACAGTCCCCCACTTCCTTTACCTCCTATTCTGACACCAAGCCTTCCCAAAAGTGCCGGGGCTGAGACTCGGGAGACAACGCTAATTCCACCCTGAGGCTTTTTGGCCGAGAGAGCAGAGAGGCAAAAGAAGGGGAGGAGGCCGGCGAGACTGAGGCTGAATGGTACAGTATGTAAGGCTGCTCTTAATTGGAGATTGTTCTGCAATGTCTTGTTTCCCTTGGGAATCTGTGAGGGGGGCAAAACGGGGGCCGGTGGGAGGTACGCTCGTTTCCCAAGGTCCTCCGAGAGCCGGATTAGCCAACAGTGACGAAACTCAATAAGGGCCTCGGACACGGGAAACGGATCCCAGGGTATCGCCGCCATACAAGGCCACCTCCGGACCTTTTGCAAAGTAACTAACAACCCGACACCTTTGTGGGAGCGCTCTGGGTCCTTCCAGCTGACTTCACAGGCCTTTCAGCCCACAGCGGGACGCCTGCTCGGACCAAAAGGTAATTCCGATGTAAGAGAGGAATGCCCGAGGGGGCCCTCTTGCCCGTGGGGAGTGTTATAATACCCCCGACATGTGCCAGGAGTCTGATTCCCTGCGCCAGGTGAGACATTCCTCCAAGTCAGCCTTGACTCCAGAGATGATGGGGAAAAGGCGTTGATGCATGGGGAGGATCAAGTTTGCCAGAAAGTCCACCTTCGCCGGGGGGAGTAGGAATCCGTTGTGTAGGGCATGCAGTGATCTGATCCAGCTGCCCCATCACCCCCACCCCACCCTCCACCCGCCTCTCGCAACCGCCTTCCCTCTCGACTCTCCTGGATTCCATCAGTGCACATGTCTCCGAGGCAACAAGTGGCAGACCACAGTCTCTGGTCAGCCTCCTCCTGAAAGATCCATGGCCGATGCCCAAAAAGTTTGAAAACAAATACAGTATTATTAATGTTTTTTTTTTTTTAAGAAAGTAGAAAGAAAACAGACTTTGGGAGAAACTTGTGATAAATGGGTCTGTGTAGCGGATTCATGGTGCTCACATTGCGAGGCCAGGGGGAGAGAGGATTTACAGGATAGAGAACCTGCTCTGTAAACGCTCCGGTTGGCCCGCCAGAACAAAAACAAACATTTGTAAAGAGATTAAATATAATTAGTCTTCCTCACTGACGCACAAATCTCTTGCAAAAACCCAAACAGACCAGCACCCAAAGACAAATATGCATTCCCAAATAGAGTGCGCAAACGCTCCATATAGTTTGTCTAAATGTTTATCCTCGCTGCTCTTGCTTGTTGTGCGCCAATCGAGAGATCACAAAACAAAGCGGCTGATGTCAATAAACAGCCGCGTCAGCCGCGTCTCAGCTTCCTGGCACTCGCTCAGAACGTCTAAGGAGTCCAACATGTTTCAGTCGTGGCCAAGAATAACAAGGCTTCACGACAACAAATGAAACATAATAACAGAGAACGCATGGTCTCGTGTAGCGCGTGCCATCTTTTGTAAGCTGCTACTGTGGACCCCAACACAGACGGCAGTGATTGATTGTCACAGTAGGCCATAATTGCGCGGGGCTTTGCCAACGGACCTCAGTTACGTCAGGCAGGGGGAAAACAAACGGGCTTCTGCAGAAATCAGAATAGGACGCAAAGAGGAAGACAGCAAAACTGGGATGAAACGGTTTACTGATTAACTGCAATCAAATACTGCAATAATGCTAACGGCAACCATTTTAAAATGTTAACTATCTTTATTGCCATTTTTAGCACCTATAATAGTAGAAGTTGACGCCACAACTGCGGAAAACTGAAACAGAAGACATGAACCGCAGAAGAGTAAAAACATGCTGGAAGGCGGCCCAAATTTTGGTCATTACAATCATCCCATGAAATTGTCCCCACCTTTTTTAACCTTACGTGGGAAATATTTTGATGCGTGATACGAACATGAAAAAATTTGCATATAGCCATAAAGACCAGTCGAAAGTGAATAGGGTGCGGTTCCACCAGGCTGGAAAAATTTGTGCTTCGATACGTTTGAAATTCCAGTAATTTTGGCAGCTTAATAGAGAACGCATGGTTTTGCGTAGCTCGTAAACTGCTACCGTGGATTGCAATCAAGACAACAGTGATTGATTGCCATAGGAGGCCAATAGTCCACAGATTTGTGCCAAACAACCCTTATTGCGTTTGGCCTATTACACCCGATGGGAGCTCAAGCTCAGCCCAAATCCAGCAGGCCGCGGGTCGCCAGGACAAAAAAGTCCCTTCAAACCAGTCGTCAATGGCCGCTCGTTTTGGCCTTAATATAGTCTTGCTGGTCCCCGCCAAAACCAAAGTCAGATGTCACTTTCTGGCTTTCGAAACATTTGAAATAGAAAGCTGCGGTCTCTCGCAAAGAAAAAGGCGAGCACACTAGGGGCCTGCCGCCGAGGCATATTTAGTCAGGTCACTTTCGGGAATCTCGCAAACGGGAAGATGCTGAGGATGCAGGAGAATTAAATTCCACACCAGACACGATGAACCCCGACTGTTCCCGATAATGACAAGGTATTTTTGTTTTGCGTCAAAGCCCGCCATTTCGCTCACGCTGGTCTGGTCCATGTGGCGCTCAGCAACATGTTCAACGCACATACGGCACATTACAACTCGCCAAAAGGCGCTCCCTCAGATGGTTCCAAGTACATAATAAAGGGTATTTATAGTCACTTCAAATAGCGTGGCTTAAGGAGGTGGCTTCACGCAGCTCAGACTAGTTTGCAGCCGGTTGAAGAAGACCCGTTTTGACGTAGACTTCCATGATCAGTTCTTGAGTTGTGTGTTTGTGGTTTGCATCCCCTTATCGGAATCTGTGTATATTTAGAGCGAGTCTGTATTTTCATTACACCAACAAGCAAAACCTCAGAGAAGAAGCAGACCTCCGAGCCGGGCCCGCGTCCAGCCGGTACCGCCTCGCCCTCCCTGCCTTCCAGCGGCTGTTGCAGAACATCTGTTCCCGCTGCTTGAAAAAAAAAAAGGCTGCTTGTTTGCCTTCGCAATCACTCCAGCCCATGTTTCTCATTATAATTTTTTTCGAAAGCCGTTACAGTAATCCCCCGCCAAAGACAAACTGAGCAATTGATGCCCCCTTGAAAATGTCTACTATGTTCTCAAAACACTGACAAAACTCACCAACCAGATTACTCTTAAAAATAATTGGCTCCCAGATGATTCCACTAACAACCACCACAATTAAACATGCACATGTAGGTGAGTTTTCCATCGAATAATTTTAGGATAGTTCCACAGTAATATAATGTAAATAAACTTCTGTAGAGTCAAACTGGATATTTGAAGGGCATGTACTGTACAACCTCTTGGAGTAACAATATAGCCTAGCATTGCGCAAGTACTAGAGGTTAATTTGCTGGCTACATTTTCTTACTTTCCAAGCGGGTCTAAATGTTTAAAAAGTAGCATCATCGACTGAATCTCTTTCATGAAGGTGTGCCCTCAGCAGCCAATTGTCACGCGGGCTCAGTTTTGAGAATGGCTCGTCATTTCCATTACCCCCACCCCCAGCTCTTCCTGGCTGCTGGGTGTTGTCAATCGGCACCCAGAGGCTCCTTGATCATGGGGGCTTTTTTGGCACGGGGCCCAATACTTACCCCCAACAGCTTCCACCCGGCAGGGGCCTGGGCCTTGATAAATGGGGCCTGCCGTTAGCTAACAGGCAGCGCTTGGCGGAGAAGTTGAGGAGGCCAAAATGCGAGAGGCTAAATTTGAATCATTTCGCCATTTTGGATTCGGAAGGCGATTTGGAGAGCCAGTCATTCCCTATGTCCAAATATTATGACAGTGATGAAAAAAATCGGAGATATATCTCAGTGTTTTTACGACTCTCGGGACTTCGTAACGGCAGAGGTCAACTCAGTGACAGAATGAAGTAAGAGCTCAAATAAACAAAAGAGCCATGCTTTGATTTAGGCCTCCGCTTAACAAACTGAGGGCCACTGTCTGGACATTAATCCGTTGATAATAAAACTCTTTTGTTAAAAACCTATTCTGGGCTCTCCGCATATTTGTATGCTCTTTCTGTACACGCCATGTTAGCGGGGTAGAAGCGACGATCGACCACTCGCTGATAGTCGTCTGACTTGACAGTGAAAAACAAAGTCATGGAGGTAGAGTTCCAATAGGTAAGCAAGGATAGCTGTGGGGATGACGGCAGAGCGGTAAACCCTTCAAGAGGATGCAAAGAGAGGTCCGGAATGGTCAACTGCTCAAGAGTAGTGACTAAAGAAAAACAGTTGTTTGCAATAAATGTATTTTCAAATGGGCGTATCAACTAAGTCAAAAATTTAATAAAATGACTAATAGTAAAATAGCAACTGGTATTTTTACAGCATCACCAGCATCCTCAAACTTCTGGTGCCTTTTTTAAAGCAGTTTGTTAGCATAACAAGCTTGATTAGCAGGCTACAAAGTCGGTTGGCATGGCTAGCAAATCGTAATTACTAACATGCTTCGTGAATGGCATACAATAACAGGCAAGTTGTTAGCATAACAAGCTAGCAAGAGTAGCAGGTGACATATTTTGCTAGCTTGATTAGCCGGCAGGTTAAAGCTTAAAAATAAACTTTTAGCAGCTTTCAGATGAATAAACGTGGTGGAGTTGCTGGGGGAAGACGCTAATAGCTATCGTACAGAGTAGCAGTACTATTTTGCTATGGGAAACCCAACGGGTGAAATTTAAAGTTCTTGTGCGGTTCTAATAGCGCATGTGTGTCTGTGTGAGCTTGATACCATTACACGCTCCCATTGAAAATTGACCACTTAACATAGCTCTGCCACAGCAACATGTGTTTGTCATTAGCGGGCACGCTAATAGTCAAAAAGTGGATGTGCGCGCCCTTAATGGCATCGTTGTGCTTTGTTCTCGGCCTGTTCGATAAGAGTCGGGCCACTAATGGCTTATTAATGTCCCTGCGAAAGTGTGGAAACAAAAAACGGGATTCCGGAGGGGCCGCTAATAGTGGTGTTAGCATCACAACGCTAAAAATACGACGGACAGTTTAAATGTCACGCATGTTTACGAATAATAATAAAAAAGAAAATAATGTAATGCTGAATTTGACACAGGAATTCCCAAACTGTGTTGTGCTCCCATGAGGTAGTCTGGTATAATTTTTCCGTTTTTGTTTCTAAAGGTGTGGGGGGACACATTGAGTGTTCCAACTCTGCCAAACTAATTAAGGCGGTGCATAGCATAAAAAAACCTTTGAAAGGTTGCTGCATATGAAGAAATCTAGTAGCTTTTGCCACAACAGGGACTGTGGTGCCGACCAAACATGCAACGTCCGTCTGGTATACCTTTTTGTTTTTTTTTAATTGGGGGTACGCCAACTCTATTGGGATTTTAAGTAGCTTAAAAAGCTTGTGAAAAGTTTTGTGAAAACAGAAGTTATAACGATGTCTTACCGGGCAAAAAAAAACGAAACCTGCAGGTTTGCATGACAAAACAGGATGCCTTTTGCGGTTATTAATGGCTTTGTTTTGACATTTGTTCTAATGTTTGTGAAGTTTGTGAAAGGTGCATTGACAGCAATGCTAGCTATCTTATGAAGAAGAAAAAAAGCGTTATCTAGGTAGCTATCTCTAGCAAGGATTCCCAAACTGTTGTGTGTACAACCCTAGGGGTACATGAGAGATGTTTTTAGTTAAGTTTCACGTTACCATGACCAAACATGATGTCCTTAATGATATAAATGTCTTTAGCTTTATTTTTGGGGTTTGTTTTGGAAGGCGTGTGCAAGAAGTGTTTTTTTTTAGTTAATTTCAGGTTTGCATGTCCACACGTAATGTCTTTATTGGCTATTAATTAATTTATTTTTATTTTTATTTTTTGATAATGTGTGCGGGATAAAGGAGGTGCGCCGATTCGACAATGAAGACGCAAATAGGGAATTGGTGTAAAAACAGTAATTATAATGACATTTCAGGGGGCAAAAATGGAAAGGAAACGTCATAATGAGGATTTCCACGTGATTACACGCCACAAAAGAGCAACTCGACGATATCAGTGATCCCTGGAAGGATTTGAAAGGCGTCGGAAGTGTCTGCTTGTCGCCCATTGACACCACAAAAGCGGCGGCCAGCGTTTGAACTCGGAGGCGTTTTTTATGCACGGGCGGCCATGTGTGTCGCGCCGACGCTCCGTTCCCATTGGTTCTTTTGTTCCCCATCACTTGTTTGGAGTGTTCAGTTTGCTGACAAAAAAAACATGAGAGTGGATGACCATTCATCAATTATCCGGCAACGTGCTTAAAACTACAACAGCAATTATGTGAATGTGACATATTAATCAGCACGAGAAAAATTCCTTCTGGTGTCAAACTAAAGGCCTGAGGGGACAGAATTATCACTAGATTAGCGAAAAAATATTAGATTCGGATGTACAGTAAATAAAAGACAAGTATTGTTTGTAAAACTGCCCCTACTAGCTGTGATAATGCAGATTTGATCTTAAAGTCAATCAAAAGTGGTCTTTGGACGCAGAATCATGTCACACACTCGATTTAAAACAATCAAAACTCGGAGCTGAGAGAGAAACTCAACATGTTTCTGCAGCAGATTTAATGTGGCGGAAATATGGCTCCCCAAAGTGTAACTCCAAGTTTTCTTTTGGTACAAAGTGATGATTCAACGCTGCATGTTTGGACTCTTTTTTTATTTATTTAATGTTGTTGACACCGGCACGCCAACTGAGGACATAATAACCATTTTTAGACATGTTCTCTGGAGCATAAATACTTTCTCCTGTGTCTCAGCCACCTGGAGCTGTAGTAATCGGATGTCAAAAATGTACAAGATATATATCTTTTTACAGGCAAATGCTTTAAAAATGTCTTACATCATCATAAAAAGGCAACAAATAATAATATGAATAGCACCTGTGTTGTGTTTAATGACTGTATTGGTAAAATTGTATTTAAAGCCATTTCATCCATCTTGTAATTTCAGTTAATCACTATAATATTTAATTTGTATTTTCAGGCTTCTTTGCTCCATATTTCCTTATCTTCCGCCTGCTGAATATTGAAAAAAAAAATTGAACACTAAAGGTGCCCAAAATTCATTTTAAAATGCAGCCACGCATCTTTTCAACCAACCGGAGCCTTGTCCCGGTACTTGTCAGAACTTCTCCCCAGGCTCCAATACTCCTTCCCCGGCCACTGAGCGACCATTCTCCGGTAACTCGGCAAGCCTTCCCCGGTCCCCTAACCAAACTTTTGACAGCGCCTCAGTGAACCTTCCACGGCCACTGCTTAACATTCTCCGGTCACTCACACAACAAGGCTTCCATACAACCGCTCTCTGAACTTTTTCCCGGTTCTCGGTAATCCTTCATCAGCCACTTAGCGAGTTTCCCACACGGCCCCTCTCCGAACCTTCCACGGCCATTTAGCAACCTTCTCCAGCCACACAACAAGCCTTCCCTGTTTGTCTTCCACCACTCCTCGGCTCGATCGCGGACTCTTCCCCGAACGTGTCTGCTCGCCACACCAAGGGGACTAACCAGTGCCCCCCCCCCCCCCCTTCACCGATGTCCTTACCTTTCTTCCAGGAGCGCTGCTTGCCGTGGGCTGTATCAGCAGCCAAGCGCATTCTCCCGGTGGAAAATCCGCGCGCGGCCCTCCATTCCACGCGGGCGACACGGAGACCACCACACCGGTGAGCGCGGAGCCTCTCAGCCCCGCGAAAGAGTTGCAAAGCTCCGGGACCAAAGTGCAAACAAACGAAGAAGAAGAAGAAGAAGAAGAAAAGCCGCAGCTGAGTGGCGGTGGATGGTGGAGCACTTTTCACAGGTGTGGACGTTATTCCACTGCGTGTATTTTGTATTGAAAAACAAAACGGGGGGAAAATCCGACTTTGTTGGCCGCACACGCTCACTTGTCAGGAGCCGCTGAGCGGAGGTGGTCTTCGGCTACACTCGCACCTCTGGAGCCAATGTCGAGTTGCTCCGTGGATCATGGCAGCGGCGGCCAGGCTGGAATGTCCCAGCCCCGCTTGCACGCTGCTCCCACCCGGGGGTGGGGAGGACGAGGGAGGAGGGACGGTGGAAGGAGGGAGGCGGAGAGAAGAGAGGTGGAATCTTGGAAGACGGCAGGGAGGGACAAGAGGAGGAGGAGGGAGTTTGTTGCCCGCTTGGATTGTACGCATTAACACTTTTGACATTGACCTGCTGCACAAAAAAACACACAAAAAATGACCAAGGAGAATTGACGTCACCAAAAGCGTTTTCGTTTGATGGATAGACCATGGCATAAGTATTAGCAAATATAATTGCAAAATATTATTTTCATATTCTTGAATTGCATCCCACTTCGTAGGGTGCAAAGAGTTGTATTTGGGAAAGTAAAAAACAACAACAAACGTATTAATTAGTATACTGCATGTAGATTCTTCCTAAAAATTAATACAAATAAGTATCACAATGTATTGTTCTGAATGATGATAGACTATATTTTTTACCATTATATAATAAAATATAATATTATGAATTAGCTTTTTTACTGACTTATTGTTATCATTATATTATATTATATTAATTTATTATTTATTCTTATTTAGAATATTTTTATTTAAAAAAATAATCAATTATTCTCATTTATTTTTTATTACTATATTTATTGTGTTATTAATTTATTCATATTCATTTATTTCTCTCTAATAAAAAATAACTCACGTCACTGCTTTTTTTTTTTTATTGTTGTAATAGATATATTTATTACTACCATTACCCTGCGATTGGCTTGCAACCAGTTGAGGGTGTACGCCACCAACTGCCCAAAGCCGGCTGGGATAGGCTCCAGCAACCCCGCAACCCCTGTGAGGAATAAGCGGTTTAAAAAAAAAAAAGATGGATTACCTTTGCCATTAAATAATGTAATCATATGAAATTATATATATATATTTAAATATATTGATTAAATAATAACACTAAGGTTTTTCTTATTCTTTATTTTCATCATTTGGTATTTATTTTTATTTTCATTAAATCATATATTAAAATGGTGAAGGAATTTATTTCAATTTATTAAAATATGTTTACTACGGTTTGCTAATGTTATTATTTGCAATTATAGTAATATCATCATCAACATCATTATTATTATTACGACATGGAAAGCCATTTTTCCAAGTTGTTACTGTTATAAGGCTTAATTAGTCTCTAAAAGTGAGCAAATCTCCAGTCAGTTAGTTGCATCAGTGAAAACCACACAATCAAATAGTGTTCTTGACCGGCCTCATTAAACTCTATGTGGGTGTGGTGAGGGGTAATTTTTTGGCACCGGAGCGCAGCTGAATATCGGTTGGCGGGGGCTGTGACACAACCATGTGTTGTGCATATGGACATGAGTCAACAACATGATCACAGCGGCCATTACACATGGCGGCGGCGGGCCACAGACGGCAGGTGCAGCCTCGGTAGGTGCGAGTCCAAAGTCAACAGAACAGCAAACGGAAAGAAAGAGAGACGAAAAGTAGCAGAGGTGGAGACTCTTCAATTTGCCTGAATTCTGTCATGATCCCGTTACTGTGGCAACCAAACTACACAGGAAGTGACCTCATTACTCTAGCTCACTCAGGACCTTGATGGATTCTTTGGTGGTAAATTTTTAGCCCGGTGGATCGGGAGTTAACAAATCTACCTCCCAGTCTAAATATGCGAAAGGGGCTGGATGGACGAAGTTCTGGTATTTTCGCAGACTCGTACAAGCTGGTGCAGCATTGAGCATCCGAAGAAACTGTGTTTTACACCGTTGTGGGCGTGAACACAGCCAATCAAAGAAGCTCCTCTCATTTCCTTTTAATGCCGCCCGAGAAGCACGCTGATAGTCCTTGATATGGTGGAAGAAGACAATGATCGACGTTGAAGTATGTTTATAAGAAAACTGCAAGCAGAACTCCAAAGACGGACGAGATAAAGTTGGCTGTCACGGACCTGTGACGTGGGCACTTGGACACCACCTTCTGGATTGATTTAAAGAATATACGATAGTAATACCAATGCAGTCAATGCATTGAGTTAAACAATGAACCAAAATCGCGTTATACTACCTGCGCCAATTCCTAGACGTGGTTCCAGCAGACGAAAAGTTGAATCTACTTTCAGCCACCAAATTGTCAGGTGCACATGACAATTTATCTGACGATCAGCACGTCAGATCGCCCAGCATGGCGCAAAGATGAACCAAATTCCTCTCTCCCAAAGTCAGCTGTGATCAATTCCAGCTCACCCGTGAGCCTAAAAAGGATTCCCCCCCCCCGTGTGTTACATTAAAGGAAGTTTGCACAAAACATGAGCAGCCATTATCAGCTAGTTTGTAGTGGCTCACGAGAGGGGCGTGTTTTATGAGAGCTTCATCTTTTCGTCCCTCTCTCGGGGTGACGGGCCGCTTGGAGACGTCTGAAGTTTGGGGAACGAGGGGGTGGTGGTGATTGGACACAGTCGCATGTGAAAGGCCAGAGAGTCCACGGGGGAGCGGGGGTCCGCACACAAAAGGCCAGGGAGGGGCCAGCCGTGCAGGAGGGGCCACCGCTGGGAACCAAAGCTGACAGCACAAACACCGCCCTCACCCTCAACTCAGCCCCCACAATCTCAGCGGTATTTACTCACGTATGTGTGCCGGGACCTCTGACCCACATTTAACTGATAGGAGGCCTGTTTGGTCCATGTCAACAGATTACAACACTTTCATGTTGCGTTTGAGGACTGCAGGGAAAGCAGAAAAACCTCAAACTCAAATTATTTTTCTTAAGAGTTTGGTCCTCATCACATGCAATTAGCTAGCTAGCTATGCCTGCACCCCAAAAATGCATCTTCCCTTCAGATAGTCCACTGGCGTGGCTGCTGTAGAGCGCCTCGTTGTCAGCCATGAGTGCATGCATGCCACAGACATAAAGGTGGCGATTAGGGAGGGGGGAAAAAATCTGCCGTGTGGATAGGGGAGGGGACCATCTTAGAGCGCCTCGTTGTTGGCCATGAGTGCACACATCACAGAAAGGCAGACAAGCAAGAATGGGGTAAAAAAAAAAGAGAGTCAGACATGACAGCCAGTGTGAGGACAGTGACATTGTGCTGCATAGCCGCTTTAAAGTGCTTTCTTATTGGCCTTGAGTGCACACACGTCACAGAGAGAAAGGTGGGAAAAAAGTCAGACATGATAGAGATCATGTGGACAGGGGTTCTGCATTGGCGTGGCCTTTTTAGAGTGCCTCGTTGTTGGGCATGAGTGCATGCATGGAGAAAGGTGGACGAGCAAGGGATGGGGGGAAAAGCCTGATGCAACAGCCAGCATGTGGACAGGGGCTTTGCATTGGTGTGGCCTTTTTAGAGTGCCTCGTTGTTGGGCATGAGTGCATGCATGGAGAAAGGTGGACGAGCAAGGGATGGGAGGAAAAGCCTGATGCAACAGCCAGCATGTGGACAAGGAATTGGAGCTGGTATGGCCGAGTTAGAGCGCCTCATTGTCAGCCATAAGTGCACACGTCTCAGAGAGAAATGTGAGCGAGCAAGGCAGCGTGTGGACAGAGACTTTGCGCTGTCATGTTCGCTTGTAGGCCATGAGTGCATGCATGTCACACAGAGGAAGGTGGACGAACACGGCGGGACGGGGGGGGGAGTACAAACTACTCCACACAGGAAGGACCGAATTGAGATTCGAACCCTGAACCTCAGATGTGCCATCCACCACACGACTGCGTTGCCCTGAGTACAGTCATACAGGTCCCGATCCAACCAGATTTTTGTCTCGTAGCCATTCATGGCATGTGAAGTAAGTCGTTTTATTATTACGAGTGGCTAAGTGTGATGTAAATCATTTTTTTGTTGTCATTCATCATTAAAGTTGGGATTGTTTTGACATTTTCAGACACGAGTCCATCTGAGGGTCTTGTGGTTTGCAGTGGATGCACGCGGCCCGGCCGTACTTTGGCGTGAGGATAACGAGCTGGCAAAGAGTGTCAAGCAAGTGTTTATGAGCTGAGCAAAGCAGCACTGGCCCACTGTTGACTCTAGCACGCTCTCACCCCCAGCGCTATTAAAAGACACTTGGGGAGAGATAACGGGAACCCCTCGCCCCTCCCGTACCCCGCAACCTATCTTGCCCCCCTCAGGTGGACCATGGCCCTCTTGGCCCCAACCTCTGCAAGCCAGTAGATGCAAATTCTGGAAACACATTTTTTCTCTTATTGTCCCAAAACTTTTGCTTGTGAGCTGTGTTTAAAGTTGACATCATCGTATGTCTTCACATTGACTCAATGCAGGTGAAGACATAAAGCTACAGTGTGAAAATGTCACTCTTTTACGGCGTACACTCAACAAATCCCTCAACACAGAAGCTCTGTGTGTATATATCATCGTACAGGACACAAGTGTGCGTCTGTGTGCGCGCGTGTGTGTGTGTGCTCGCACCTCTCGCCATCTGCTTTCTGCATCACACTATCCGTCGCGGACTCCATGGGAATTCCATCAGTGTGTGTAACGTCTCACTCGTTTCGCACTCGATCAGAAAGGAGCCGGATTGTCTTAGGAAAGTAGTAATACAGATCTCATTAGAGTGCGTACCTGATGAAGTGGCTTACTCGGAATTAATCGCACAACGTCAATAGTTAACTCACAGATGTTATATCTGTTTTAAATGTACAATAAAACGTACAATATTTTTTCCCCCTGAGTTTTCTTACTCTTGTTAACATAAAAGTGGGAAAAAAATGTTCAACTCATAGAAATATGGCTGCATCTTTTAGTCATTGATACAGTAATTTCATCATAATTCATCAAATTGAGTTAAAATTAAAAATATGTACTGTACTGTAAAAAGGAGTGTGACATTGTTTTGTGTTGGTCATTTTTCTGCCACTAGATGGCATAATTGCGATTGCAAGACGTTGGTGACAGCTCTGCATTTTTATTTTCATATTAGGAGCTATCTGATCTTTAACATAAAGTAACTAACATGAAATTCTGCACATTTTTTTAATTGTAAAATACAACTTGACCCATCCCCACAAATACATGCATTTTTATTAAATGTATTACTGCTAAATTTTGCTGC
Organism: Leptonotus elevatus; assembly: GCF_054856555.1. Taxonomy (NCBI): domain Eukaryota; kingdom Metazoa; phylum Chordata; class Actinopteri; order Syngnathiformes; family Syngnathidae; genus Leptonotus; species Leptonotus elevatus. The sequence goes on along the minus strand of NC_141245.1, from coordinate 22,178,096 downwards.
GTATATATTAGTATCGTCCTCAAGATGGCAAAGAGGAGGATTTGTGTACAACTGCATTCAGGTGAGCAGAGAAGAAAAGTCTTATTGTGTGCGTGGCCGAGCGAGAGAAAAAGAGTGTGGTGACCTGTAAGAGCGCCGTGACTCCTTTAAAACAGCCACATGTCGGGGGTCCTGGATTGAACCTTGGCCCTCGCAGACACCGGGCCGGCCCCCAATGGGAAAGCGATTGTTTATTTAACTAGTCTTTTATGGAATAGCGAGTGACAGGAAGTCCTTAAAACAGCACCGGCTACTATTTATACAGTCCCCTTTGGGAGTAAACACCCTCCCGACCACCATCAACACCCCCCCCCCCCCCCGCGCCCCCCTCCCCCAAACACCCCTACAAGCAGACACCCCGTTGTCGAGGAATGCGTCCATTCATAAGCGGGCGGCCATCTTGGGAGCTTGGCTCCTGCGTCCCGTTGCCGAGGCAATCGTCCCTCGTGCGGTAAAAAGATGATTAGCTTTGATTTGACCGAAAATAAACGGACGAACGATTCAGATTGAATTCAGCTCATTTCAGCGTGCATTCTTTCAGCGTCGTAACATTAAAACCCAAACATTGGACGTCAACGCAAATCTGTCACGGAGAAGGAATAAAAGCAGCGAGATATATTCTCGTCATAAAAAGCTGCGGATGCGTGCTCGGCCCTTGAGAACGCATCTGCTACAGTCAAGGTCGCAGGCGAGGACCGAATCTCTGCTAAGCTGCTTCGCCTTCACACGCACTGTCATAGGTTACACACACGCTCACACAGGTGGGCAAATACACACACACGTGCGCACACACACTGCCATGAAGCTGTCAGCGGGTATTCCTGTAAACAAGATTTCCAGAAGCCGTTCAGAGGACGGCATTCCCAACATGTCTGCCACTTTCAAGCCATCTCATCATGTATGACTCAAATCAGCCTCATGCTAATGCTAATGTCTCTCTGGGACTCGCAAACGATGTGCGGAGCCTCTGGGGGTGCGTGAATGGTCCCTCCAGGTGGTACACAACATTAAACGTTTATAGATGCAGTCTGGTATCAAAATTAGGAAAGTTCGATACCATTTTTTTTTTTCAGACCGACGCTCATTTCTTGAGTGGTCACCAATACCGATAACAGTTACCGATACCTCTAGTACAACCCCCCCCCCCCCCCCCAAAAAAAGACAGATACATTTACAGAAAGACACATAAATCCAAATACAGTATTTTTCCTTAAAATTGCATCATGAAATTAATGACAATTTTCTATTCTCCTAATTTCTATTCTATTTCTATCGGGCAGCCGATACTGATATCGACCACCGTCACTTGTACGATACCTTAAAATAAGGTTGGTATCGGCACCAACACCGTTACCCTGGTATCGGTACTCGCCCATCTCTAATCAAAATTATATATTTACACAATATTTCTAGTGTTAATTTCATCCGCCATTTTTTAATTTAGTCTCAGTTTTAGCCCAGTTTCAATCACGCTAGTTAGTTTTGATCATAGTTAGTGAACCTCATCCCCTTTTAACTATAAATCTAGCATTTTTTTTTAATTGTAATTAATCGCATGACTTCAATAGTCACAGATTTTATATCTGTTCTATATGTACAAAACAAATCTAGGTTTTTATACTCTTGTTAACAAAAGTGGATTTTTTTTTTTTAACTAATAGAAATAGTTCAAATGATTTTTGGACGTCTATGGCAGTGAATGAGTTAATGAGGGTTTTAGTCTAGTCTAGGTTTAGTTTGGTGAAAAATGTATGCTGACGAAAATTATTTTTATTTAGTTTTCGTTGACAAAATTAACACTACTCCCATCTGTGATTATTTTTTTTTAACCATTATAAAAAGCCTAAATGTGAATTGGTACACCCCTTCATTCCACACACTGCAAAAATGCTCATATTGAAAATAAATCACAATTAGGAAAAAAATGTGTAATTATTACACTAAACTTTCAGACTTTTAGGGCTCCATTTTTATGACGGGTGTGCAGTGAGTGTATCTCTCCGGAGAGGTGGGTTCGACTTTAAACTTGCAATTTCACAGACAAAAGCAGGCTGGCGGATCTGTGGGTGTGGTCACAGATGACTTCAATCATGGCCAATCAAAGTGATTCCTTTCATTCCCTTCAGACGTGCACTCAGTATGGCGGAAGCACATCTGCGCACCCCTAATTCGAATCTAACATCTGACAGAGTATCCAATTGATTTGAAACTGTTTTTTTCAGTGCTTCTTAGAGTCAAAAGAATTTAGTTATATAAAAAAAAAAAAAGGATACAATGAAATACTCGCCCTCATTGCAACAGTTTGTTTGTGCGCTCCTTCAGATGTGGCACGAGGCGAGAATCGTAATCGCCAGCAGATAATCAGCGTGGAGCCACAAGAAAATGTCAACAAAAAAAAGACACTTTTTTTTTTTTTTTAAATCCGAGCAGGTTGCCGGGATCAGGATTGGGAGGGGGTAAGGGGGTGTGCAGTGTTTTGTCTGTGCGTCCATATTGCTGACAATCCGCCAAAGCAGAAGTCGGTGACAAGACACAAAATATGTGCTGGAGCTCGTCTAATCCCAGAGGTGTGATTTCCTCCCCGGAACAGGATGAGCTTTGTGGGGAAGATTGCGAGGCAGATGTGAGGTGAAGACAGAGACAAGTGATGTCTTCATGATGAGCTCTCGCTGTCCTTACAGCCCCCCCCCCCCCCCCACCCCGGCCCGTCCTTGTGCCACTGAGACGACGACAGGACCCGTGAAGAATCTGCTCGATCCGGACTCCATAAATCGTTCCGGCCTGCACGGGACAGCTGGAAACGAGCCGGATGGACCCATCGGAGAGGCTTCTGTTTCACAAAGGGAAGAGAATCCATATCGGCTTCCCTTTTGTCCCGATTATGAGAGTCGCTGTCGGGGTTGACTGGTGGTCGGTCGCCGGTTTGGCAATTTTAAGGTGGCTAAAAAGTAGCTTCAAAAGCAGGACTTTGCAAATGTTTGTCCAAAGACGCCTTACAAGGGAGAAATCTACTACTTGTACCCCTGATTCCTCTGAAATTAAAAAGTTGTATTTTTTTTATTTATAGAACACTCTTCAAAATGTTACGATAAATTCATCATTTTTAGAGAATTAAGTCGTAATGTTATTTTGGTATTTTGTGAGAGTGAAAAGTCAAAGTGACTCAGCCAAGCACAACTAAAGTGTAACGTCGAGAAATAATTAATGTTGACGAGTCACACCAAGCAAGTGAGCACCGCAAATCTACACTCTAAAAACAGTTAACCCAATTATGGATCAAAAATGGACTGATCCACTTCATGGGTCAATTTGACCTAACTTTATGGGTTGTTTTATACAAAATGAGCCAATTTTTTGACCCAAGTAAAGGATCTGACCAATATTTATGAGTTGTTTTAAGCTGAAAGTTGGGTCAAATCGACCCAAGTAGAGGATCGTTAAATTTTTGACCCATTGTTGGGTTATTTTTAACCCAACTGTTTTTAGAGTGTGAAAAAAAAAAACGCAATACTGAATAATTTTTTACGGTTCTGCGTATACTATAGTGTATTCTGTTTTACTGAACCACAAGGACATGGTGCGATTGTCAAAGAAGTAGATTGCCACGAATAGCCATGAAAAAGAGATGTTGGCACCTTTATATAGAGTATACGTACACTCTAAAAACAATTGGGTCAAAAGTAACCCAATTATGGATCAAAAATGGACTGATCCACTTTATGGGTCAATGTGACCCAACTTTATGAGTTGTTTTATACAAAATGAGCCAATTTTTTTTTAACCCAAGTAAAGGATTTGACCAATATTTATGAGTTGTTTTACAGATCCTTTTAAAGACCCATTTCTTGACTCAAAGTTGTGTCAAATTGACCCAAGTAGAGGATCGGTCCATTTTGTACCCATAGTTGAGTTATTTTTGACCCAACTGTTTTTAGAGTGTGTATATGCACTTTAGGCATGTGTGTAGGTATAATGAAAGAAAACCAAAGCGAGTAACCGCACAGAACAAACAGCTTCTAAAGAGGAGAATACTTGCAACAAAATCAATGGGTCCATTCAATGAAAATAATTGGAGGGTTATTAGCTCAATTACACGACTCTCCAAAAATATTAGAACAGTGAGGCTAATCCCTTTATTTTTGCTGCGGACTGAAAACACATTCATCTTATATTTCAATGTATTTATATCTACGTTTTATTACAATCCACCTCGTTTTCTTGTCGGCAAAAGTATTGAAAATCAACTCTTTATGTGTAAAGACAAGCAATTGTGAAGAAATCACAGTCATTGTTAGCCTAAGCTAACATTTTGAGAGCTGTAAAGCAGGGATGTCAAACTAGGGTCATCGAGGGCCGGAGCCCTGCAGGTTTTAGAGGTTTCCCTACTCGAACTGCAGCTGATTCCAATTAACAGAATTATTATCAGGCTTATTCGGAGCTGCTCATAAATCAGCTGTGTTGAAGAAGGGAAATATCCAAAACCTGCAGGACTCCGCCCCCTCGAGGACCGGATCTCGGCATCCCTGCTGTTAAAGAAAGACATAGCATAAGAGGTAGTGACATCTGCCTGAGGACAGAAAGGTCACCAACATGAACAAAGTACAGACGCTACACTAAATTTGGAAGGCCTGGCTGGACTTTGACAAAAAGCAGAGAGCCAAACAACAAAAATGATGTGAGAAGGAAAGAAACTAAATATTATATATGTCATGGCTTGGGCTTGCAAGACCTCTTCGGGGACGGGCCCCGCTAATCTTGATGGATGTAGCACGCGATAGCGGCAGCAAAGAGAACTCAGAAACAGTCAATCTGCTTATTTAAAGAAAGTTTCGACCAAAAGTACAAATTTGGAAGCTTTTAGGCAATGGTAATCTCCAGACTTAAACCCTACAGAGTATGCGTTTTAATACCTGCTAAGAAAATTTAAAACATATGATTAGCCGTTAGCAAAGGGTCACTAAGGGGTCTTTTGGGCAGCTAAGGTTCACAACATGTATGTGAAAGAATTTTATTTTTTCGGAGGGGGGAGTGGGGGGGGGCAGCTGGTCAAGGAAAGAAGTTCTGAAATTATTTTTTGTAAATGATAGATACATGGATAGATAACTGTGATAAACTCGTGCCAGAGAGAGAGACAGAGAGAGAGAGAGAGAGAGAGAGAGAGAGAGAAATGCACCCAGTCAAAAGAAGAAAAGTTATGGCCAAGCTTGGCTCCTTCTCCTCCTTTGCGGTGAGGTTCATTTCATACTTCATACTTTCAAAACCGTCTGACTGCAGATTTATAATTTTTGCTGTCCTTCTTCTGGGAATTTGACTTACGGAGGCTGTTCACAGTCACTGTTTGTTCTGCTTGTTAGCTATGGAAAAAGATCCGGGCCCTCTGGGACTGAATTAGAATTTCTAAAAATGATTTTTCTCGTAACCATGAACATATTCAGTTTAGAATTTTTTTTTTTCCATCATGTTACACCTAAAAAAAAATGGTTTAAGAAATCAAATGGATAGGCATACCTTTAGATTTTGGTGTCATCTGAGTTTAAAGGGATACTTGACTCATTGAGCCATTTTCAGCAATAAAAAGTTAATATTTTGTCCAGAACTTCATTATTTTTTATGAATAATTAATACCTTAAAAAACGTTTTTTTTCCCCACTTGCTGTCAATTTAAGATGACATCACCTGTGCAGAGGAAGTAGGTAATGACCAATCATGAATCACTTGTTTTCTGGGTTTGGTCGTTACCTACTTCCTCAGCACAGATGATGTCATCTTGAGTTGACAGCAAGTGGTAAAATAAGTTTTTAAAGGTATTAATTGTACATGAAAAATAATGACGTTATCAAATTAATTCTGGACAAAATATTAACTTTTTATTGCTGAAAATGGCTCAATGAGTCAAGTAACCTTTTAAATTAGATATTTTTTTATTGCACTGATTTTTTTTTGCCATATGTAGAATTTTTTACAAATAATTTTTTTAAAATATTTTTATAGTAAACAAAAAAATAGTTAGAAATTATTTTTTTTTTATGTAATTTTTTTATGCTGAAATTTTAGAGATGTAAAATTGTTTTACACAGATTATTATTATTTTTTACACTGAAATACTTTAGATGTCGACCTGGTAAATTTTTAAAAACTGAACACTTGGATCGTGAACTAATTCGAGCTCATAATTCCGATGGCACAAATGCAGAAATTCTAATTTAGATAACTCCAAAATAGAAGGCATACGGTAATATTACGATAATACTCTGTGACATCTGAGTTTAAATTGCTAATTTTGAATTAGCATTTCTAACATTGATTTTTTTTTTTGTGAGCTCCTCTCATGACGGCCAGCTGGAATTCTCATGGACACTGACACACTTAATCTCCTGTGCGTTAATCTGCCTCACGGATATTAGGAGCAGCCTCTCCGGCCGCCGTCCCCTCACCTCTGACCCGTCGTGTAATCCGCCTTCGCCGTGGGCTCATTAAACTCGGGGGAGTTCACACCTCTCGCCATGTTGGCCGCAGCTGCCCGAGTCAGGAAAAGGCTGGCGGCTTGGCAGGGGCCTCAGATCTGGGCAAGCAAAAAAAAAAAAAAAAGAAAGAAAAAAAAAAGTCATATATCAGCAAGAGGAGGTGAGATGGTCTAAAGTGCTCATTAAAGGGGCTGCTAAGAACATGTGCAGAGAAGCACGGAGCCTAATAGGACACGCCTGTCATACCCGGCTAATGACTGACGATGAGGAAAAGGCAGGATGGAGTGCTAACTAACGTTTAAGTGCGACAGGGGTCATAAAAGCCGCGCACTGCGATAATAATGGACGCTGCAAGGAGGAAAAACCTGCCATGGATGTCATGTACTAACAACCACAACAACATAATTGAAGACATGGAGAATTTTGACTAAGGTCCACTTCATAACCAATGAAACATATTTACCATGTGCACTCGACATGCCACGGGAATTAAAGAGTGGATACATTTTTATTTAAAATTTGATTTAACACAAAAAAAAAAGAACTACCTTTCTTTCTGACGCAGATGACGATTGGCCAATGTGTCAAACAGATGCTGTATAGCGCCAACTAGTGCTGAGGAGGACTTACTCAATGTTCGATTTTTTTGCCGTACGTAAATAATAAGGTTTTTTTTTGTGCTGATTTTGACTCTTTCCCACATAAGAACAACAAGGAAATATTTTATTTTGGGGGGTGGAGGGGTTATCTCATGTTTTACCTGTTATAGTGGACGCCAGGATAATATGGCTTTAACGTGTTGTAAACTTACCAAGCACATATGCAACATTTTTAACATGTACATCATGCAAATCAACTTGCGATTGTGATTGGTTCGTTAAAATCCAATCATGAACCGGAAGTGTTGACGTCATCCAAATGATGCGTTTTATTGGTTTAGACACGCAAATATGTCATATCCGCTGCAATCATCGATGGGTCTGAAGGGGTTAAAATAAGGCCGGTTTCCTGGTAACGGTACTCGCCCATCCCTAATATTTTTTTAATATAATAATTGTAATGTTATGAAAATAAACATGTATTTTTTTTTTTCAAGGATGTATTTTGCAGGCCCCAAAGAGTGGATATGTCCTCAGAAAAGAGGTTGTCTGGTCACCTGAACAAATTCAAGGTAACTCCAAAGACTTCTTCACACAAAGAGCCTGAAAATTTTACTTAAACAGAAATACAAGTCACATGGTGGAATAATACATGCCTACTGCAGTAATGAAAACACGGTTGCTTTTTGAAAAAAACCCAAACTTGAAAGTGTCTAGAAAAATGAGGACTTCTGGTCATCTGAACAACGATAACACCAGAGGTTGGTAGAGTAGCCAAAAATTGTACTCAAGTTACAGCGCCCCATCTTGGTCCTTTCTATTGCATTGCTGAGAAGCTATTGTGCATGTCAAGCTTTTAACGGCAGGTAGACGGATAGCTAGCGAGCTGCAAGGGAGTTGAACGGGTCTCTGTAAAGACTCGGTTCCCGCCGTCACATTGAAGAGCCGTTCAAAAGACTCGATTTGTTGACTCTAGCGTAGCCCAATAAAGCGGAGTAAGAGTAGCGTTACTTCTTCACACATCTACTCAAGTAAAAGTAAAAAGTATTGTGTGCTGAAACTACTCTTAGGAGTACTTTAAAAAAAAGTTACTCAAGTAAATGTAACTCATTACTACCCACCTCTGGATAACACCAAAGTTTTTTTTTTACACAAATCATAGAGTGGAAGAAAATTTGGGAAAAGTGGACTTCTGGTCACCAGAAAGAAAAAAACCTCAAATCCACTTTCACAGTGAGAGCCCAGATTGATGTCAAATAAAACGCAAGTCACAGAGCGGAAGAATACATGAAGTAATAAAATCTCAGGTGCGTTTTAAAAATTACGGCCGGATGCTTTTTGTAGGCCCCAAACGAAAGGAGGACTTTCTGGTCACCGTGTACAAAGGTGAATCCAAAGCCTCTCGACACAGACGTCCTACAAACCAATGTTCTAAACAAAATAGCAGTCAGGCATCCCGAGGGATTGATGTTCTGCTGAGTTCTGTTTCGTCCAGGAGACAGAAAACAGATGGAAGTCCATCATGCCGGCGCACCTCGGGAGGATTTTTATGGAGAAATCGGGCGCCTGCGAGCCGAGAAAAGCGTCCAAGCAAGAAGAAAGTTGGCCGCGTGCCACTTGGTGGACGAAGAGCAGCCTGGCAGGGCCTCCGAGCACCTCAGTACCAAGGTGTGTTCTCTTTCCGTGACTTTCTCCAGCGTTTCCATCTCTGCCGTGATTTAAAGCAGCCGAAGAGTGTTTTGTGCGTGAAACTTGGCACGCTGGGCCACGGAGGTATAACATGTCTTGAAAAGAGTGCTGGTCTTCAGAACAGTGGGCTGAGGTACCAAAAATGAGAGCCCGTCAGCCTTCCGGCAAAGGTGCAACAACGGCAGGTGAATAGAATTTTTCATCCAAAAAAGATGATACTAAGAATAGATCGATAATCGGCCCAGTCGATATTTGTCAAAATGCCAAATATCGGCATCGGCCTTTTTACGAATCTGAAAGCCGATAAAGCTGGTATCTCACTGAGCGGCGAATGTTTGCGAACGTAGCGAGTTTAGGGTTTTCATCAGGATTTGTAAGATGTTCACAGATCATTTTCCATTTTGAACCTATTCAGACAATTTTTCACTGTCGGCGAAGATCTTTTGAAAACTTTTACAAAACCACATTCACATGCATTTGTCGCTCAGTGAGATGCAGGAAACTTTAATTTATGGATTTATTTAATTTATAAAATATGACGCTGGCACTGGGAATCCCCTACACTTTTTACTTTTTAAAATAAAAATAATAAAATAAATTAAGAAATTTAAATTAAGAAACGTTGACATTTTTGAAAACTTCATTTACAGAAAACTTTATGGAACTATTTATTGGTGATGAATCTGGAAGCTCCCTGCAATTTCTGTTATAAAGAATTCACAGATTTGTTTTAAAATTATAGGTTTAAAATTAAAAAGTAATTAAAAAAAACATTTTCTCCATTGAAATATCGGTTATCCTTGACTACCAATAATCGGTATCGGACTTGAAGACACCATATCAGTCTATCACTAGATGATACAATAAGAGGGCACGTAAAAACATAATGACAAAAACAAAACGAAAACAAAAATCGGCAAAAATCGGTCGATATTTTGCCGATTTTTCTGGTGTTAAGTTAAATATTGAATGACGAGAAAATGAATGAGAAAAAGGGTCAAATAAATTTGCCTGTAATTCAAATTGTTATTAGCGTTAAGGAGACAAAAAAGTTATTCATATTTTGTATTTAACTGGACAATAAATTACTTATCGGAATTTTTATTCTACCAAACATCCAAATTGGCATCAGCATCAATCCCAATCAGTTGGGCCCTCGTTCAAACCATCAATGATTTCGGGTCACCAGCAAGAAAGCATTTCTCACACAGATCCAAATCCAAAAGAATAAAATACAACTTCCTGCCTTTGACACACGACTCTTGTCGGGAGTTTTTCAAAAACCTGAGCTAAAATGCAGGCAAAAACGCCGACGTGCATTGACAAATATCCTTTGTGTGTGTGTGCGTGTGTGTGTGTGTGTGCGGACGTGGCCCGGGAGAGAGCGTCTCGCTTTCCAAATCATGTGACCTCCACGCTGGGCCTTGGACAAGCCAAGCGGGAGCCAGCGAAGCACATCTGTGCCTTATTTTGTTGCTGTTCAAATGTTGCGCTGGTATGCGCGAAGGGCCAACAAACAAAGCACAGTTCCACCTTGTTTCCATATCCAGACCCCCCCCCCCCCCCCACACACACACACAACCCCCACCCACCCACCCACGCTTGGAGACCCACTCGGACACACGCGGCATTAGCGGGAATGCAAAGGTACAGATCTTATATATTGAGGCGGCATTCCAGCGGAGCCCCCGCGGGGTGGATGACAGGCTTTTACTTAAAAGCGAGGAGGCATGAAGGAAGGGGGAGACATGGAGTCTGAAGAGGATATTAGAAAAATACTCCGGAGGAAAAAAAAAAAAGCCGCCTCTGGCAATCTTTTTCACTTTCAGGAACGATTTGGTACCTCGGGATGAAAAAGAAAAAACGGTGTGGGGGCAGGGTGAGGCGGGACGGAGTAAACTGCGGCTCACGAAACACTTGAAAATCATTTTAGACTCATAACGTAATCCTTAAAATATTTACCTTGCTGATTTATCATAACATTCGTGATCATTTCCAACAGCCCGCCAATGTCGTTTTGCATCGCAAGTTAGCATTAAGCTAGCGGACTTTGGTGTTAAAACATACAACATTCAATTTTTTGTTTTTCCCGACAGGGAGTGAAAAATAATTTTAAAATGTTTAGTGCGTTTTAACGGGTCCTTTGTATGCGATGCTGCTCTGTGTGCGTTAAAGTTGTCAATGTTTGAAGGTTTATAATTACCATAACATCCATGCTAATTTCCGTTAGCCAATTAGTGGTGTTTCACTTCATAAGTTAGCATTGAGCTAGCGGACTCTGGTGATAAAATATACATTCAATTTTAAGCTTTCCCTGTGAATTCAAAGCAATACAATTTTAATAGGTGTAAATGAAATAATAATAAATTTTAAATGGTCTGTAGCATAGATTTTCACATGTTGTAAGTGGATCTGAATCCTAAAAATTTTCAACAAACAAAAAAGGAATGGCTAAATAAAAATTTTTGGACTAGTTAACCACAAATATTAGTCAATTTCCACATTTTGACCGCCATAGTGAGTGGTAAAAAAACCCATAACATTTACATACGTTGAGTGACATCATGAGTTTATAATGAACAAAAAGAAGTCAGACCAGACCCAAAAGGAAGGTGGGACTTAATCAGAAACACGAGTCACAGTGGATGGAAGAATACATCAAGTCTGAAGAGGATATTAGAAAAATACACCGGAGGAAAAAGTGGCCTCTGGCAACCTTTTTCACTTTCAGGAACAATTTTGTACCTCGGGATGAAAAAGAAAAAAACGGAGCAGGGGCAGGCGGGGGGTGGTGGGAGGGGAGGGCAGGGGGATCTCAGAGTAGTTTTGAAGTGCAGAGGGCGTAATGAGAACCAACTGGCCGGCCGTCACTATCCATCCATCGGGCGACGGGAGAGCCCTGACGTGCGGAAGAAGTGCAGGCCTCTCGCTGACTGCATCCAGACGTGAGAATATTTCAAGGCGGGAGGACGATGAGAAAGAGGGGGAGGATAATGATGAAAACGGGACCTGATGCTTATTAGTTTATGTTTGATCAAATCCACTTCCTGAAAAGTGTCACGCTGAACTAAGATTAGTAGTCCTGACTTTGAATATGACTGTGTCTAAACGGTTTATGGAACGGGAGAAATGTCCAATGAAAAGAGGACGTCTGGTCACCATTACAGCTATTTTTCACTGAAATAGTGCAACAACAAAAAAAAGAAGAAGCAGGACTGAAATAGAAACGCAAGTCATGCATGTTGACAGAAGTCATGATTAAAAAAAAATAATAATAATCTTGGCTGGACGCTCTTTGTAAGACCCAAAATGTGGATATGTCCAGGGAAAACAGGACTCCTGGTCACCATTAAAAAGCCTTTTTTTTCTCACGCAGATCCAGACCCAGATACAAAACGACTTCTGAAGACGATGGGACTTAAACAGAAACGCAAGTCGCAGTGGAGCGGAAGAATCCATGCTGACTGAAGCCATAACTTTTTGGTGGGCTGCGCTGATATTTTTATGATGACAATCAGTGACTGATTCTCGTCTCACACGTTGAGGTTTTGGTGAGCTTCGGGGGGATTTTCAGGTTTCAAATTGGACCCTGACACTCTTTAACTAGTTTTATGAAATCCAAGCTGATGTCCATGCTTGAGTTCGTGGAGGAGTAAGGATATCTGAAAGTCTTCGAATTGAAATTGAGGATTTGAACTTTTTAAATGATTCCTTTCTATTTTTTTTTTTATTTATTTAAGCTTGCTGGCAAGAGCGTTGTGTTCAGTGTCGCCATTGGACATTTCATGATTTGGCTACTTATACTTTACGTTCACCTCAACCACAGCTTGACAGTTTAATTCTTTCGTTCTTTGGCCTCTACGCAACAGAAAGCGATCATTTGCTCATAAAATCATTTGTGTCAATGCGTTAGTGCTGTGACTGAAACGTTTTGAAATAAATCAGTGTAGTGTTGTTCTGACCTGACCTAATGTAACCTTTGGCTGACCGTGGCTGTTCTCTTGTGGCTCGTATCCATTTGGCCGTGTCAGCACTTTGAAGCGTCTCTTATCTCTTTTTTTTTTCCTTCTTCAGATCTTTTTTTTTTTTTTTTTTTGCATTGTCAGATGTCAGGAAGAGGACTGCGGTCCAAATGGCTCGTTCCTACGCAGGACGGGCCAAGCAGAGGCGGGCCGGAGTGGGAAATGCTTTTCCCCAGATTCCTCCAGATAACATATCTGTTCCTCGGACTCCTCGGTCACGGAGGCGGTTTCTTTTTTTTTTTTTCAGAGCGTCTGGTGAGACAAAGTAAAGCAATTACGCTTACTAAGTCGACTGTGTAAACGTTAGCTTGGTCTTATCTAGAAAGTAGGATAGGAAACAGAATCAGCAGACATGGAATCTCATCTGTAATTACTTGACAAGCCTTCACTGTATCTTGTTCTTGATTGCTTGTAAAAACAAGACCAACGTACGACGAACCAACAGGGAACTCGAAGGCGCCAAATGATTCAAGTGACACAATTTAGATCCGTGACATGGTGGCATAAAGAACAAAACACTTCAGCTGGGATATCCTCGGATTGGAATCTTCTCATATATACATTTATATACACTTATTATTTACATAGTTAGCTAGCTAGCTAGCTAGATAGTTAGCTATTTTGCTAGATAGATAGCTAGATAAATAGCAGGATAGATAGCTAGCAAGATAGCTAGCTAACGAGCTAGCTTGATAGATACCTTTTTTTATTGACACAATTGAATGTTGTACAAGTATTCAATAATTTCCGATTACAATGGCAGTAAGATATACAACAATCAATGAAAAAACAAAACCATGCAGTCATCTCAACATTTAAACAAACTTTCAAGTCTGTTAGGGGTCACATGAAAAGCTTCCTTTAAATACAACATTGTACGTTCAGTTTTCTTATTTTTAACAATGGACAGTACGTTAACATGTGATTTAAGCTCGATAAATAAATAAAAACTAGGAGGCGTGGAAATTAATTACTAAAATTACCTTTGTGTATATGGAATTTACCCAAGATTTAACACATGGCTAAGCGCATAATTTTCATTTTCAAAACCAGGTATTATATCTCTGGGCTCAATCATTACACCTGTATTACAAAAAATAAACTCCTTAACATCATTCCAAAACTTAAATGAAACAGAGCATTGACAAAAAAAGCTGAATAATGGTTTCACGTTCAATATTGCAAAACGAACAATGTACATCAATAGCAACAAAATTGGAGCTAGCTTCAGCTCAAAAATATTCTTGGATTTGAATCAGGACAAATCCGATGATATCCATCCGTAAAAACAAACAGATCAGACATACGGCGTCAATGCCAGTCCGACATCATCGAAATCGGGTGATTGATGACCTGACAGAAGGAAAACGTGGGCAGCACGGGGTCGGAGCGCTTAGCATGCGATCGCATCTTAACACGACAGTGACGTTAGCTATAAGCTAACATCTGCTGGTCCGCCGTGTCCAATCAGAGGGGGGGAGCGATCTCGGCCGTGACCAATCGAGCCCACTCGGTGATCTTTTCAGGGGATCCTGCCGGAGGAGTGGGAACAAAAGCCAACTCGCTCACCATCAACCCCCCCCCCCCCCCCCCGCTCCTTGCTGCATCCATGCTCTTTGATATGTTAGACCCCTGCATGGAGGAGAAGCCCCCCGCCCCCCTTCTCGACAAACTTCCACAAGCCGAGTATGGAAGGTTTACATCAACATCTCCATGAAAAGTGTCCATCCTTCACCGGGAAGGGAGAAGCTCCCTCAGCGGAATTTCAGGGTCATCTCTTATCTTCTTGACCCTGGTTGAGATCAACTCCAGGGGCGACTCAGGCGTCGCCGCTGTGAGACGTTAGATGGGGAGTGCGCCACTGATTTAGAAAAATGGATGCACTTTAAATCAAATAAATGCGAGACAGTTCGAAAGCGAGTTTCACGTAAACCTTTGAGTTTCAAACAAGTCACAAGTTTCTGGATCAGAATATATTTTTATATATTTTACAAAATTTCATAAACCAAAGTTGAAGGTTTCGGCTATCATTTCAAATGGAATGTTTGGCACAAACACAAAAATTTATCATTTCAAATAACTTGAGACTTTTAAATCTTCGAGAGCTACAAACATCTCTTTTCAATGTCCAGATGTTTTATTAACGAAATGCCAGAGCATATTCAGCAACACTTTCAAATAAAAATTTGTAATTATTCTAACAGACAATTCAATCAATTCCAACGAAAAACGTGACAAAACTAAATGGACTAAACTAAAACCTAAATTTAAAAACATTAAATCACAATATTTTTTTATATCCACAATTAATTTTTGGGGACTGTATAATTTTTCACCCAAATTTTGAAAGCTTGCAAACGTCACATGACCTAACTCCAAAAAGAGGTGAGCCGTGACTCTGCGCAACTGTGATGTCATTTTCAGTCGACAGAAAGAGGCAAAATGGCTGCCCCTGATAAGCATAGAAACAGGTGGATTTTCAAAAACAAGCATTATTAATCATAATACCGTGTTTAGACACGTCACGGTCCACAGATAGAACCATTTTGACTTGACTTCCCCTTTAAATGGTCTCGATTTAAAAAATGCTACAGTCCAGTGATCTAATCTGAGCAGTACCGGGTTTGGCTCGTTCCTTGTATGAAAGCAGATGCGCAACCAGACAGCTCGGTAAGACCTGTCTCGACAGCGGATCAGCCCCCGACCGGCCCGCTTCTCAGCAGGCCGATGACAACATGTGAGGAGTTGGCAGACGGGCAAAGGATGAACGGGAAGGACGGGATTGTGTGCGCGTAGGGTAATTATGGGATGGAGAAATGGTGAGACGGACGTGGAGCAGGAGGGGGATGGGGGGGCTCAAGTATGTGGCAAAGGCCTCCATTGACACGAGGATGACACATGATGGGCCGTGACCGGCTAGAATTACACCGCGTTGAAATATGTCAACGCTGACCCCGACAACAACCGCCACCCCTCAAACCCCGCCGCGACCGACACCCCCACTTCTGCTGTTGTCTCTCTTCAAAAAGAAGTCGTGAAACATGTACATGTAGTCTCTTTTCCAGTTGTTGTCGACCTGGGGTCTCTGGATCCCCAGGGGCCTGCGAACCATAACTTGGCGGTCCACAAGAAATGGGCCAATTATAAGCTCCGATATAGATTCATACAAATAAATGTGACATTTCTGCATGCACTCAGTATCGCCCGCTTTCTCATACTCTCTGCTCTCAAATATACATTTATATACATAATTATATATACGTACGTATAGATAGTTAGCTAGCAAACGAGATAGCTAGATAGTTAGCTAGCAAGCGAGATAGCCAGATAGTTAGCTAGCAAGCGGGCTAGATAGTGTTAGAGTAGACAATATTTGTATTCTACTCTTTGCGTGTTCAATTAACTGAATGGTGAGATTCTGGTGAAGAAGTCCCTTTGCAAAGGTATCATTATCAGAAGCTTCTGATCACACAAAATGAAGACACTCAAACCGTGTTCCGTTCAGATTGTGTGTCCTTCCTTCTCCTGCACATCATTATTTATTGAAAAGTGGGTGAATACAAAAAGTCTCCTCTCCCCTCCCTTCAGCACAAAAAAAGCATCAAGTTCCCATGAATACAAATCAGATTAGAATTGAACAATAATACATCAGCCTGTCCTTGGACTCTCTTTGACCGACTGAGACCGGTACTAGGCTATACTCCCTTTTAGATAATATAAAAAAGAAACTTGTTGCCCTTCTCTTCTCAGGCGAGAGAGACAGATAAGAATACAATAGACAATACTATTCATTGAGCTACACAGCTATAACTAAATCCAAAACGGCTAAAATATAAATTGAAACTGAAAAACAATGTTAATAATCCAACAATAGTTAGCTATGAAGTGGGCTAGATAGATATATAGATTAAATGTTGACTATTTTCTAAAAGGCTTCTTCTTGTGAAGTTATTTTAGTTGCGTTAGCTGCCGCCATATAGCACGAGTTATCTCACATGCTGGCAAGTCAACGTCGAAAGACTCATAAATCGGATCACTCGACTGTTGATGAAGGACGGAACTGGCAGTCAACGTCTCAGGCTAAACCGAAGAGGAAAGTCAAGACAGATGGCATCAAGCCGTTTGCCGGGCGGCGTCCTGCGAGGCTCTGGTTTCGGCGCAGATGTAATTCCAGAATGTTGGGATCACCTGCGCGAGCCTACAACAGGTGCCTAATGGCTGTAAAATCAAGTTGGCTCGGTCGGACCGTTTACCGCTGGGATTGCCGCATTAGTCAATCCTCTCCCTTTCATCCTGCGGCCTGTCAGCTCGTATTCATCTAATTGGTGTTAGTGGTGAAGAAGCAGTGACCTCACACCTCCCTCCTCCGCGAGGCCCGGCCCTTCGCCCGAGCCCTTGCCGAGACCTTCAGTCTGCCGCGGTGCCATACACGCAGCGCTTTTATGCACTTATGCGCATTGAACTCTGCTTGCCCCCCCCCCCGACACTGATGAGCCCCCCGCTCATCACCGGTGACAGGCCCGACCAGGCAGACCGTCTCACCGCTGCTGGGGGTGCGGGGGGCCCACCAGCGGGTCACATTCCTACAGGTGCTGTGCAGAAGATGAAATATGAAAAGGTCCATAAAGAGGCCAAATGTTACCAGAAGACAATCATCGGTGCATTTGCCTCCAATCACGCATTTGTTGCAGGAAATATGCATTGCGGGAATACGTACAAACTCAAATTGATTGTCAAATCAATCACAAGGCTGACAATGAGTTTTATTTGAAAACAAAATGATTTCCTTCCTGGCGTTTTCATGTACTGACACGCTCACTTCATTTTTGTCTGCCTCTGATTAGGATTTTGCGCTGCGTTCTATTAGCGACGTGTTTTATTTACTTACAACTGAACTCTTGCAGTTCTTGTCTTGCGTTTCAGTTTGAGCGAACGGAACTTCCTGGCTGCACAAATGAATGATATCGTACAAATAATGGCGGTTTGGCCAGATGTGCACCGTCTGTCCGCAGTCACATAAAATGTGGCTCAGAGCGACAGAGACATTGGAATCCCATAATAATTCCACAGATTTCCCAATCGTCTCTCAATGGCAAGCACGCTTGTCCTTTTGATCCCGCACTTAACAATTATATGCAATTTCTTTACATGCATACACAGAATATACACAGTACATTTATTTTGCACAATTTTTTTTATTATGAACCAATCACCTTCCAGTCCCTGAGGCCACGTCCTTAAAAAAAAAAGAAAAGAAAAAAGTCTACTCCTGCCAAAAGTAGAGATGGAAGGTTTTTTGGGGGAAGGAATCTGGACCTGGTTTATGGTTTGTGGCTGTGAGAGGTCACTGATGGGACAAAACCAACTTGGCTAAACGTGATAAATCTGCTTTGAGTTTTTTGTATTTATCTCGAACTTCTTCGAGAATCCACTGGCGTTCGTCGGGACCGACAGAAAACAAGAACCCCCTGTTTCAATCTATCTTATCTTGCTTTCTCACTGGAATGCCAAGTACCTGAAGGAACCGAATATCGAGAATTGTGGACTGCCAACTAGTTCTCTACAACTTTCACTTGGTAACTATTTTGAAGCTTTGGCTTGCTTCTGCCCATTTTCGAACCAAACACTTTGTATAAGCTTTTTTGTTTACTTTTATTGTACTCGTACTTTATTGTAAGTTTTAAAATTTCGCACTTAAGACTTGTGTGACAAAAGACTAAGACTAGTGTCAGCTAGGTGTGTTAACTAAGTAATTTGCATATTTAATTGTATATATTGTGTTTAGTTTCTGTTCTACTAAGTATAATGAGTACAAATGCATTCGGAACTTCAACAGCACACCAATATCCAAAATCTGTTTCGTCAACTGAATTATTGGTTGAATTCATATCAAGTGAAAGTGGATCGACAACAAAATAAAAAAAGAAGTAGGTCACGTTGTTCACTGTGATGTAAACATGGTCGCGCACACAACGTTGTGGAGTGACCACATCTTCCACAAGCCTCCTGGAATGCTAATCGTCATAATTCATCTTCACAACCGCACAAGAAAGGTCTCCAACTTTTAATGAATCTGCGTGTCTGTTTAATGTGCCTCCGTAAGTGCTGCTGTTTGGGTTATCAACAGAGAATAAATGCAGTTGTCAATTGAGGAGGCCACATCTTGCCTGCACGTTGTTGTCTGTTGATGGACGACAGGAAGGAAGGAAGGCACATTTAGTGCAGGGTGAGGGGGGCTGGGTGGGCGGGGGGTTGGGGGGGGGGGGTGTTGGTTGTTGAGTTGTCTTCAGCAGAAACACAAAGTGGCCCCCTCCAATGGCTTTCACTGAGTGGCTGCTGGGTAATTTATAGCACAAAAAGGCTTGTCGGGTGAAAAACATTATTTTAGCGGCCTCCGCATCCCAATAGAAGCCAGATGTGGAGGGATTAGCGAAGACCACCGATCCCCCCCACCCCCCCCCCCCCCCCCCCCCCCTGGCGCTGTCTCATTTTCCCATCCTCCAATCCCGGGTTCCCTCTTAGCATATTTGTCCTTGAGGGTGCGCTGCTGTGCGCTGGCAATACGGGAGGCAATCATCACTTTGCTTTCGGAGGCCTGGACGGGTGATGCGTTCCCCAACAGACGCCGTGTTTATGCCGCGCTCGTGTGCAATACGCTGTGGGATCGATGATGTCACTTCCCTCTCAAGGAGGCAATGGCGAGGATGCCAGGCCGCATGATCGCTTTCCCGCCATGGACACGAGATGGAACGAGACAATGTCCAAAATGGGCTCAATTAGAACCCAATTAATTTGTGGGCCATTTAACCATATTTAGAACAAAATGTCTCCTGACTTCCTCCAATAACACTGCGGCTATCAAAGACCTCTAAGGGGGGAAGGATGCGGTGTCATGGCACGTATAAAATAAGATCTTATAGGCTACACCTTAGGATAAGATAAGGTAGGGTAGGATACGTCAAAAAAAAAAATATTACGTGATATATGTGCCTAAGAAAAGGTGAGGGTAACGTAACTTTACATAGTGTAACACAGTATAACAACGTAATGCAATGTAGCTTTGTGTAAAATTAAGTCATGTAGCTTGAAGTAACGCAATGTAATGGAGCATATTGGTAGATAATGTAATGTATCGGTTCGTGTTACATAATGTAACTGACCCCAGTGTCATGTAATGTAACAGAACAAAGCATGTAATGTTACACAATGCAAAGTAACAAGAGGTAACAGTGTAGCATAACGTGAGGGATAAAATAACAGAATGTGATGTAACGCAGCAAAACGTGTAATATAGCGGCGTAAAATCATGCATCTTAAAGTAACAAAACAATAATAATGTAATGTAACGATGGATTGTAACGTACCGTAACGTAAGCCGTACTGTAACTTCATGTAGCATAACGTAATGTAACAACATCGTGATCTAGCATAAGCTTGTCACATTACATAACATAATGTAACCTGCTGTGTAGCATAATGCCAAGAAAGCAGCAACGTAATTTACATAACTAAGCGATGTAAAATAATGCAAAGTAAATAATGGAATGTAACATAAACTAATGTAACATAAGATAACAAAGCATTAGGAATATAGCATTACACGTATGTAACATAATGTACTTCTACATATAACATACTATAGCCCAACCGAGCATAATGAAACAAAACCTAAGTATTATATAACGTAGCGCAAAACAATATAACGTTGTGTAATGGAATATAATAACGCAACTTCACGTAACAACGGTTTGCAAATTAACACCATTGTGACGTGTAACTTAATATAATGTAACATAACGTACATATCGTAACAGCACAACACAATATAGTGTAACAATGCAATATAACTGTCTGTATAATAAGTGTGTGTGTGTGTATGTATTCTTTATGTATGTGCATGTGTGTGCGTATACAAAGTGGCGGTGGGGGGGTTCGGATCACACAATCACAGTGTGTCAGTTGGCGGTCACAACGTGGAATTCTCTGATGTGATCTCAAAGTCTCCTGCCTCCCAGCTGTCACTGCGCCTCTGGCAGCCCACTCGTACCCCCATCACCCCACCCCCACCCCCATCACCCCACCCCACACTCGTCCCCCTCACCGAGGCTCCCCTTTGAAGACGGCTACCCAGGAAATTGAAAGCTGTTTTCAAACAAAGACGGGAGGAGAAAGGAGTACAGTGGAGAGCGAGTGAGGGAGGCTTGATGGAGAGGTGGGACGGGATCACTGGTCCCCCCCCCCCCCCCCCCTCCTGTCTCTCTGCTCCACTTGAACCCGTTTCAAACCAGTTGAACACTGAGTGGTGGACAGTATCACACACACAAACCTAAACCTTACGAGATTCCCTCTGTATTATCACATGCAGATGCAACATTTCACCACCAAGCTGCCGAGTCATTGGTGGAAATGGAAATGAGCTCAAGTGCAGAACGGCTCACTCGCAGATACCTTTTTTTTTTTTCTTCTGTTATACACATAAAAAGTCACATTTCCTCAGTATGCTCCCTTTTACAGTTTGAACTATGACCGACAGCCAAGTGACAAGGAAAATGTACGGGCATGCATGACCCCCGTCTAAAGCCAACATCCAGTCACTTTTTGGGAACATTTCTCCTTTTGCGTTCCAGGTTAGCTCACTTGTACACATTTGACACCGAAGTGACATGTTTAAAAAAAAAAAAAAAAAAAAGCCCACATTGCAAAAGTCAACTCAATGCTTTTTTTCTGATATTTTTCTCAACAAGTTGTCAGCGGCTCCATGAGCGCTCCGTTCTTTCCCTTTCCGAACACGTCACATGGCTCGCGTTCAACCAATGATCCAACATCTGAAACGAGCGGCGAGCAAAAACTGAAAACACATTTGTGTGTTTGCTTTTGAGCTCAAAGCGGCCCCAACCTGCAATGTGCAGCGCCGACGCCGTTAATCGTGACACGATGTCACATGTAATTAACATAATCGCACATAATCTGTCGTCTAGTGGCCGCTGACAATTATGTTTGATGTTTGTTTTTTTTTACTGGATTTTTACACGTTTGGGATGTGAATGTACAGCATTCGTGGAAAACGAGCACATCCTCGTCGGCGTGTGTCGACTCCAAGTTGGTGACTATTTATGAGATTCTGTCAGAATGAAATCTGCTTCGTTAGAGGAGGGGTTCTCAACATTTTTTCAGTGACATACCTCTGGGAAAAAAAAAATTCACCCAAGTACCCCCCAATCAAAGCATGAAATATAAAAAAAATAAAATAACTTAAAACCGAGTGCTGTGCCGTCATTGACGTTGAAACTTTGAAACTCTCGCTTGGTCGCTTGAACTATTTGGAAATAAACAGATATAACAAAAAAACAAAAACAAAAATAATTTAATTATGAATAAATATTTGTGCACATAAAAAGTATCATCAACATTAAGTGTCATGCCTCACAGTAAAGCTCTGTTCTAAAAAAAATAATAATCAACTGAATTTTAAATAAAGTTTTCAAGTGATTGACAGGTGATTCGAGGTGGCATATGACAAGTTGGGTCGAGATGCTGAAATTAAATACCCTACTGAATATGAAATTCATTTTATGAACTTAGGTTTTTCTGAAATATTTACATATAGTTTTGAAATAAATGTTAATATCTCACGTACCGCCATTTGAGAAACGCCGAGTTAGAGGAACGATGCAGCAAATAAAAATACAAGTGAAGTGCAAACATGGTCAGATTTGCGAGTGAATGTATAAATGAATGCCATGTTGCATAGCATAATGTATCGTAACGTATCATAACATCAAGTAACATTTTACATTGTGACGTAACGTAACGGAACATAAGCTGTGAAATGAACGTAATATTATGTAACGAAACAAAGCATATATTCAAATGTAACAGACATTACATAACAGTAACAGTATAAAACTACATAATTAATGTCATATAATTTAACAAAATGCAACATAACGTAAAACCACTAGCATAAGGAAGGGTAGGCTATGCTACAAACGTAACATTAGCTTAACCAAAACGTAGCTTAGCCAAGAAATCTCAACAATCAGCAGCATTAAAAAGTTGAGCAACATATCGTAAGTAAAGTAAAAATTAAGAAACGAATGCAAAAAAAATATACCTTATATTCCATCGCCATTAAAATCACACATGAAGAGCAGGGCGGGCTAACGAGACGGTGAAAAGCGGACATCTAAGGAGAGACGAAGACACACATGAGAACCCAATAAACACACTCATGGAAAATAAGCAAATGGGCGCCAATCAATAAATGAATTCATCATTTTATCAAGAGCAGATTGTTTGAAAGAGTTTCGGTCAGGACTCCCAGTCAGGGAAAACGTTCTTCCCTTCAAATGTTCCCTCCTGTTGTCGTCACGGAGACAGTCCGAGCGCGCGTCAAACTCCGGGGCTCCACTTGTGTCGAGGTTTGCTCTGGAATAACATTTTGATGATCCGTGTCTGTGGGGGCAGACGGCTTGTGTGGTTTGGCCCGAGGGCGAGCTGGCGGATGGACGGCGTTCCCCGGGGAAGCCAAACAAGCGGTGACGGGCAGGTGGAGGGTCCAGATGGAGGGCGGCAGGTCCAGAGTGGCATCTTGGCACGGACCCCTCACTGGCACGTGCCAACATAAATGTCTGCCTCATTACAAGCGCACCAAGCGAGTCGGATCGGCGGTATCGGACGCATTCGGGGAAGGTTCTGCGTACCGTTTCACTCACTCACTGTTTTGAACTAGCATTACACAAAAACAATGTAGCAATGGAACAATGTAGCATAATGTAGTCTAACACGATAGAATGTAAAATGATGTAACATGATGTAAAGTATCATCATCTCACCTACTTAAATAAAGCTCCTTTTGTGGAGTCGGCATGAAGAAAAGGGTTTTGATGGATGTGGAGGTGCTGCCAGAAGTATTCCATCCTGTCAGGCACTCCACGCGGACACAAATCAACCAGGAGTGAACGCTGCGTTCACTACTCAAACTGTCATCTTTGAACCTTTAGAATGTTTGAATTGTTAAATTAGGTTGGATTTCCAAAGTATGGCATGTGCAAGCCTGAAGGGGGTGTCCTGTGATATGTTGCCTAAAACGTTTGACCGGTAAAGACACCGTTACAGTAAGCTAGCCTGCTAAAAAATGAGCATGACATTATGGAATGTAGCATACATAACAGTAACAGTATAAAACTACATAATGTCATCTAATGTAACGTAAAAGGTCAAACAACTAGCATAAAGAAGGGTATGCTCCAACGTAAAACTAGCTTAACCAAAACTTAGCTTAGCCAAGAAATCTCAACAATCAGCATGAGCGAGTTTTTCTGGAAAACCCTTAATTCGTTATATTTTTCAGATAGGTTAATAGCAGATTTTTTTTTCTTCGTGGATGTGAATAATAATTCACAGAAAAAGAAGAATAAACAAAAATTCAATTGTAACCAATTTAAGACAGCTAAAGGGGGTGTGGCTTAGAATTGTTTACAAAAGCAGCTAAAGATGACTGTTGGTGTCTTGTGGCTTTCTGCGAGGGAGTGCTTGGAAAGGCTAAAAGCAACTAGAAGGTGACCTTCGGGCCTATAAACTTTTTTTTTGGGGGGGGGGGGTTGTTTGCGCTATCTCCTACACATTCTAATGGACCATTGCGACCTATGTCCGCAGGTGTGGGGGTCAGAGGTCATCGCTTTATGGCGGAGTGGGAGGTGGTGGGACTGTGGGGGGGGGTCAGGACCTGTGCTCCGTGGAATTTGGGAGTCGCCATGGCAATGGCAACGGAGCATCCAGGATGACAGGTAGCCCCCAGGGGCCGTAAATAACAGCTATGCTCTCATACTTTTTTTGTGTGCGGAGCGCTGAGCGGGGATTCAAAACAGGAAATGAACACAAGAGGGACAGACAGTGATAAACGAAGAGGATTGTTTTGGAGGGGAACAGAATTGATTGAACTTTCTAAGCCAGTTAGCGTATAGCATCCAAAAAAACGAATAGAAACCTTTCCAGATATTCATGATCACGTTACACTGTCAGTGACATGGTTGACAACTGAAACAGGACTGCTTATGGTTAGAAAAGATACATAAATGGTTCGGAATGATAAAGGGACCGTGTCTGTACCTTTTTGTTTACATGTATTGGTTCAAATAAGAGCTAGGCCATCTGTTCTTTTTTTTGCGAATATTGAGAGGGGACTCCGCCGCTGTAGGTGGCGGTATACACAATAGAGATGTGATCCACCGGTAATTTAAAAGAAGAAGAAGAAAAGCAGGAAGTGACTGCGCCGTGTGATGACGTCGTATGAGTTTGCCTTTGTAATTCTTGATCATTATTTTCTGTTTTCCATCTAAATTGCATTTTCGGTTCTTTAATTGATTCTAAAAAGATTTATGTTTTGTCCCCCCAACACCCCCCCCCCAAACATACCTTACTTTATTGTCCGCCGTTGCTTTGTGACTACAAACGTACGTGTGACGTCATATCCGGTATGCGGTTTGTCAGCGTTTATTCGCAAAACCTGTTTCCATAGCCAAAATTAGCATTTTCCTTTTTTTGATACGCTTCAAAATCCACCCCGTCCAAGCGTGAAAGCTTTTTATGCGAATTTTGGGCCCATTTTCCAATTTCTAGCATTTCCATTATTCAGTTTTATTTTTTGAAAATTCTAATAAAAATGGGTGGATGGAAACCCACCTTGTGACTTATTAATTAGCTTAAGAGACACTAAAATACCGCAGAATAAATCATATCTCTACATTCTTCTTCTCCAATGGAGATAAAGAGCCGGAAGTGCTAAGTCATGTCTGCCATCTAGTGGTGAATGGTATTATTACAACTTGCCAGGTGTTGTCGACGAAGCGTTTTTGTAATGTTTTCCATCCCTGACCTAAACAGTTCGCGTACCGTACAATACAGTGTAAAGTACCCTACAAACAGTACAGGAGGTGTCTAGTGGTGGCGCACCCCCTTAACTACACCCCCATCCAAAAACAAAAAAACATAAACGGTACCTTTGTAGCCTATTAACCTTTTTTTCAGGTGTGTCCGGGGCGACCAGGCCAAGTCTAGAGATTTGCACATTTCTTTTTCGGTGTGCTGATCAACAACATGGCTCAACAAATCGATGTGAGCACAAAAGGGTTCAAAGAAAGCGTGGGTGGATGAGGTATTGATCCATGCGAACAATCCAAATGCGCGGGGGTTTGGAACCAGATACGGCTGCTTTCTTTCTGCACGTTGTCACCGGATCTGCGGGCCCAAGAAGAAGGGACTCAGGTGTGTACAAAATAAAGAGGCGGCAGAAGCGAAGCGGGCCTTCTTTCACAGGCCAGGGGAATGGGGGTCCTTCACCCTGGCCCCGGGGTGGGTCGCGGTCCCTGACCTACGACCTCACTCAGAAAGAAGGGAATGCCGGGGAGGGAGCCAGCGACGTGTCTGAGCAGAGCCAGGAGCGCAGAAGGCGAGGCGATGCAACAGTCGGTGCACATTTCAAATACAACATAAGATGACTAATGGGACTCGAGTCACGCGACTTGAGGCGGACTTAAGTCGTCAAATTTGTTTGACCTTTTTCAGGCACCTCAGTTGAAGGTTGTTGAGAAATTTTGGGTCACTACCAAATTTCAGAATGACATTTTCGGGTATTTTTATTGCTGTCGAGTGACAAAACAGGTTCAATTTGATCCGAAACAGTATTAAAGGGTTTCCTTGACTTTTCTTGACTGTGTGATTTCGGGTGGCTAACAAGCTTAACTTTAGCGGTGAAAGGCAGACTTAGCACCGCTGCCGCTCACACTGTAACAATTCTGCTTATGAAAATAAAATGCTTACTGCCTCGGTCACGCTCCACCTTCCCCCAAGCTCACTCCTCGCTCCAACTCCTGCTTGCTGGCTTCTAATTTACTCCCGAGAGAGAGAGAGAGAGAGAGAGAGAGAGAGAGAGAGAGAGAGAGAGAGAGAGAGAGAGAGAGAGAGAGAGAGAGAGAGAGAGAGAGAGAGAGAGAGAGAGAGAGAGAGAGAGAGAACGAGAGAGAGAGAGAAAAAACGAGAGAGAGAGAGAGACAGCCTTGTCCTCGTGGAGGAGGCAAACGCTGAGAACAAGTCGCGGTGAGAAAGGAGGCCATTGTAGGGGGCTGGCCCGGGTACAAGTCGCCCATTCAGATGCGGCCAGCCGTGTACAATGGCTAAACTAACATCATTGACATTTGGAGTCGGCTGAGCTTCGCGAACGAGAGGGAGGAAAGTGGAGGAGATGGCGGGGATGGGAGGGTGGGGGGGGGGCAGGTTGTCAGGGGCGCTAATCATCGATCAAAAATTTCATGTCAGCATCAGGGATCAAACCCGAGCTTTAAAGACATCTGAGATCGCCACTTCCTCTCCAAAGGCCGTCCCCCGTGGGGCCACACGGGGGGGCCACCAGAGGCCAGCGGGGCCACGGAAAACAGGCCCGGATCAAAAGAGTCGCTCGCTTCACTCCACTGGCTTCCATTAAAAGACACTTTGATAAAGCATCAAGTGAGCTAATGAGTCATTCCGACGCTTTTTTTGTCAGATGGGCATCACTGACATCATGATGGCTTGGTGACGTCACGAAGGCATCGTTATGTGTCCCAAACAAGCCCTTCGCACGCAGTTGCAAGCGGGCAAACAAGGCCGGACCGCCGACCCCGGTTGAGCCTGCCAGCTTGGAAGCAAACCCCATGGATTTGCTTTGGCGTTTCCCCGCCACGGTGCCATCCCCGCAAGCCCCCCCCCCCCCCCCCCCCCATGAACCCTCTCGTTGGGGAGGAGGGCAGCTCGCTTGTTAAATGTGATAACAGCTGCTCGAAGCAACAAACTGAGAACCTGATATACACTCGCGAGGCCTGACCCCTGCCCGTGAATCAGCTCTGGACAGGCGCTACTTGAGTGCACCTCATAAACAGAATTCCCCGCAATGTCCCTTTAGAAAAGCTCGGGCTTATTTTTGGGTCGCCCCCCTCCACGCTTCTGAACATCTCTTGGGCGCGGAGAGAATGTTTCCGGGTGTATTTAAAGGCGATGATTTGTTTTGGTTAGGGGTGCATGAAGAGGACACCGGACTGCGGCGATGACGGTTGATGGTTGTATTAGTATGAGTACTTGAAAAACGAGACAACATGTATGTTTTAACACTTGGTCAAATTTTTACAGAAGAGCAATGAGTTATATAGCGGACAAGATTATTACAGTTAATTAAAAAAAAAAAGAGAAGTAAAATTAAGAGAAAAAAATGTAATGAAATCAAATTAAAACAAACATGTTTTTAAAACAATCCAAACTAATTGAAGATATGTTTTGCAATTACATTTATAAAAGTAACTATAAAATAAATGTTCTTCGTCTTTGTCGATATCATACATGAGCTTTGAGGTTCATTTGGGGATTTGTAGTTTATTGCACCATTTTTTATATTGCACTTGGCAAATACTACATATACAAAAAACTAAAACTAATACTAAAACTAATTAAAACTAAAACACATTTTATTTTTTTTAAATAAGAAACTTACTCTAAAAACTTATTTGAAAAAAATTAATTTTTAATGTGCAATTTTGGTTCAGCTTTTTTTTATCTTTAAAAAGCTAACAATAATAAAAACTAAACTAAAACAGTATTAAAAAAGTAAAATAAAACTTTATCTTGCTCTAAAAACCTATTTAACAAAATACATTTTATAATTTAAAAAATTTCAGTTAATCCTTTTTTAAAATCTTGCTCTCAGCAAATACTACACATATTAAAAAAATCTAATACTAAAACTAGTTTTTAGCTACTAAACTAAAAACTAAACTTATTTGAGAGAAAAAAGTGCAATTTCAGTTCATCCTTTTTTATCTTGCACTAAGGAATTACTATATATATATATATATATATATATATATATATATATATATATATATATATATATATATATATATATATATATATATATATATATATATATATATATATATATATATATATATATATAAAATAAAAGATGAACTAAAACAGTATTTAAAAAATAAAAGAAAACTTTAACATGCTCTAAAAACGTATTTAAAATGATTTTTTTTTATTAAAATGAGCAATTTCGGTTTATCCTTCTTTTTTTTTTTTTTATCTTGCACTCAGCAAATACTACATATATAATAAACCCAAAACTAATACTAAAACTAGCTAAAAACAAAACTAAAACTAAAATAGTATTTAAAAATAAAATAAAAATTAAACTAAGAAACTTGCTCTAAAAACACCTAAAAACTTAAAACGTGAATTACTGATCCAATCTTTCTCGCCAGCTCGCACCGCTTTGAAACAGCTGTTAACCCGCCAATCAGCGACAAAGACGGGCCTGTCCGCACCGCACACGAGGGACATCCCAACACGAGTCCAGCTGGAGTTTATCTGGGCCAAAGTCCAGCTCACCTTCTGTGTCCTGGGGGTTCGGGTCACCTGACCTGGCTGGTTACAATTGGCGCTCACACTGTATGTCACAATGGGGGCTCACAAGGCCGGCCCACCCCCCGAGCGGCGGCGGCCACCCAACAGTCCTGATTGACGCTCCGACGGTGTCAAATGTTTTTCCACTTGTTGATGTTTGCGTCCCGGGATTGCGGTTTGTGTGCGTGCGTGTGTGCGTGTGTACTTTCAATTTAATATGACGGGAAATGACTAAAACATCCGTGCGAACACCTGCTGTGGACATTTCTGCTGCGCGGATCAGGACGATGGGATCAGAACTCGATCGCAAGTTCGGCTCCAACTAGTCAAGGTCTACTCTTTGGAAAAAGGAAGTCTTTAAAACGGATCTGTGACGTACGTTTGTTATTTTGTGGGATGAGGGTTGGCGGGGGGGGGGCTTCTATTTTTGAGTGTGCTTGTCCTGATAAGGTCACAGGTGAGCTCAAGTCGCTTTTGTCCGATCAGTACTCACTCTTTCAACACAGCGGTCCGGTCTTTCGTCATAAAATGATGTCACACTTGTCCTTACGAACCTTTTGCACAACGTTTTGCATCTTCATCCATATTTCTTCACTTGCAACTTTGTGTATTTTGAAAAGTATTCATGAAATGTTGCTAAAGCGCCACTGATCTCATTTTGGTCATTTTAGCAAGAGAGCATGATCGTAATTCATTTCTTCCAGATTTAAACGTGGGACACACCTGAGCGCAATTACACTGCCGGGGCTTGGCTCAACTTTGAACCCGAGTCAGCGTCGACGGTATCGTGTCCTGCGGCGTCTGCTTTTCATCAGGACCGTCCCACTGGCTCTCGGTCTTGGCCCTCCATCCTGGAGAACAAGATGCATGTCAATTATTAAAACCTACCGTGACAAGATCTGCAACAACAACAAAAAGTCTCAAGACGCCATGTTTAAAAAGACATGGAAAATCTGACATTTTGTTTTAAGTGAACATTGTAGGGGTGAATTTAGCAATTCGAAAAAAGTTTAAAAAAAAAAAGTCTCAAGAAGCCATGTTTGGAAATAGATTAGAAAGCTACCATTTTGGTCACATAACGTTTCCAAAGGTCACAACAAAGTGGCAGAAACGTATCGATACAACAACTTCCTTCAAATAAGCCTACCAACTCCTTACAGTATTTACACACAAAAGTACAAATATTCAAAAGAAAGTAGGTCTGTTTGCATGTAGTACCATTTGTGATGTTTTCTTGTCTTTTTAACCCCATAAAGCCAAACGTATCGTATTAAATACAAAACATTTTGAGCCCTCTATTTCAGGAGTGTATTATTTTTTTCCCCCATTAAAACCCTGACGTGATCTGACATGCATTACACAGATGATCCATTAGAGGGCAGTATCACCCATCTGATGCCTTTTCCAACAATCTTGCAAGATCGCCCCGAATTGAGAAAGGAGAGACACCTATATTTATAAATAGTGGCAAATGTTCTTTCTGATTTTTGGACATACTAATATGTTTGAGATGTCTGTTAATTATTATATTTCTGACAGTTATAAATGTATGAATTTAAAGCAGACCGGATGTATCAAATATGACACAAATCAAAAGTCATATGTGGTTTTTGGTTGTTGTTTGTTCAAAAGGACCAATAAATACTCTATTTACGAAGAATCTGAATTTTCTCTTATATATTTCATGGTTCAATGTGTAACAAGTTTTAAAAAAAAATCCCATTTATTTTGATGACTAATTTAAAGGGACGCAGAAATAGCATTACAATACAGAACGGATTCATCACAAATGGCCACATGCATGCTGACCTGTAATGCTTTTTTTTTTTTATCCTAACCCTTTAAAGAATATATATCACTAAAAATAAATAATAAAAAGCAATGTAAAAAAAAAAAGAAAAATAAAGAAAAGCAGGCAGTTACCTCAGCACTTGGCAGGCACTCTAATTAAAACCAAACTTGTTTCCTTCAGTGAACAAACATGACAGGCTTTTTTTTTCTTCTCCCAGATAAATATTAAGTGGGTGCAGGTGCTGCAGGAATGCCTACAAATGTGTGTGCGTGTGTGTGTATGTGTCCTTTTTATTATGTATTTGTGCATGTGCTTCCTCTTTGCACACTCCAGCCGCACAACAAAGGAGTCGCCATTTGTCTTTGCGTCGCTCTGTCGGCGTGCATGATTGTTGCGCTTTTGGAGAAGTGGGATTGGGGGGTGGGGGGTCAGCTATAGCTAGAGTAGGGCGGTATAAGCAAGACCAGATGCAAGGGGGGTCTCTCTCCAGCTCCTGGTGGGAGTCGGTAGCATCCAAGCAGATTTGTGAAAAGAAAAAAAAACGCCCCCCTCAGACGCCTCAAACACAAGAATTAAAGGCTTTAGTACAGATCCCATTTGAATTCAGTTGCTAATCAAAACAGCAGCACCTACGGCAGCAAGCATACGAAAAAAAAACAGTGTGATAAGCGACGATAGGATACAAAAAGGTGTGATATGATACGGCGGAGTACGCAATAATAGAATACGGCAACATATGATATGCTATGCTACAGTAGAATGCAGTATCGTATTGGTAGGATCCGATCAAATATAATAAAAATATTGGTAGGACGCAATACAATATCAAAAACGTCAAAATAGTAGAATACAAAAATATACTCTGCGACAGGATACGGTGCAATACAATACAATGAAATAGCATTACAGTATGTACAATAAATTATGCAATATAATATGGTACGTTACCATCGTCTCTATTAGTCTGCAGAAGTGAAAAGAATTTCAAATTTCACCGCACGGCCGTCAAAGCATCAAGTGAGGCGCAAAATGGCAGCCGCCCGGAGATGTTTTCACACGCGATTGAGCGTGTATAATAAACGCTAATCACCCTTTCGCTAATACAAGTTGATGATTAATAATAATAATAATTAAAAAAAAGGACATCATTAGTTTATGACTGAGGTCTGCAGTCCAAACAGGGAATGCAGGCGTGGTGAACTATTTTGGCATCTTCCTGGAAGGTCACACATGGACGCACACACGCGTGCACTGTGAGGGCCAGGCAAGCAGGTGAACAGCCTGAGGGCAGTGTCAGGCCCGATGAGGCAGCTTGGATGGCCACAAAGAAGATTTTTGGGAGGTTTAACATGCTCCGAATAACAGCGACAGCTCACAGTGCACAAGAGCATCATTTAAAGTCATTTCTTTTCCAGTTCTAATAAAGTGTGCACACCATGATATATGCTACACTGGATGCGTGCTTGAGTTTGACACGCTGTATGGAAAATAAGTAACGGGACAAGTCCACATTTGCTTCACTTGTCTCTTCCTGCAGGTGTCCCATTGCTTTTATACTCACGGTGTATTTTCCTCTATGTTAGCCAATGAATATTTATCTGTCTCTTCTTGTGACACTTCACAAGAAGGTGGCTTATTTTTCCCCAAAACATTCCAAGAACGTTTTCTAAGGGTTCTGAACGCTCACCTTAACAAGAGGACACAACGTAGCACGATACCTATATGATGTATTGATGCCAAAAGCTGAAATATGTTAAAATGTCACATAATACAATAAATACCATACAATACAAGATGCCACCCGTTAGCGTGTCAGTGGCATTTTACATTTATGCTAACATTAAGCTTGCGGGGGCCATTCTTAAGGCAATGTAGTTCTCATACGGAGCTAAGACGGATAGCAAATAGTGATAGCTAAGATGGAGCGCTAGCTAGCTAAACTAGATAGATAGATAGCTAAGATAAATAACTGGCTAGCTAGCTAAAATAGCTAGCTGACTAAGCTAGCTAGCAAGATGGATGCACAAAGAGGAGAGATAGATACATCTCATTTGCTTGAATATGTTAGCATTAGTATTAAGCTAGCGAACTAAGCCTAAACTAGGCTAAGCTAGGTTGTTGTTTTAAATACACAAAGTGTAATTCTCCCAGTTTTATCTTCAACTCATTCACTGCCATTGACGGCTATAAACGTCAAAAATTCATTTTACTATTTCTATTAGTGAAACATTTTTTCCACTTTTGTTGAAAATCTTGATTTTTTTATTGTAAATTTAGTTTTGTACATAAAATTTGTGATTAATCGCAAGTTAACTAGTGAAGTCATGCGATTAATTACGATTAAAAAATATTTTCTTTCTTTAAAAAAAAAAATTCATTCACTCCCATTGACGGCTATAAACGTCAAAAATTCATTTGAACTATTTATATATTAGGTTTTTTTTTATCCACTTTTGTTAACAAGAGCATGAAAACCTAGATTTTTTTTATTGTACATTTAGAACATATAGAATTTGTGATTAATCGTGAGTTAACTAGGAAGTCATGTGATTAATTACAATTTTAAAAAATGTAATCGCCTCTTGCCTCTAATTTTTAATAATCTTTTTTTTTTTTGGTATGAATTTATGGCAGTGAATGAGTTAATTTGACAATAAACTTCAAATTGGAGTGCATTAAACAGCTTGCAAGCTTCTTTATTTTATTTCTGAAATGTTCACTGTTTTGCCAAACTGCTGCTTTGTGATGCGAGTTCAATTGCGTTAACTGCCACTACAGAAGTCTGCACTCGCAAGTAAATTTCGAAAGACTCATAAATCGGGTCACTTGTACCTCAATGCACCACTGTCCGTCTTTTGAATGCCTTGTCATCATCTGCGGAAGATGAAAAACAATGTGCCTGTGGACAAAGTAAAGATGAGTACAGATATAAGATAAAAGTAAAAAGTATAAACACTGAAATCTACAGCATAGTACAGTAACAAAGTAATTGTACTCCATTACTTCCCGCCGCCGCTAGATACTCACCTTTCTGCGTAAATGTGGTCAGTTTTGCACATATCGACACAATAGACATGATCTAGTGGAGACAAAAATTCATGTTTGTATGCACATTTTTCACTTTTTCAATAGCGCTGCACTGCATCATCTCACATTTCTCCCGGATCCCGCTTCACAAGTCCAGGACGTCTTGGCACGGCACCGACCGGGAATTTTCCACAGGTCGTCACATTCACAGGCCTACCTTTGTGTGTACCCGTGCTCTCTCTGGACCCTACTCGCGCACGCAGTCACACACACACACACACGCACACACAATGTGCCAACATACACTGACTCACAAACAACGTCATGAAGCCGAGTCCAGATGTTAAAAACTGGCCCGCGCTCTCTCTCGTTGGCTTCGGGGCTGCGTTTTATATCGCGGCTCTGCATGTGAATCGTAAGCGGGAAGCACTTAGTGAGCTATTGTGGCACAAGGTGCTGCATAAATGGGAGTGGACGCGTCCAGCTGGGCCTTGGTGTCGCTGACGTCATTCCTGGCTGTCGGAATGGGAATATTTGCATTGTTACATGTTTGCTGTTGTTCAGGATAAATAGGTGTTTCCCAACATTTATAGAGCCTAGGCACATATATATATATATATATATTTTTTTTTAAAGGCTCAAAAAGCATTTCGCGTACACGCGTTTTAACACGCAATGGAAATGCTAACAATTAGCATCTACGTACACTGATTCACTAGCTAACAGCCAATCAGAGTGATCAAATATCACAATAGTCCGACACCAATTCAACATGTTGAATCCGCCTAAACGCCCCAAAGCCAACAGATCCAACGTTACGACGGTCATTTATACATTAATCAGACACCGCATACCAACGCGCGGCCACTTCCCGACTCCCGACATCGGGTTGGTGTATAGAGGCCTTAAAATGGAAAAAAGATTTAAATAAATGTTAGTCGGCGACTAAAACAGCATCGGGGTCAAAAAGTTTGTCAGTGTTTAGTATAGTCCGGCAGCATTTCAGGATTATTCCCATTCCGAGACAGAAGCTTTTCCCCACAGGGCAGTTGCGAGGCCCCCTGGTGGCGAGGTAATTAAAGCACCATTTTCCAGCCTGGCGGCGGTAACACCCACAAATGCACAGAGAATGAGCGGGGACTAATCCTGTTTGGGGCCATCGGGGAGCACTCCGGCCTCAGCCGGAAAAGACGGGGAGGTCGCGGCCGGGCCCCACAATAGCCCAGCGGAGGCACCGGGAACGAGAGGGAGGGCGGGAGCCCGGGCGAGGGAGCGGGCCGTCCCGCATTCAGCCCCGCTCCACGTCTCCCTTCTGTGTCAGTGCTTTTGTCGTCGGGACCAAGAAAAGCTTCAGAGGCCTCGCCTTGTTCTGGTCGCCATTGAGGTGACGTGTGAGGCTCAGGCAGCACTTGCATTGAGTTGGTTCATTGAACAGGAAAAAGAACATGGTGGCGGTCAATGAACACAACAAGCAGATTGGATTGGCAACGCTAGACCGACTGCATGTCAGACAAAGTTCATTATTATTATTATCGTTATTATTATTGTGACACTCAAGCATTGTTAAGGTAGAGAACTGTTCTTTTTTTTTTTTCTTAACATGACATCTGCCAACAACAAAATCTAATATTGCATCGAACTTGGACTATAAGGACTACACATCACAACATAAGACATAGATAATGACGTTCAAACTGTCAAAAATGACAACAAATTGTCAGATTTTTCTCTCTATTGTAAGGGGGAAAAAAATCCTTGTTATTTGTTAAAAATAACGGACCGATTAATCTGTTATCTGAGTTTTATTCTGCCAAATATTGGAATAAAATAAAAAAATAAAAATAAAACTCAATGTTGGCCTGGCCCATTTTTAACACTATTGTATAAAATATTGACTACGGATAAGTGTAAAATGTTCACAAACACTAGGAGGCACTGTGTAAAAGGCATACATACAGTGGAGAGAGAAAGTCTACACACCCCTGTTCAAACTATTGCTGCTGTAGGTGTGGCTGTATTCATATTTAACCTTTAATCAATCTATCTATCTATCTCGCTAGCCATATATGCAGCTAGCTTCTCTCGCTAGCCATCCATCTATCTAGCTATCTCGCTAGCCATCTAGCTAGCTAGCATGTTACTAACTAGCTAGCTAGCTAGCAAGACAAATATTCATCTATGGTTAGGTAGGTAGCTGGTTAGCAGGCTAGCTATCAAGGAAGCCAGCTAGCAAGCTATCTTCTGGAGGTAACAGAATGACAAGATAATTACTACATTAAGCTTAAAGCAAAAATAAATCATTTGACCTGAAAGCAAAGAGAAATCATTTGTGTCAGGAGATGATGTTTATCCTCTCCCGCTCAGATGTCCTCTGATATCCCCGCGTCTGCCAGAGGAATCCCGACATTCCAGGAGAATTTACGGAATCAACAGGCATGAAATTCACTTCTTCACATGGCTGCTTCTGCGCCTCCTAATCATAACCTGCACTGACAATTCAATCTCTCCACTCCAGCGCCTTGCTGCACTTTTTTTTTTTCTCTCCCTGGGCTTCCTCCTCCTCCTCCTTTTCCTCAGCCGACCCTCCCTTAATTGCATCGTACCTCTCCTCACCTCATTAGGCCCCACAGAAAACAATTAACAATGCCAACGTTCATTACGGTAATGGCTGTAACGCAGCAAGTGACCCGCTTCTCGTCTCCACAACATTACCCGGGCAGACGGAAGAAGGAAGGGGCCGCGGGGTTTAGTGTTGTTGGTGTAGCGGATGTGGTGTCCAAAAAAAAGAAGGCGTAATTAGAATCCCTAATGGCTGCTCAGGCCTGGTGATTAGCCTTTATGAAACCGACCGAGGCAGGCAAAGTCAGCCCACGCCTCAATTAACCCGAAGCAAAATTTGCTTTGGTTGATCATTCATTTATTTATTATGTTATGTATTATCCTCCCAAGATATAGATGCTAATTGTTAGCTACATGCTATGGAGTTTCCCATTGTATGTTGACCACTTTTTTTTTTTAAAGCATATTACTAATCATAGCTGCTAAACTTGTCGTGAAGTCCAGTTGAATAATTAGGTCTTAAAATAATGTAAACATTCGCAAAAGCTAATCAAAACCTGTGGCCCCCTAGTGGCCAAAGTGCCTTAAGCAGGTGCTACGTTTGCATACGACTTGGCTCTGGCAGCACCCGGGGGGTCAGTTCCACGGGTGCTTAACGTCATCGTCATCGGCGTGCCCGGCTAACTCCAAGCAAACGTGATTAATGTGTAAAGTCGGGTGAGCGGCCACGAGTGGAGTAACGGGCTGATTACAGCAATTTGGCCAGAAGAAGTCCACATTCCAGGCCTTGTAGTGCACCGGGCAGGCTAATCCCACAAGCTTGTGAAGGGGTGAGGGGTGGGGGGGGGGGGGGTCCTGCTCAATGCGATTACCAGAAATAGAACTGTAGTCGAGGAAAACAATAACAGCTAAAGGGAAATCAGCGGAGGTGTAAAGATATTTACACTCTGGTCTGAGCATCTAATCGCTTCTGGATTCACTCAAAGTTACTTGATTACTCTTAAATCTACTGAAATACTCACTAAAAGTTACCTCATAATTGACGACTAGGGGCGTCAAAAATCCATTTTAACTGGCAGTGAAGGAGTTAAATACTGCACAATCATCAGCGAGATCACTTCAGTGATGAAGCGTTTTTTTTTTTTTCAAGGCTTCTTTGATGAAACTGCGACACATTAATGGCCGTCTTTGATGGATCCCCCTCATGCGCAAAGCATTTTCAAGCAAGACAATAAAAGCGCCATTAAAGGCCTCGCTCACTCGTAGTGTGTGCGTGTACATGTGCAGTAGTACTGTACACGCCAGCCAGGCCCCCCTTCACTCTCTCCCTGGATTAATGCCGATTGTTTGGGAATGACTCGGAGCTGTCGACCACACAAGGAGAGCGGCGAGCGGAGAAAGACGAAGAAGAGGAAGAAGGGAAGTAGAGAGGGGAGAAATGATGGTGGCTGCTGTTCATTCAGTTTTGCTGGAGATCCAAAATGGCAAAAATAAAAATGATTTTTTTTTTATTACAAGCACATTTCAGCACTAACCTGAAATTCTAGTGGTTCAAGTAGAACATTTAAAGGACGCACACTGAAAACCAAGTTGTAATGCAATGTAATGTCACGTCCACTAATTTTTACGATACTGATAAATAGGCTGAAATGAAGAGAAGAAGTTTGCCAGCAACAAAAAAATATTCAAGACTTTTTTTTTAACAGCTAATTTAATAATCACACACGTGTAAGTAGATGAGAAATTTACTTGTACAGTCTCAAATGTTGGGGTCAAAGGTCAAAGTGAAATTCGTTACACTGGTTGATTTTTGTCGATTCCCCCCCTCCCCCGTTGTTAAGTTAAAAAAAAAAAAGCTAAAATTATGTGCCTGTAATTCATGTCCTTATTGTTGTAAGCTGGGACTTCAAAACAAATACATATTTTTTTAAATATTGATTAGCTTATTAATAAGTTATCCACATTTTATTCTGCCAAATATTGGGATTTGCATTTTTTCTTTAATTATTAATTGTTCACATATTATTTGTTAATTTTGTAATTTTATGATATTATTTTTCCTTACATATTTGCATTTAGATTTTATTTGTATTTATATATGCTTTATTATTTCCATATATATATATATATATATATATATATATATATATATATATATATATATATATATATATATATATATTACCTCATTGACATGAAAGAGTGGATAAAATAAAGACCTCCCCTCTAACAGAATCCTCCCTCCCTCTACAGCAAAAAAACACCCCCGACCACTTTTTTTTTTTGCATGTATATCAATGAAATAGAGCAGGAAAATCAAGGCCTTGCCTCTAAAAAACCACAGAAACAAATAAATGAAATAATAAAAACAATAAAGACCTCCCCTCTAACAGAATCCTCCCTCCATCTACAGCAAAAAAAAAGAAAAAAAACACCCCCGACCACTCATGTATTCAGTAGTTTAATTTCAAACCACACGAGCGAACTCACCTCCTTCGCGCCTCGCCTCCACCTTCCACGCCCGACGCTGTATATAAACACACTCCGCCCAGCAGCAGTGAACTGTAATGGAAGGCTGACCCGTGCCAAGAATAAGACAAGCTGATGGTGGGGTTTATGGCTTGACTGTGTTTGTTTAATACTGAGTCAGCGGGGTTCGCCACAACTTAGAAAAGTCACTATGCATGACCAACATATAGCCACATGAATGGGCGCACGCACGCACGCACACACGTCAAATGATTGCCTAAAAGGAAGTAGACTGACGCAACTTGGGTGCGGGGGGGGGGAGGTCAACGTTAAACATTTGTTGATAATAATATGTTATATGTGACCTTACAAGTCTAAACATGACATTCTGATGAATATGCTATGAAGCAAAATTCTGCCATTTTAATCCATCTCAGGGGGCGGCCATTTTGCCACTTGTTGTCCAGTAAAGTTACTCAAGGCTCAGGCAACGACCAATCACAGCTCAGCTTCAGAAAACAGGTGAGCTGTGATTGGGTGTTACCTAAAACCTGAGCAACTCTGATGTCATTTTTACTCAACAGCAAGTGGCAAATTATTATTTTTTGTTTTTGGTGCTTAACTGATATTCCACACTCTAAAAACAGTTGGGTCAAAAATAACCCAACTATGGGTAAACAAATGGACCAATCCTCTACTTGGGTTAATATAACCCAACTTTAGTGTAAAACAAGTAATAAATATAGGTTAGATCCTTTATTTGGATAAAAAAATTGGGTCATTTGGTATAAAACAACCCAGAAAGTTGGTTCAAATTAACCCATAAAGTGGATCTGCCCATTTTTGATCCATAATTGGGTTACTTTTGACCCAACTGTTTTTAATTATTAACCAGAATACCGTATTTAGACTACTGAGGCTGCATAGAACATATTATAGTTTTTTTTTTAAATTGGGGGGGGGGGGGGCATTGACTTCTCCTTTAAGGAAAGAAGACAAACTCATATCTTAAATAAATAAGTATACAAATTTTATGACATAATAAAAATCAAATGAATCCCGTTGCTTTTCTTTTTCTTTTTTGCCACAAACCTACATCAGCACACGCCCCCTGTCATGTCATCGACTGAGAAAGAAGTCCATTAAGTGTGATTTAGTGCCAGCGCTATGCGGCCGTCCTTTGTGCGCCGCTGACATTCCCTGAATGGAAATCACAATTTTCTCCCCCTCCTCCTCCATTTTTCCCTCTTCCAACACCATTCGGGGGGAGTGTGGATGTGGATTGAGTGGCTTCTGCTGTCACACGTCTGCATCTTTTGTGCAGAAAGCACGCCGTGTTTGTTTAGCCTCACACGCTGCCGCCGCCGCATAGCCAGGGTAGGGGGCAGGTGGTTTGTTTGTCACTTGAGCCCGGATGCAAATACAGTTTTATGAAAATGGTTCCTTGACTTCCGAGCGTCTCAACTTAAGAGTCATGTCACAAACACAGTTTTCAGAGTAAGAAGACTCAGTAAGCTGCAGTAAAACTGGTGTGCACAGTGTACTTTTCTATTACCCCGAGGTATTTTTTTTTTCTCAGCACAGCATCTTTGCAGCAGCTGCATCTGCACATTTAAAGAAGGGGGGGGGAAAAAAAAAAAAAAAAAAAAAGATTACTTTGCAGGGATTTGGAGATATTAAGCGGTCCACATGTTTGGCAGGGCACAAAGAGCATTACTGAGAGATAAAAGACAGGTGCTGCCATGAACGTTCAGCTTCCAAAAAGGATCAGAAGCATGCTCGGCCAAAGCGTTTATCATGCCATATTTTGCACAACTGCAAACATGCGGATAAAAAAAAAAAAAAAAACAAGCGTCCACTTGACCATCAGGTTATACTTATATACTTAGGATATACACATTGCAGATTTACCATAATCCAATTTATGTCTCGCCTGTCATAGTGTCTATTAGTGATGGCTTAATTATGATAGTTCTATTTTAGACCAGAAACAAATTAAAACAATTTCTTGAAACATTTGTCGTCTTCCATTTATTCTGTTAAGATTGAATTGAAAAAAATTAAATACTTTAGTCTTGCATGCAGCCATGCATGTTTTTTTTTTGTTTTTGTTTTTAAAGCGCTCTCTAAATAAAGTTGAAATGAGTTGCAAGAAAAGTATTTTAAAAAATGGTTTAAAAAAATACGACTTTGAAAAAAATACCAACATTATTCTTGTAAAATTACAAATCTTCTGTATAAAATGTTTTTCTTGAATTCTTTTGTTCCTCATTTAATCTCTTAAAAACTCGAAGAAATGTATAACTATTTAAAAAAAACAAAAAAAAAACTTGCCATTATTCCTGTAAAATTATATAACTGTTTTTTTCAAAAAATAAAAAAGAAATATATTTATCTTGCAAAATTACTAATAAATAAATAAAAAATCCTCACTTTTGTCACTTGTAAGATTACAACAATTTAAAAACATAAAAAAATCCCCTAACAATTATTTTAGTAAAATTCAAATTTTTCTGTAAAAAAAAGGGCTTCTTTATTCTAGTAGGATTAAGACTTTATCAAAAATATTTATCTGAAAACATTTTTTTCCCTCCATTTGTGCATTTATTCTCTTAAGTGACTGCAAACATAACTTCATTTTCATATTAAAACCATTTAAAATTTTGCTAAAACAAATAAAACACCTTTGACATTATTCTCATAAAATTATGACACTAATGTTTTGTACTTGTTTCCTTATCATTTATTCTGGCAAAGATATGACTTTGTTCATGTTATATTAGAACCATTAAAGAAAAAGTCAAGCGACATTATTCTCTACCCTGTTAATTGTCTTATGCGAGCACCAAAGGGAGGGGAAATAACGATTTAGCACGGACTTCAAGGAACGCTTCCATTAATGTCACGCGGCCCCTCCAGCCACATTAGATGAGGCATAACAATCTGCCACTTTATGGACCTTTGCTCCCCCCAGATGTCTGCCATGTTGCTAATTGCGTACATCTGCACGTGGCCTTTTTGATGTGCCGCACGTGTCCGCTGGCAGCGGTGGAAAAAGCGGCAAAAACACACCTTTAATGAACAAACACACAATATCAGAATATAAATAAAAGCTGTTGGGGGATTTTTATGATGTTTCCAAACGTCATTTGCACATTGAATTTAGTGCAGGTGCCGTGACAAACAAAACGGCAATTGGATGACACCATTAGCGGGGGTTAGCATCCATCAGCTAGCTTAACATAGTTCTAAATTATTGTCAGTGTTTATCAATACATGAACTATTATTAATTTTGAAGGCTGTTTGACTCAAAAAGTATTAGGTAGATATACTAATGCTAATCAGAATTATAATTAGAATAATCTTTTTTTAGCCAAGTATGTAAACAAACACAAGTCATTTCTCTCCAGTAGTATTAGCAGATGTTAGCTTCCCTTAGCTAGCCAAACTTAGGTCAAGATGTCCTGTTTCCTGCCCACATTCTCCACATATCTTCCAGGGATGTCAAAACAAAAACACTATTCATTATGAAAACAAAATAACGTAGGTAGGTCAGAGTCGGCAGATTTGCTAATGCTAATTGGAGGCACATTTTTAGTTAGCGCATCAAATTAAATTTGAGAAGCTGTGTTACGCAAACACAAACCTTTTGAGTACCTGTATGATGTTTACAAACCTTGTTTTCACATTAAATGCAGCATTCAACAAGGAAAACAGCCACTAAATGACCCCTCCTGGGAATGCTAGCTTTCCTGAACTAGCCTAGCTTAGCTTGGTAGGCTATATGAAGTTTCTCCACTATTTCCATCACATCTTTCATGGATGTCAAACCCAGAATAAATAGCAATTTTGAAGGCTCTCTGCCACAAAATGGCGGAGGTTGGTTTGCTAATGCTAGCTGAAGACGCGCTGTTACTTCGCGCAACACATTTACTTCAAAGACATTCCTGTTAATATACTGACACAAAACTTAATATCAGAATATTAATATAAAGACTTCAGGGATATTTAAACATTCAAATAGTTGCCATTCAGTAAACAAAAAGAAGTGGC
Organism: Leptonotus elevatus; assembly: GCF_054856555.1. Taxonomy (NCBI): domain Eukaryota; kingdom Metazoa; phylum Chordata; class Actinopteri; order Syngnathiformes; family Syngnathidae; genus Leptonotus; species Leptonotus elevatus. The sequence goes on along the minus strand of NC_141245.1, from coordinate 22,134,948 downwards.
CACTGAAAGCCATCCTTACTAATGTAGCTTAGATTAGCATTTCCACATTCGCCATGTATCTACTACAACAAGAAAGCAACCCCCCCCCCCCCCCCTTTGAAACGTCCTCTCCCTTCACGACAGTGACAGGAAGCTTCTCAACGTGGACAATGATGAAAATGCTCTCATTTGAAAAAAACATTTCATTTCAACATTTGGAGAAAAATGTCAAATCGCGAATGTAAATTTTTTTAAATAAAAATAAAAATGAAAAGAATGGCGGTTCATACGTCACGGCATATTTTAAAATCCTGCGCTTTATACGCTGGGGCAATATCAATGGATTATTTTGTCATTTCTAGCTTAAAAAAAAGAAGCTACATTATTTTTTTAGAAACATGCTGTATTAGTGCTTTTCATTCTCATGGCTTTGATGTGTTTAGGGAGGGGGGGGGGGTGGTTATCGCACAAAACAAATAAAAATAAGGTACGTACATTGCAAAATACAAAGTTATTTTTGTTGTTTTAAAGTACATTATTTCAACTGACCAGCAACAGAAGCATCTTTGCATGGATCCTGTCAATTTGCGGCCGTCTGAACATTCCTTTCAACCAAAGTCCCTGAGGCCCAAACACAATCATACAGCCCCCCCCCCCCCAGTCTAACATGGATGCAGTCGAATGGCATCTGTTTGCTTTCAACTACGACGACTAGACGAGAAGAAGTCCGGCAAACCTTCAGCGACGTAATTGAATTTGGTTTCAAAGCATTCAGGTCAAAAGGGCTGCATCGTTTATAATAATAACAAAAACGCTTCCGGCGTTCACCTCCATCCCCCAGTCTACCTTCATTATGCTCCTTGTGGCCCCTAGTTAAAAAAAAAAAATGACTTGGAAGGTCTTGAGTGGAAGGGGGGGGGGGAGCCTTAATTAATCGGAATGTGCAAAAGTATTGGGTATTATTAAAAATTGTTTATTATTATTCTAGCGAACAATATGCCCTTTGGGGGGCCTCAAAATGCCTGATGCCGAGAAGTCTATTTAAAATGTGCGTATTTCAGGGGCCCAACAAGTTTTATCGATCAACAAAAAATTGGATGGACATGTCTATCATAACAGGATGCAGAAAAAAAGTCTCACAAAGTCATGCCTAAAATTAAGCAAGAAGTCAGCCATTTTGGTTTGAGCAACCATTTTGGACCAATTCCAGGCTTCATACTTATTGTAGGAAAGTTAGAAAGAAAATCAGCCCCTGACAAGTTCCACCGATTGATACGAAATTGGGTGGAAATGTCTATCATAAAAGAGTCTCAAGGACCCGTGTCTGAAAATGGACATTTTTGGTTTCAAACAGCGATTTTAGACAATTGGTCCAGACCTTGTACTATTTAAAGAGGTTTGAAGTAAAATATCAGCCTCTGCCACCACTTCTGCGGGTCTTCATGAAATTGGGTTGACTTGTCTATCGCGACAGGATTTATGAAAAAAAAAATCTCAAGAACACATGGTCAAAATTGAACAGGAAGTCGGCCATGTTGGTTTGAAGCAACACATTCCAAGCCTTGGTCTTTGTAAGAAAGTTAGGGGAGAAAATGTATCTCCTGACAAGTTTTGCCAACTCAAATATGACGTACGTCTATTACAAAAGGATGCACGATAAAGTCTGGAGAACCCATGCCCGAAAAATTGAACAGGAAGTTGGCCATTTATAGTTTTAAGCAGCCATATTGGAGGAAGTCATAATTCACTTGAATGAGGCCCGATTATAAGCAGAAATCGGAGACAGATGCAACAAAAAATTACGTTTTTATTTATTTATTTATTTTACTCGTTATCTAATGTGGGCGAGTGATAGTGTAAAAAATTCCATTTAAAAATCATTTTAAGGATTCGCCGTGAAAAAGGCTACATATATGTATTTTTTATCCAAAGTAGTGCATCTCCCACTTCTCACATTTTTGCATGCTCAACTGTACAGACAAGTTCAGTATAGCAACTAACGGACTGGAAATCAAAGTTTGTACGATTTGGCAAAAAATAATACTGTGACGCACAGCTGCATGCTGATAACTAGTGGCGGGGCGCTCCCTTTGTGTCAGACCATTCACTTTCACTTTCACTTTCACTTTCACTTTCACAGCCTCAGGGAGTCTTCAAATAGCCTAACAATCTTTTTTTCAAATATTTGCCACCTTTCCTTCTAAGGTCCGATCGCTTTTTTTTTTCTTTCTTCCGGATATACGCAAGCGCCCGATGGTGGATGACAACTGCTGCGCCGACCTCTCACACAAGGAGCGGCGAGCGTCCGCTTCGCCGTCCGATTCGAGAGGCTCCGAGGAAACTTCGCTGGAGAATCCGCCGTTGAGGTCCGGCGAGGAGGCCCCGCTGGCGCGTTCGCCTTCCTTACCTCTGGCCAGACCCTCCAGGTGGGCTTGGAAGGTGGCGGTCTGCTGTTCCAGGGACAGGAAGCTCTCTTGCACCTTGTCAAACTGTAAATAGAGGGAGAAGCGTTTTCCAGAAGGTGACATCAATGGATTCACAAATAAATATTGACAAAAAAACAAACTTTCACCTGCTCCATGTTGGACTGAAGCAGCATTTCCGGCCACACTGACTCACTATTGCAGCTTGTGAGCGCGTTGCCTGCGTGGCTGTGACTCCACATCAACTCCTACAGGACAAGGCAGGACTGAGATGGAAAACGATCCCAGGAGAGACGGAGTTCCTCAGGGCTGGAGGAGATGATGTTTACCTGAAGGAGCTGTGTGCCGTCTTTCAGGAGAGCTTGGCAGTCGTCGAGTTGCTTCCTGTGGCGGCTCAAGACTGCAAATAAGGCCTTTGCAGATACATGAAATGTTAATGTCAGGCCTCAGCGGGATGTCACGATACTCCTTTAATAACAGGATGCATGAAAAAGTCTCAAAGAACGATGTCGTTTGGCCATTTTTGGTTCCAAGCTGCTGCTATGAGCAAATTCTACGCTTGTACATTGTAAGACATTTAGAAGGAAAAAAAACTACCAGACAACAGTTTCACCATTACATATGATATTTGGCGGACATGTTTGTCATAATAAGACTCACAGAAAAGCCCCCAAGGACCCTTGCCGGGAATTGAAAAGCAAGTCGGCCATTTTAGTTTGAAGCAGCCATTTTCGCTCAATTCCAGGACTTGTACTTTACATGAAGGCTAGAAAAAAAAATCAGCCCCCGACAACAGTTTCAACAATAGACATGAAATTTGGTGGGCTTGCAGATCATAACAGGACGCACAGAAAAGTCTCAAGGGCCCATGCCGGGAATTGAACAGCAAGTCGGCCATTTTGGTTTGAAGCAGCCATTTTGGGGTTATTCCTGGTCTTGTACTTTCCAAGAAGGCTAGAAAAAAAATCAGCCCCTGACAACAGTTTCACCAATAGACATAACATTTGTTGGATATGTATATCATAACAGGATGCACAAAAAAGTCTCAAAGACCAATGCCGGCAATTGAACAGCAAGTCGGCAATTTTGGTTTGAAGCAGCAATTTTCGCTCAATTCCAGGACTTGTACTTTACATGAAGGCTAGAAAAAAAAATCAGCCCCTGACAACAGTTTCACCAATAGACATAACATTTGGTGGACTTGCAGATCATAACAGGATGCACAAAAAAGTCTCAAAGACCAATGCCGGGAATTGAACAGCAAGTCGGCCGTTTTGGTTTGAAGCAGCCATTTTCACTTAATTCCAGGACTTGTACTTTACATGAAGGCTAGAAAAAAAATCAGCCCCTGACAACAGTTTCACCAATAGACATGAAATTTGGTGGACATGTATATCATCACAAGACGCACAAAAAAGTCTCAAGAACCAGTGATCAAAATCGAACAGAAAGTCAGCCATTTTAGTTAAAAGCATCGATTTTTGGCCAATTCCAAAAGTCAGACATGAACCAACTCGAGCCATCCAGACTACATCCTGTCCAGGTCATCTTGCCTACCTCGGCGTCCTGGTGGGCCGAGGTCAAGTCTTCCTCGTCTTGACCGCCCTCTCTGGTAAGCGTGACCCCAGTGTGGAGCTCCTCCAGCCGGCCCCAGCGGACCTCCACGCCCTCTTGCAGTTCCTTTACGCCAGCCTCAAACTCAGGCTGGACCAGGAGCAACCTCCTCACTGAGCTGCTCCTACACAATTAAGAGAAGCTTATTTACTGAGAAAACATCCACAGCAATTTATCACACGTCATTCCATACTTACCTTTTCCGCAGGTAGTCTCGAATGAGCGTCACTTTTTCAGTCAGCATGCAGTCCTGCTCCAGGGACTCCAGGTGAACACTCTCAAGTGTGTTGGACACAGACTGCAATGAGGAAAGTGAATGAAGTCCTCACATGCCGCCTGAGAAAATGAAGCCTCACCTCCAGCCTGGAGACAAGATCCTGCACATGAGGCCCACTGGGGTCCGCCAGGGGCTCCTGTAGGATGCTCAGTAGCAGGCTGTCAGCCAGGGCGAGACCCAGAGGAATAGGAACAACTGAACTTGTTGACCTGGAGACATGGGGGTCAAAGTATTTGGTGGAAGAAACACCAACATGGCATTAGCAGATACGTAGATATTATATTTTGTGCTGAGGCCAATTCCATCCCTCAATCACCAGGGGGCGGTATAAACCAATCATAATACACCAAGAAGAGTTTCACAACTCAATGACTCAACTGCAGCAATTTCTCACAGATTTTCACTATTTAGCTTGGCTGTACTAAAAAAATAAAAAAAAATAATAAATAATCCTCACCTCTCATTAGCCATCGTCTTGCTTTGAGCGACCACTCCCTCTCGCAAAACAGGAGCGGGGTCTCGTCCTGGGGGTGACCGCAAGTAGCATGGCAGCACATAAACACAGCCGCGCAGGATCCCCCACAGCAGGCACAGCAGTCCCCCTCGCAAACACACATCCTCCAGGGCCAGCGGTGCCCCCGTGTGGCAAACAGACCACACTGCAGCTGCCGACAGGAACGTACTGCATCCTGCGCCGGAGGAGAAGAACTTGTACCTTCGCTTCCTCCGCGTTTGTGCGTGTGATGAGGTTGGTGGCGTTTGAGGGTCGCGTGATGGTTGCTCTGAGCTGCTGCACACACGTAAAAACGTCCAGATTAAGCATGGGATGTAACAGTAAGTTTATTTATCAATAAAGATAAAAATGTCAATTGGTTAATAATAATAATGATCTAAACAGTTTATGAAATGATCAACACCGTTTTAAGCAGTATGTGGAGCTCAGTATTTTGCAAGTGTAAGATAGCAAATACAATTTATAACTTGCAAAGCAATACAGGACACATTAGGGCCTGATCGATTATCTGCCAGCAGATTTATTCGGCCTTTATAAGATTTGAAAATTGGCAAAAAAAATGTTGACATTCTTTTTTACAAACAATAACTTCATTTAGACATTCAAACACTCCCCACATAAAAATGTAAAAAAAATAAAATAAAATAAAAACATTAAAGGATTAAAAAAATTTTTTTTAGATAAATGGCAATTTTTTTGTTTTTTGTTAAGTACTAAAGGACGAAGTAATGGAAGATTTTTTTTTAATTCATTCAATCTTTTTGTTGTTGTTATTATTTGCCCATTTCATCTGTTATCGTAATTTTATTCTACCAAATATCGGAATCAGCATCAACCCTAGTACTTATAATAGGGCCTCACTATTCTCACTACTCCATCTATAGTGAGGAAAGGGCCAAAGAGATCAAGAGGGACAAACTATTTCTCAAGTCAACAATGACTGCATACCATTTATAATGTGCAATGTGGCAATGAATAAACCAGCGGAGCACTATTTGGCAAGCAAAATGCCACTCACAGTTGAAACAGAAAGCAGTTAGACGACACTTTAACGTTAATCACTGCACTACCACAATCTAATTGTTTATTTATATATTTAAATAATCTAAGTGCTGTTCATAGTACTTTGTGTGTAATGTGCTTCAAATAATAGTTTTGTGTTGAAGTGTTAACAGATTACCATCTTAACACACCAAGAATGTAACACATCTTACCTGTACGTCTTATCCACGCTCTCCTGGACAGGTTCTCCTTCCCACCCCCAGCGGCCGGCCCGATTCAGGGCCCGGTCCAGGGCCGCCCTGGCACCAGGCCGGCCCGGGCCCCCGTGACCTTCGGCAGTGCCGAGCGTCAGCCGAGGCATGTGCGGCGAGCTGACATGCTCTGAGAAAGTGTGGAAAAGTATTGGAGCGGCATTGCCGAGAAACTTTCGATTTACCTGCCGAGCTTGTAGAACAGGTACTTACCGTGAGATTGAGATTGACATGCCCCACCTCTGAAAGTGACGCAGCAACTTGAATCAAACTGAGCTATAATTAGCTCACATTACAACTACACATATTCACATAATATGTGTATACAAGTCGGCTCCTTTTCCAAGATTTCTGTACCATTGATATGCTAATTATTTTTTTGTATATCACTCCATACACTTTCTTTAAACGCATTTAAACTTTCCCAGCACTTTTAAACACATTGCAAACATTCGTGTACCTGCACATATAAAAAATACAAATAAATTAGATACGTGGCTTTATACTCGTGTATTTTTGAGGGAATCTATAGTATTCTACAACAAAAAATCTCAAATGATACTTTAAAAATAGTGTTTGGGCGCCATCTTGGGGCCATGGAACCATGCTAAACTAAGGGGAGGAGCTTCATTTAGTCAGGCTGTAACTACAGCTGCACAATTATGGCCAAAATGATCATCACGATTATTCATAATACTATGGAAAACACCTGCAATTTAATTGTGCTACTTTTCAGCAACCAATATTTTCTGTGCAAAATGAAACTTTGGAAAATGTACAAGAAAAAAATCACACATTAAAACAAAAATACCAGAGAATTTAAAAATGGCTAACTGGGTGAACTCACTTGTTATTTAGGCAGCTTAATTGAGCCTTTAGCATGCAATCGCCCCCTGGTGGTTGGCTGACTTGGAGCCTTCATTTTAAATATGACGTCAACAATTTAATCGTGGAAGCCAAAAATCATGAACAAGATTAAAACTTGATTGTGCAGCACTAGCTGTAGACTTGTCAAACAGAAAATAGTGCTTCGACGCTATCTTGTAGCATCTCGATGTAATTAGAAACCTTTCTTCTGACTTTTGCCATTTTATTCCTATCCCCAGCGAACATGCGAGGTTCATTGTATACCATTTTTTGAACAAAAACTCGACGACTGCAATTAAAACTGGAAGATTTTCATTTTGTGTCCCAGTTTTCATTCACAAATAAATGACTTTTCTGGATACTTCAAAAGAATAAAAGATTTTCTTTCCACTTAGCAGGCCATGATGTTCATAAAGCTGTAAATTAATTTGAGATTTGTCATTCGTTGACTTTTCTAGCAGCGTGTGACACATCAACAACAACATAATAATTTACAAACACATAAAACTGTGCTGGTCTTCATTTTGGCCTCTAAATTCATTGAGTCTTTGTTATTAGTCCGCGTGCTTAAAATCAGGATAAGATTTGGGGGCGGAGAGGAAGCGAGTAGGTCAAAGTCCAGGGGGTTTTAGGGTTTGGTGATGTGGACCTCACTGGCGCCGCTTCCGTTGGTGGTGGTGGTGATGATGTACTGCGTGGTGGCTTGCTGACTCGCCGGCGGCTCCAAGTGTTCGCCGTGGTTCGGACCCGAGTTGACGGGACCCGAAGGTTTGGCATCCAAGTCCGTCTGACCTTCAGAGATGACGTAGTGCGTCTGGAGGGACCAAGTTGAAAATATGGTTAGTTAGCAGGGGTGGAAATCTTTGAATGTCTTACGATTCGATTCCGATTTTTTTGGGTGTGCGACTCGATTCAGAATAGATTTTTGATTTAAAAAAAAACTATTTTTGATTCAAAATGATTTGATTAACTGATTTTTGCTTCAATTTATAGATGTTCAAGGAATCGTAATGATCTACTCCAGTCTGACTCGCTAATGCTAATTAGTGCGCTACTCGCGGCACTTTTGTCACTCAAAAGAACGGCTCCACGCTGCAAAAAAAAACCTTTTATTGGAATAACTTGATCGTGACTTTTTCCTTCTACTCGCTAATGTGGCTACAACTTAACAGTGTATCAGACCGCGTGGAACCACACTGCCCCTAAGTGGCTAAATCGGGTACAACATAAACAGCCCTCCCAATAAAGGCACACAAACAAAGGGAAGACAGTATAAAATAATTTAAATAAAATCGATTTTGGGACATTTTAAATCGATTCTGAATCGTACTAAATGAGAATCGCGATTCTTATAATAATAAATTTTTGGGCACACCCCTATTAGTTGGCATTCATAATAAATATAATCATAATCAGTTTGAACATGACACTGCGCTTAAATACAGTAAAAAAACAAAAACGTTTTTTGAACTACCCAAAAAAAATTTACTTGGTTGTACATCAAAATATTAAATTAAGGATACCCTCAATTTTGTCTAATCCTGATTCATGCGTATTTTTTTAAAACAATCCTGTTGAACAACTCAAAATCATTATTATTATTTGAGCATTGTACTGTAGTAAAAGTATATTCTATCATTTCATTATTGTTTGATGACCAATTACGGTGTATAAAAAAAATGAACCCGATTGGCAGATCTGACTGATTGCATCATCATGCAATCTTCCGTCCCACCCCTATTCCTCTATGCTGGCTTTGTTTTTCTCCGTCTGTTTCTCTCAAGGAAAGGGACTTTCGCGCCTTGGGTTTGGCATCTACTCACCGTTTTCGCCTGGTTGCCGTTGGCTCCGGATACCGGCGTGGCGGCCTCGGCGATGACATACTGAGCGTGGGGCAGTGTCATCATTTGGATCTCGGAGGCTGCTTAAGTAGAAGTACAGATACTTGGAAAAATATCTCGGGCCAAGTATTGGTTAAACTCATTTACTGATTTTTTTTAATTTTTTTATTATTATTATTTTTTTTTATAAGTACAGACTCTGGAATATACTTTAGTAGTACCATGCTGTACCAAAACAAACCCGCCAGCACTGCTTACTAGAAGAGATCATAGATAAATGGTCACATGACAGGAAGTCGTGAGTGTGTGCGCTTCAGGCTGGACTCACGGTAGCCTCTGTAGTTCCAGTTTCCAGGTATGTAAGCATGCTGCACTGCTCCCTGCTGCTGCTGCTGCTGTTGTTGCGGCTGCTGCTGTTGTGGCTGTTGCTGAGGTGCACCACTGGCCTGCAGACTGTGGTTCTGAGCCAGCGTCACGGGGGTCAGCTGAGCAGGACTCAGCTCCTGATTGGTCTGTTGGGAGTTGGGGCTTAGTGGCTGACCCGTCACCTGGGAGATAAATCAGAGATGCTTGCTCACAAACCAAAAAAAGTCATGTATTGTGGACTAAGCCTAACCTGTATTGAGTCAAGTACCAAATAGTGCAACAGTAAGAGATTTGACGCAACTGTTATTTCACACATTATAGGCGTATACCTGGGTGACACCTTGCCCAGGGGCCGAGGGCTCGGTGACTTGGATGTGCTGCACCTGGATGGAGTGCTGGCTGTAGCCGTGCGGGTCGTGCAGTTGGCCCACATCCACTGTCTGCTGCTGGGAGTGCGGGGGGGAAGCCTGGGAAAACACAAACGTGGTGACCACGAGGTCCTTTCCGTAGTTGCTAAAGATTTAAAAGGAGGGATATAATTAAAGAAAAAAAAATAGTGGCTTGTATACAAATAGTTGGATCTCTGGAGTGCTTGCTTGCCCATCAAATGTGAAATTAAACAAGCAATTACAGTGGAACCTCGAGTTACAAACGACCCTTTTCTTAACAACTTTTCAAGTTATGAACACACTTTTTGTTGAAAATATGCCAATCCAATCCAATGCACTTTATTTCTATAGCACATTTTACAAAAGCAAGCGTTTCCAAAGTGCTGCAGATTGAGATCCGCACACTATCATACACATAAAACTTTAAAAATTAAAAACAGTCAATAAAATAATACAATTCAATAGGTAAAATAATAGAAAAATAACAAATAAAAATATTAACTCATTCACTATAAGCGTCAAAAATTAATTTTAACTATTTATATTATTTTAACATTTTTTTCCACTTTTGTTAACTTCTTTTTTTAATCTTTTTTTTTTTTAAAGAAAAAGAAAAGATTACTAAAAAATTAGGGGCATCAGGCGATTAAAATTTGTAATCGTAATTAATCGCATGACTTCACTAGTTAACTCACGATTAATCTGACAAAGTAAATTTTCACTTATTTTTATATTGTACTGTATTGGTGGGGGGGGGGGGGGTCATTTTCTGCAAAATTCAACATGTCGAATTTGCGTCGGGGCATTTGATCACTATGATTGGCTGTTAGCTAGCGAATCAGCGCACGGGGCAAGAAAAAGTGACGAACGCGGATAAACAGTACTTATGGAAAGCCTGGACCATTTTTCCCCCCCGCGCATCATCACCCTGCTCTACCCTCCGCATTTGGATGTACAGACCGTAAAGAGGTTTACGGTTGCCTTTAGGAATAATGACTACCGCCGCCGATGGTATGGAGGGGAATTACTTCTCGCGCATGCGCTCCAAGTACATAATAGTCGGGGTCAGTGTGGTATGTATTTAGCCATTTTTCTCCGCGACGTGCCGACTTCACCGGTCACATTTGGCTGACGTCGGATTGGTGTATGGGTTAAAAGAAATTCTTTGAAATTGGAGCTTTTGTTTCTTCTGAAACTCCCACTAGGCTAAACTCCTCCCTGAATTACAAAAATACTACAAACTCAATCAATCTTACCGGCGCCACCTGCACCACCTGCAGCTGAATGTGCTGCGGCTGGGACATGGTGCTTCCTGCCTGGGACACGGGGATGTACTGGATCCTCTGGTAGTCTCCCTGTGGTGTTCTGTAGTCGGTAGTCAGCGTCTGGGAGAGCTCCGTCATGGCCTGCGTTAATAGATCAGTGGTCTGCGGGGGAAAAAAATGTCACCAAGCAGTTCTTGCATGAGGTGCTTTTAGCCACACTTTCCTCGCACTTCTTAAATGCTGAACTTATGTCGACTTTACAGCAAAAATAAATAAAATATATAAAGCCATTCATTTATTTATTTATTTCCCAAAATTGCATCACGTACCACGACCGCCTCAGCGGTGGCGCTGTCTGTGCTGATGACGGCAGGCGTGCCGCTGATGACGGCAGTCGCCAGTGGCGCTTGGATGGTGTTGGCCAGCTGAGCAAATTCTTGATGCTTCTTCCGGATATGCTGCACCATTTTAGTCTGGGGCACATACAAACCGACATTACACTTGAGATGTGAGCAGCGCTGTGAGCTGGCAGTACAGCAAACTCAATTCAACTCACTTTGCTGGCAAATAGTAAACATTTCAGATCAAAAGCTTCACCTTGCTGCTGTACTGCTTGGCACAGTGCGGGCAGCAGACCGGGGCGAAGGCGATGGTGCCGGCCAGCTGCGTGTGCGTGGTCAGCATGGGGTCGGGCTCGCCGGGAGCGGCCGGGCGCAGCTTGCGGATGCTGGGGGGCAACTCCGCCCCCGGGTGATTCTTCAGTATATGCGACTTCCTTTTACTGGCGCTCTTGTACACCTGCGAAAAAGATGATTATTAAATGTTGGCAAGGTTAGCGTACAGGAACACCTAACGAGGACAAGTGCACCACAAAATGGATAGTCTGGTCACCTTGTCACAATACTGGCAGAAGTAGTCCCTGTTGGGCTTGATGATGGGCAGCGTCAACTCGGGGACGTCGTTAACGCGCATTTCAGGGTGACGCTTGGACAGATGATTGACCTGCGGCAAGAAGGAATAAATATTATGCTGGCTATCATTTCATGGCGCGATGGTGATGTTTCCAGGCTCACCAGCATCCCTCTGCGTCGGAATCCCATCATGCAAAGTCTGCATTTGAACACAAAGCTCTCAAAGTCGGTAGTGGGCGTCTTCATTTTGTGGCTTTTAGAGCGCTGGATGCGCTCGGCCTTCTTGGCCTCCCGTTCGGGATTGTGCATTCGTTGCATGTGCTCCCGCAGCTTATCTTTTCTCTGGGAAAATATACAGTCTGTCATGCAATACAGGGGTCCTTAAACTTTTTCCCTGCCCGTAATTCTAACGGCAATTACATAGAGACAGACCGATATGTTTTTGTCAGGGCCGATATCAAACACGAGTAGTCAAGGAGGCTGATAGCAGATATTTGGAGCAGATAATCACTTTCATTGGCATCAAAATAAAATAAAAAACATTTTTTTTTCTTTAAAAAAAAATAAATGATAATAAATAAATAAAATAAAATAAAAAAATAAAATAAAAATACTAACTTCATTTCTTACGTTTGTTTTAATTTCTTCAAGCATATGTTTATTGAACAACCTTTCCGATGTGCAAAATGTTTTTACCCCCTTCTTTTTAATCTTGGACAAAAGACATCTTTGTTTTAAAATTCTAACAGAAATTCAGGCACTCCCAAACTCCCTATTGTTTTCAATAGTAAATAAAGTTAGCCAAAAATATCTGCAATGTTAAAAACTTTCCCTTTTCTTCGTTTTAAAGCTGCTCTCTGTAACAATCTGTCCAAAAGCCTTTTTACCTGACTATTTATAACTGAAAATCTTTCAATTAGTAGATTAATACCTTAGCTGTTCACAATGGGTGCTCTTGCAATACTTTGGCCAATAGTTTTCAGACTGGATTCGGGTTCAAATTTCCCACCCTCTTTCAGCGGATGTGACGTCATGTGTCCTTTGTGTACGTGAAGACTGGTATGTGCAGTTTAATTTTCCATCAACAGGTGGCAGTAGCGAATTGAAATTGAATATTTTACGTTCAGTAGCTTTCATTTCAAACAAAAACAGAAGGTGAAGAGTTTTTTTATGGTCAACTGCATCTCTTATAAAGTTAACTGAAATTTAAAAAATATATAGTTCCCTGAAGTTAAAACCGTTTCAAATTGATCTACTATCGGCTGTCAGATTTTTAAAAAGGCTCAATGCCGATATTCGTCAAAATGCGGAACATCAGAGCTGATACACATAACTACCACGTGTACATCTAAATGTCATAGGAATTTAAAAAAGAAAAAGAAAAAAAAGTTGGCAATATAAAACATTTAAAATAAGTCAAACGTTCAAAATGTTACAGCACCATTTTTTTTTTTAATAGAAAAAAGTTATCTTCACAAGAAAAAAAAACATTATATGACATTTTATTCTGGAGGTTTTAATCTAAATAGTAAATAATAAAATAATAATAATAAGACTATATTCTCCAAAATATATGCCTTTTTTGGGGGGGGGGGGGTTAAAGGGCTTCTTACAGTTGTAATATGGCTTTGCTCATGGCCACAGAACATGTACTTTCTCAAAAACGATACAACCATAATTTATTGCAAATTATTTTACAGTCAGCCAAGCGACTGCAAGACGGCAGTGTGAGAACCCACGATTGTAATACGTACGCTTGCAACTAAGGATTCAAACACGGCGCGCTGCGGCCTCACCTTGAACTGCTTGCCGCACGTGGAGCACAGGAAGTCCCTGCGATCGGAGTGGCGCAGCATGTGCAGGCGCAGCTTATCGGGCCGGCAGAAGGCCTTGTCGCAGTTGGGGCACTGGAAGATCTTCTCGGAATGGAAGCAGCGGATGTGCTTTTTCACCTGGTGGGAAATTAAAGACTTTTTGAGACCTGTCCTGGAACTCTTCCGGCACACCTCACGAATGCTCAGTGGGTCAAAGTCTCGCGAGATACGCAGCTCTCATGCATTGGAACACTGACCTGGATAAAGTCGGGAAAGGTCTTCTTGCAGGACGGGCAGGTGAAGACGCCGTCGACGGCGTGCATCTCGATGTGGTCCCTGAGCGCGTCGAGCCTTTCAAATGTCTCGGCGCACAGCAGGCACGCGTACGAGCGGTTCTCGGAGTGCACCAGCAGGTGGTCGTCCAGCGCCGTGTCAGTCACGAAGGTTTTGCTGCACAGGTGGCACGGGAAGACGAAGGTGTCGCGACCGTGCACGCGCAGGTGCTGCTCCAGCTTGTCTTTCTCGCGGAAGGCCTTGTCGCAGTGTTTGCACTTGAAGGGACGGAAGCTCTTTCGGATGAAGTGATGCTGCAGTGCCGCGTTCTGGCAACACACGGAGGGAGACGGGTGAGGATGTTTTTCACAAGTTTTAAGATGAAGGTATTTAAAATATAAATATTTTTTTTCCAGTTAAATACAAGGTTATATACTGTAGTTAGCAGATGGCAACAATTTTATTTAGTTATCGAATTATGGTTAACGTCAATCAAAGTGACAAAACCTGGCCAATTGATTTTTTTTTTTTTACTCAAGGTTACACAAATGGTAATAACATTAAGTAGGACATGTATTTATTTTATTTAAGTTTAAATAGAAAAGTAACCCAGAATTATTATTTATTTTTAAGTCAGCATATTGTCTTACACAAAGTTTGAATACATGACATTTATTCATCTCCTTACATTTGCTTATTTTATTTGATTTAGTGCGATGGTAAATGTGAAAGCAACATATATTGTTAACTCATTCACTCCCAGCCATTTTCACTGAAGCAACCCCCTTTGCTCCCAGCTGTATTACTGGATTTTAACTGATTTTGCAAGGTCCAGACTATTTATTCTGTTCTATTGCTATAAAAAACATGGAACTTACCAAAAGAAAGATTAGAGTCTCTTCTTTCATCAGAAAAAAATATATATATACCTGTATCTGTTTCCATTTTGCAGCAATTGGCAATAGAATGTAGCTAAGTTTCATCATTATTCACAAACCTGTTGAAAACACTGGCAAAAAGAGCTTGTTGCAACATGGCCCTGGCTGCTCTCTTATACTCTGCTGCCACCTACTGGACGTTTTTTGAAACAACTACCTTTGCTTTAAGCGACCTCTTCATGTCAGAAGCTGTTTTAAAGCCGTCTGTATGCTCTAGCATAAAAAAACAACGTATAAAAACGTTTTGGGGAATGAAGGACAAAGTATTAAAGAATGTATTTATATGTTTTTAGGTTTGAATGAGTTTTAAAAAAAAACATACATATTTGATGAGTACCAATTTAAATAAATATATATGCATAAATGCACAGTGCATCTATTATTATGTCAAAATACTGAGGCAAGGAGGGGACCAAGTTTTTTCAGCCTTCTGATTGGCTCAAATCCACTTGTGGTCCCACCTACCTGTACATCCGTCTTTGAAAGAGGCCCGCATTAAGAAGAGAAACACAGTGTTTGAAAGGCAAACACACTAAAACACATTTTGTGAGAAAATAAGAGTTTGTGTCTCACTCGCATGATTTTCAAGCGTCGCACGTCCGGAGACGAAAGCTGAGCATCCGACTGGTCGCTCTGTGTGGGGTCCTCCTTGGCTGGGAGCAGCAAGGCCACGCCGGCAGGTTGGGCGTCGGATGTTTCCACCGCCTGGGGCACGGTTTGACCATCTGCCTCGGTGACCGGCTCTGACACGGTCACCTCTATGCCGTTGTGAACCGCCGCCGTTGGCTCGTCCAGTGGCTGCGCCTCGGCCAACTCCAGCAACTCCTGCGGAAATCAAAGGGGATAATGTGCTTCAAGTCAAACTAAACATTGAGGCGAACTTTAAGGTTATTATAGTTTACAAAAACTAGAGGAAGAAACAAACTAACTCAAAAATCTTCTTTACAATAATATATTTTATGCAGCCCCACTAGTTTAAACATTGTGTTCTGATTAATATGAATTAAGCAGCAAAATCCACCCGTTTTTATCCATCTTAGGGGGCGGCCATTTTGCTACTTGCTGTCCACTGAAAATGACATCACAGCTGCTCAGTGCTCAGGCTGCGATCGATCACAACTCAGCTTGTAAACTTCACACGACCAGACTCAGAAAAAAGGTAAGCCGTGATTGGTTGTTCGCTGAGTATCTGTGATGTCATTTTCAAGCCAGTGGCAAAATGGCCGCCCGCTGAGATAGGTAAAAATGGGTAGATTTTGGTGCTCAACTCATATTTCACAAACACAATATTAATCAGAATGCCGTGTTTATGCTAGTGGGAGCACATACAACATATTACTGTAAATAAATGTTTGGGGTTGACTTCCCCTTTAACGAAAAAAAAAACGGAGGAAGGTTGAAATATCGTTTGGGAATTGTACTTTATTTTATTACAGTAAGCTTTTTTTTCTTACGTTGGGCAAACACTCCATCCCCCAAAAATCTAAAACTAATACCAAATTAAAAAGAAAAAAATAATAAAATAAATCACACTAATGGAAACAAACAAACCCGATCTAAAAAGCAATTAAAACAAACTGAATTCAAATAAATAAATAAACAGAAGTAAAAATGAAATAAAAACTAATTATGATGAAAAATCCTAAACTATTATTACCCTGTGTCGAACAGACATTTCTGACATCACGCAAAAAAATAATAATCAAAAAATATCACTGCAAAGGCATTTACATTCATTTTAATAGGGAAAGATGATTTGAGACAGGTGTGCAAATGTCAAGCGTAGTCACAAAAAAACAATTACTACTCACCGCTGTCTTGTCCATGTCATCTTCAACCGGCACATCCAAACGTATGAATTTAGGCGGTCGCCCCGGCCTCCTCCCCGTCCCAAATCTCTTCCTGCCCCTGGCTCGGCCACGACCTCTGGACCTGGTGAAGGAGGGCGAGGAGGAGTGACCCCCCGCAACAAGCGTTCTCATTTATGATCAACAGCCAGGGGACGCAAAATGAAGGAGAAAGGTACCTGCCAACAGAGTAGATCATGTTGTCGTGCAGGTTGAGATGCTGCTGGAGTTGTTCGGAGCTCACGAAGCGCCGGTTGCACTCGTAGCACGGCCAGTTCTTCTCCTGCTCCCGCAGAACTGAAGGAAAGTCAGAATGGGCGACGAGCACTGCACTCCACGTGAACATTATCGATGTCATGCTGTGTGATAAGGACTCGGGCTGAACAATTTCGGTTTTGCCTCAATATTTCAAATTTAATTTGCGATTATTTGTTGTTGACAGTCCGACTTCCATGTACCTATAATCGAAAATGTCAAAAATGACAAAACCTGGCCAATTGATTTTCTTTTTTCTTTTTTTTTTACTCAAGGTTACACAAATGGTAATAACATTAAGTAGGACATTTATTTATTTATAAGTTTAAATAGAAAAGTAACCGAGAATTAAGTTGTTGTTTTTTTTAAGTCAGCATATTGTCTTACACAAAGTTTGAATACATGACATTTATTCATCTCCTTACGTTTGCTTATTTTATTTTATTTAGTGCAATGGTAAATGTGAAAGCAACGTACATATTGTTAAATCATTCACTCCCAGCCACTTTCACTGAAGCAACCCCCTTTGCTCCCAGCTGTATTACTGGATTTTAACTGATTTTGCAAGGTCCACAGACTATTCTGTTCTATTGCTATAAAAACATGGAACTTGCCTAAAGAAAGATTTGAGTCTCTTCTTTCATCAGGAAAAAAAAGTATACCTGTATCTGTTTCCATTTTGCAGCAATTAACAATAGAATATAGCTAAGTTTCATCATTATTCACAAACCTGAAAAAAAAGCTTGTTGCAACATGGACCTGGTTGGTCTCTTATACTCTGCTGCTACCTGCTGGCCGTTATTTATACAAACAACCTTTGCTTTAAGCTGTTTTAATGTCATGCAGTGTGATAAGGACTCGGGCTGAACAAATTCAATTTTGCCTCGATATTTCAAATTGAATTAGCGCTTATTTGTTGTTGAAAGTCTGACTTCCATGTACCAATAATCAAACATGTAAAAAAATGCCCAAAGTTTTGGGTCACTTAAAAAGGACAAAAATAAAGTCATTATTGCAAAGCGGAGCTGGTAATAAACTCACCATTGATGTTTTTTTCTTCAAGTAAACTAGCTTATTATGCGCACTCATCACTTTCAGATATTTTAACAAAGGAAAAAAACGTCAAGATGATGACGCTCACCTTTTCTCTCTTCTTCTGTAACACTGTGGAGCTTCTGATTGACAAACTCTGCATATGTGGCTGCATACCACACCTGCAAAAGAATCACAAATATACGTTTTAGATAAAACATCTGCACTAAAAACGACGTGATCAGCGATATTCGATATCACGCATCGTCAACCTTGAGCTCTTGCTTGGGCTCAATGTTCTTGATGGTGGTGTAGAAGATGTCGGCGCCATACTGGTACGCCACCAGGTTCTGCTCCAGGTGGTTCTGAGCGGGCCGCACGAACATCATCCAGTTGCAGTTGTCCTCGTCAGACAAGTCCAGCCACGTATCTTCGGACTTCTCGCTGTCTTTCTCCGCGTCCAGCACGCAAAGCTGTGGCCGCAACGGAATGGTCAGTAGCGAACGATTGTTTGACAAAATACAGCTGCAGCCATTTTACACATCTAAACATGCTTGAAAAAAAATGCTTGTCTTTTCCTAACTACAAATAATGTATCTTTAGTCATCTATGCATGGCAGCCATGTATCAAAATATGAGTTATGAAGCAAAATCCAGCCGTTTTTATTCATCTCAGGAGCCATTTTTGCTACTTGTTGTCGTCTGATGATCACATCAATGTTTCTTTAAAAAATGTAATCGCCTGACTCCCTGAATTTTTAATAATCTTTTCTTTTTTTTAATTCATTCACTGCCATTGACGGCTTTAAACGTCAAAAATTCATTTGAACTATTTCTATTAGTTAAATATTTTTTTCCACTTTTGTTAAGAGTATGAAATCCTAGATTTTTTTTATATTGTACATTTAGTACAGATATAATTGTTTTTTTATTAATTGTGAGTTAATTAGTGAAGTCATGCAATTAATTACAATTTTAAAAAATAATCGCCTGACACCCTGAATTTTTTTTAAATCTTTTTTTATGAATTTATGGCAGTGAATGAGTTAATGTGCAAAAAAAATGAGTTGACTTCCCCTTTAAGAGTTTTATTTTTTTTTACTTTTTTTTTCTTTGGTGATCTGCCATGAGATATTTCTAATGTGAAATATGTACCTTGGCTCAAAGTTAGAAAACACATGCATGAAAAATGTTATGGTAGCAACAGTTTCCATGTGGGAACTTTCCATTAGCAAAAAACTCTCTCAGGATGCTCAGACTCACTTTCAAGTGAATATAGTTGTCCTGCAGCTCCCTCTGGGGCACCAGGGGTCCATCCACGGGGCCGAACTGGGTTCGCTTGGGGATGCGTCGCTTGGAGAAGACCCCGCCCAGGAAGCGGTCGATGTAGAGGACTAGAGGCAGGCTGGCGCGAGCCCTGGACATCACCGGCCGGTTGGGGATAGGGTGCAGGGGTCCGTGGTTCAGACACTCCGAGGGGTTGGCATTGTTGCACTCCTCGCACCCTGGGGGAATCAATTACACTTGTTTTGTTTTTTTTGCCTATCCATGGCATGGCTCAATTCATAAAAGCGTAATACGAGTGACTGCGTAAAAAATATAGATGCCAGCACGCACAGAGGTTGTGAGGGTTGAAGCGCTGACGAGGCTCCCAGTCGTCGATGTCCGACTCCTCGTCGTCGTCATCTTCTTGAGAGTCGTCAGTGGTGTCTATGGCCCCAAGCGGGCTGGATGCGGGGTCCGCCATGTCGGCCATGGAGGCTAGCGAGTTGGACACGGACAGTTGCTCCTGTGTGACAAGACAGACGTCTAGAATGTATATCTCACATTGTCAGTCACTCATTGGCCTATGTATGGAAATTAAAATTAGCAATAATATCATTGAGTGCCATTGACGGCTATAGACGTCACAGATCCATTTTAAGTGAATGAGTTAATTTAGAGTGTGGTTGTTTTTTATACAGTGCATTAAAGCGCTGTGTTATTCTCATGCCTCTCAGTGATTAAATTATTATTATTTTTTAAACGTTTTGACACAAAATGTGAACCCTCACCTGGGATGCCGGCTCCAGGGTGGACTGCGGTGCCTCGGCCACATTGCTGAGGACATGCAGACTGGCCGTGTTCATGTTCTGCCCGCTTGGCAGCAAAACCGCCACCTGGGGAGAGACATAGGTTTGCTTTATGATTGCGTTTAAACTAAAAACAAAATAATGACAATCCATCCGCACACACCTGCTGAGTCGTGCCATCCTGCTGGATGTACGCCACTTGAGGTTGATCTGCAAACACGGTCTGTAAGGAAGTTCATCATTCGCATAGTTTATTGCATTTTTTCTGATTAAATTATTTTCAGTTTAAGACCCACTGGTCTAAATGAAAGAACCCCAGATTTAAAAAAACAAAACAAAAAACACCTGTTTTTAAAACAAGCCCACCCGTACCTGGGTTCCATCCGCAGGGTGAATGTAGACGAGCGTGTGCTCGGCCGACTCCACTGAGGTGTACGAGTTTCCGTCAGCCGTGTAGACCACCTGCTGCTGCTGCCCGCGTTCCGCCTGATCGCCACCGTCTTCGCTGTACACTATCTGGGCCACCGTGCCACTTTCGAAATGAACCTACAACCCAAACCAAGACGATCGACACACTACATTATAACCCAATCGAAAATGTAACAGCAGAATGTGACTATATGATGAGCACATTTGCATTTCAATATTTGTATATGTGATCAATAAATACAAAAAAATGACAGAGTGTGTGTGCTTATTTCAATCATTTCTGATTTAAACTGTGCTGTGTGACTTTGTGTACCTGTGTGGAATCGGCTGAATCCGTGTTCGCGGACTGACTCCACACGGTGGCAGGCTCCGGCTTGGTTTCCATGGCAACACGGCTGGCCGACCTCGTGGTGGTCGGCTGTCACCCCAGTCTGCTTGAAATCACCAGGGGCACCTTTATTGTCACAGAAGCAATGAAGTTGGAGTGCAACTTCAATTTTTTGGGGTTTTCAAAATTAAACAACACTAAACCAGACACAACGATGTAGTGAATAATAATGGCTACATGTTCAACTAAAGAGGCCCAGAGTTCATACTTAGTCACTGAATTTGACTATATTGACTATTGAGCCAAGATAATTTATGTTGGATAAGGACCAAGCCCTGCAAAGAACAATGAAAATGTCCGAAGAATTGATACCCCTCCAAAACAATGTTTCTACTGCACTGTAATTGACTCTAGATGCTACAAGATGGTAGTAAACGACACCAAATGTAATGATTTTCTTTTTCTTTTACTACATTAAAAAAATATTTAAAGTAGGGTCTGAATGATTGTTTTTTTGTTGTTGTTTTACTAAATTAAAAAAATATTTAAAGTAGGGCCTGACTGATTGTTTTTTTGTTGTTGTTGTTGGCCACTTCATGCTTACCAGAATAAATATATGAATTACAGGCAGAACATTTGACTGTTTTATAATTTAGTAATAGTATTTGTTAAATCTTACAACAGTCAATTTTAATTCTGACGATTTTAAGGTAGCTAATAGCTACCAATGAAATCGGCTGGCTGATTAATCAGTTGGGCCCTATATTTAAGTTTCCAAGGAGGTAAAAAAGTGAAAAGGGGGTATGAATAGAATTTTAAGACATTGTATGTGCTTGTGCTGATTACAATAAACTTTTGCAATTCAGATCGTCTACGGCAGGTTTATCCACTAAGTCTCATGTAGGTGTATTGTATGACTAGACGACACATAAGCTTAAAAATGCGATGCATAAAAACAAAACGTGTTTTTGGGGGGTGCACAAGTTGTCAACACACCAAAAGCATGCGGCAGCAGAGTGCTCCATCATACACAGCTGAGCGATCACCCAACACACTCGAGCGGGGGTAAAGCACACCAAGGTCGGCTAAGGTTTGCCGGCGAGGCCGTCTTGCAGCCGGGACCCAAATGCAAACGCGCGTGTGAGCGATAGCAACTGTGCGTGGGAGGGAAAAAACAACGAAATCGCCAGATTTAACAATCAAATTAGCCCAATCGATAAACGAGGTTTACCCCCCGCTTTAACCCCGCAGGTTGTCGGTCCCAACCGGACCATACCACAAATTTGAACGCAGTAGAAACGCGGGCGCTCCGTGTTAGCATTTCGGCCTTTTAGTGCCACTGGAAGGCCGACATGAGCGGAACGGATAACATATCGTTCACCGCGCCATCGACTGCGTTCTGGCATTGTGAACAAAACGTGAGATAAAGCAGTAAATAAATGCCTTATTTCAGTCGACCCACCCGTCCCCCACACTAGTTTGTCGAGCCCGGCCCTTCACGGCGAATGTGGAACGAGGAAGACGGGCTCCATTTTGGGTGGGACTACCAGCGTCGGGAGACATGGACGAAGAACGAGCTAGCGACAAATATCATCTTCTTTATCGGCGCGTACGCTCCTTAAAATAGACAAACATTGGACTAATGACAATAGGAAAGAGTACTTGCGACTCACGCAGCGCTTCCCGGTGGAGGAAATCCCTGGTTTTAAGGCGTTTTATGGAAAAAAATCTAGCTGTTCTTACCTCAGAATGGTAGCTGCAGCGATGATCGTATTGCATATATTAGCATAATCTGCCCAGCAACGGTTGGTTCTTTGCCCTCTGATTGGTGGGCATTTACCAAGCAACAACCGTATCCACTGGACGATTTAACATTTTCAATACTTAACACTGCATATTGTTGTACTTTTTTATGTTATTTCTTTTTTTTTTTTCTAAATAAAGTGTTCCAACAGCTGTGATACAATATCCGTGCTTCAAACACAGCCAATAAGATGTTTCAAACACGGATGTTACCCAATCACAATCGACGTGTCTCACTTATACACCGCCCCTTGCTCGCCTCTTGATTAAAAAAAAAAAAGTGCAATATGAAAATCTATTATTTTCTAACCTCTCTGTCTGAAAATAATTGGATGTTTTACACATTAGAATTGCAATCCATATGCATTACCAGTCAATCTGCACTTGTAGCTGTCAATTTGAAAATTTAAATGGTCAACTTTGACTGCTGTACTCCGACGTTAGTAAGACCAAAGTAAGAACAGACCGGCCAATCGGCGCGCGGCTTTGGCGAAAGTAAGAACGAAGAAAACCCGCTTGAGCCAATCGCGTCGAACCGGTCGATTTACTTTTGACCAATCACGCTGCACCTCCCGAGGACACGGAAGCGGCGGAGGAAGAAGTCTTTTTTTTTTTTTCTCGAATGAAGCAGTAAGACATACAAAATTGGCAACAGTCAGCAATCATTTTTTTATACAAATCAACAATAACTGCCAATGGAACAATCCAAGGATAAATTATACCATGTTCACACACAATTGTAAATAACATACATAACAAAAATAAAATAAAACAATTAAAGTAATAATTACATGACAGTACATAAATGAAGTGAAATGACACAAGAGGGAATTTCTTCAGCATATTATATATTATTTGTACTTTAGGTCTTTTAACCAATCTTAGAGACTTAATATACTGTATACGCCAAATTTGTTTACAAAATTTTGAAAAACGGGGTTAGATTTTTTTAACTTTTTCTTGAAGTCAGCGACAACAATTAGCGGTAAATTTCAGTTTAAGTACGTTTATAATTTTATTTTTATTTAAAAAGTCGACGTTAAGTGCTGCTTTGAACACCCCTTTTTTCTTTTATCTCCGAGTTCCTTAGATAAAAGAAAAAAGGGGTGTTCAAAGCAGCACTTAACGTCGACTTTTTAAATAAAAATAAAATTCAATATTAGATTTGGCCGAGGCATCTTTTGTGTAGTTACATTTATAATTCTTTAATAAAAAACATAAAAGTTTCCTCCTGTAAACATCATTAAGCATATAATTTATACATGTATCAAAGACAAGTTGTAAAATGCCTGAAGTCCTCTTGTTTATGTTTAACGTCTTTTTATTTAGACCCCCCTCCCTAAGAAATTCTTATTTTCAGAAGTAAACAATCCTAAACGTAGAAAAATCTGAACTTGTCCACCAGTTAGCAGTAGAGTTATAGTTTTTTTTTAAATATATATTTTCATTTAAAAAATAAAAAAAACTAATTAAAATGAGGAACGCTTCACGAATTTGCGTGTCATCCTTGCGCAGGGGCCATGCTAATCTTCTCTGTATCGTTCCAATTTTAGTATATGCGAAGCCGAAGCAACGCAATAGGTTAGGGGTCCGGTCTAGTATATAAAGGGCATGGTGGACAATATATTTTACAGTACCGGTTTCAGTCGAAATCACACAGTCACTAATTTGGCAGAACATCTCCATACGAAATATGTCGGAATTCAAATTAAACACGGCATTTGTTATTATTTTGTCATTGGAAGCAGAAATTCACAGAAAACTAACTGCAAACACAGGAAACGCTGGTATTGCTGATTGGCTGCCCGGAAGATCATGCAAATTTAGAAGAGAGCCATTGGTGCAGACAAAAGAGCCCCGCCTCTTGCTGCAGAGCCCCCACTCGGGAATGCAGACACGGTGGGGGAGGAAGTTAAGTGGCTCATGCATACTTGCCATACAGTGAAGCCAAACAGAATAGTACACCACCCTGTAGTTCTAGTGCAGAAGTAGAATGAGTATAACTATATTATGTAAAGATTAATCTTTACTGTACTTCCAGCCGCTCAGCAAGGAAATGGTTTATTTAGTGAATCTATATGTAGGTAACTGCTACTAACTTGTGGCGGAATATGGAATTGCAATTAAAATATAATCGTTTTTTTTTTTTTCATTTACACAGATTTTCTTTATAAAATTGTTATTTTATAGGGAAATAAGAAAAAAAATCTCAAGATTCAAGATCGATTTAAGAGCAACACTTGTTATACTGGTTTAAGAGCAACAACTATTGAGTTTGTCACAAGTCAAAAATTGCTATTTGAATCTACTATCTCGCCAAAACCGACATTGGGAGTAAATATACTGTAACAAATAATTTGTCCACTAGTTAGCAGTAGAGTTAGAGTGATTTTTTTTTTATATTTTCATAAATAAAATAAAAACAATCATAATTAAAATGAGGAACGCTTCACGAATTTGCGTGTCATCCTTGCGCAGGGGCCATGCTAATCTTCTCTGTATCGTTCCAATTTTAGTATATGCGAAGCCGAAGCAACGCAATGGGTTAGGGGTCCGGTCAGGTATATAAAGGGCACGGCGAACAACACATTTTACAGTAAAGGTTTCAGTCGAAATCACACAGTCACTAATTTGGCAGAACATCTCCATAAAAAATACGTCGGGAATCAAATTAAACACTGCATTTGTTATTATTTTGTCGTTGTAAGCAGAAATTCACAGAAAACTAACTGCAAACACAGGAAACGCTGGTATTGTTGATTGGCTGCCCGGAAGAAATTTAGAAGAGAGCCATTGGTGCAGACAAAAAAGCCCCGCCTCTTGCTAAAGAGCCTCCACCAGGGAATGCAGACACGTTGGGGGAGAAGTCAAGTGGTAATTTGTCCACCAGTTAACAGTGGAGTTATAGTGATTTTTTGATATATATATATATATATATATATATTTTTTTTAAATATAAAAAAAAGTAAATACAAATGAGGAACGTTATAATATATATAATATAATCGTTTTAATTTTTTATTTACACAGATTTTGTTTCATAAAAAAAAATCTTAAGATTCAAGATCGACTTAAGAGCAACAGCTATTGACAATTCCGAGTTTATGTCTCAAGTCAAAAGTTGCTATTTGAATCTACTATCTCGCCGAAAACTGACATTGCGACTAAATATACTGTAACACCCAATTTGTCCACTAGTTTGCAGTAGAGTTATAGTGATTTTTTTGATATTTTCATTTATTAAAAAAAAAATAATAATCATAATTAAAATGAGGAACGCTTCACGAATTTGCGTGTCATCCTTGCGCAGGGGCCATGCTAATCTTCTCTGTATCGTTCCAATTTTAGTATATGCGAAGCCGAAGCAACGCAATATGTTCGGGGTCAGGTCCAGTATATAAAGGCCCCAATGGACAGCACATCTTACAGTTATGGTTTCAACCGAAGTCACACAATCGCACTTTATGACATTTATTAAAAGGGACAAACAGCCATTAACACGAAATAAAATTAAAACAACTCACAAGGAGCATTGAATAGACGACAGTTCGGTCACTGACTGAAGTAAAGTGATGGTGGGGGGGAAATTGGAGCCACATTCAGAATCATCTTTACTGTACTTCCAGCCGCTCCATGGAACTGTTTTTTTTGTGAATCTATATGTGGGTTACTGCTACCATCTTGTGGCGAAATATGGAATAACAATTAAAATATAAACTTTTTTTTCCACATCCGATTTTTTTTCTAGGAAATTGTTATTTTACAAGGAAATAAGTTTTTAAAAATCTTAAGATTCAAGATCGACTTAAAAGCAACACTTGTTAGTCAAAAGTTGGCATTTGAATCTACTATCTCGCCGAAAAACTGACATTGCGAGTAAATATACTGTAACACCTAATTTGTCCACTTGTTTGCAGTAGAGTTATAGTGATTGTTTTGATATTTTCATAAAAAAAAAAAAAATAATTAAAATGAGAAACGCTTCATGAATTTGCGTGTCATCCTTGCGCAGGGGCCATGCTAATCTTCTCTGTATCGTTCCAATTTTACTATATGCGAAGCCGAAGCAACGCAATGCGGCAAGGGTCAGGTCCAGTATATAAAGGCCCCAATGGTCAGCACATCTTACAGTTAAGGTTTTAACCGAAGTCACACAATCGCACTTTATGATATTTATTGAAAGGGACAAACAGCCATACACACGAAATAAAATTAAAACAACTCACAAGGAGCATTGAATAGACGACAGTTCGGTCACTGACTGAAGTAAAGTGATGGTAAATGATGGAAATTGGAGCCACATTCAGATTTACATTTACTGTACTTCCAGCCGCTCAACATGGAGCTGGTTTATTTTGTGAATCTATATGTGGGTAATTGCTACCATCGTGTGGCGAAATATGGAGTTGCAATTAAAATATAAACTGTTTTTTTTTACACAGATTTTTTTTCTAGGAAATTTTTATTTTATAAGGAAATAAGTTTTTAAAAATCTTAAGATTCAAGATCGACTTAAAAGCAACACTTGTTAGTCAAAAGTTGCCATTTGAATCTACTATCTCGCCGAAAACTGACATTGCGAGTAAATATACTGTAACACCTAATTTGTTCACTTGTTTGCAGTAGAGTTATAGTGATTTTTTTGATATTTTCATATAAAAAAAAAATCATAATTAAAATGAGGAACGCTTCACGAATTTGCGTGTCATCCTTGCGCAGGGGCCATGCTAATCTTCTCTGTATCGTTCCAATTTTAGTATATGCGAAGCCGAAGCAACGCAATGGGTCAAGGGTCAGGTCCCGTATATAAAGGCCCCAATGGACAGCACATCTTACAGTTAAGGTTTTAACCGAAGTCACACAATCGCACTTTATGACATTTATTGAAAGGGACAAACAGCCATACACACGAAATAAAATTAAAACAACTCACAAGGAGCATTGAATAGACGACAGTTCGGTCACTGACTGAAGTAAAGTGATGGTAAATGATGGAAATTGGAGCCACATTCAGATTTATCTTTACTGTACTTCCAGGCGCTCAACATGGAGCTGGTTTATTTTGTGAATCTATATGTGGGTAATTGCTACCATCGTGTGGCGAAATATGGAGTTGCAATTAAAATATAAACTTTTTTTTTTGTAGGAAATTGTTATTTTATAAGGAAATAAATTTTAAAAAATCTTAAGATTCAAGATCGATTTGGGAGCAACACTTGTTATAATGGTTTAAGAGCAACAACTATTGTCAATTCCGAGTTCATGTCACAAGTAAAAAGTTGCTATTTAAATCTAATATTTGAATCTAAAATGAGGAACGCTTCACGAATTTGCGTGTCATCCTTGCGCAGGGGCCATGCTAATCTTCTCTGTATCGTTCCAATTTTAGTATATGCGAAGCCGAAGCAACGCAATAGGTTAGGGGTCCGGTCTACTATATAAAGGGCACGCCAGACAAGACATTTTACAGTGCAGGTTTCAACCGAAGTCACACAAGCACCAATTTGGCAGCAAAGCTCCATACAGAAGTATGTACGGCATCGATTTAAACACCGTCTAGTTTAAGAATTTGTTGTTGTAAGCAGAAATTCACAGAAAACTAACTGCAAACACAGGAAACGCTGGGACTGCTGATTGGCTGCCCGGAAGATCATGCAAATTTAAAAGATAGCCATTGGTCCAAACAAAAGAGCCCCGCCTCTTGCTGCACAGCCCCCACCCGGGAATGCAGACACGGTGGGGGAGGAAGTCAAGTGGCTCATCACATACTTGCCATACAGTGAAACCAAACCACCCTGTGGTTCTAGTGCAGAAGTAGAATGAGTATAACAAACGATACTAAATACAATATGTAGATTCATCTTTACTGTACTTGCAGCCGCTAAGCATGGAGCTGGTTTATTTAGTGATTCAAATAAAAAATATAATCGTTTGGGGGGGGGGGGGGGTTCATTTACACTGATTTTATTTTATTGGAAATTGTTATTTTATAAGGAAATAAGTAAAAAAAAAAATTGAAAGATTCAAAAGTTGCTATATGAATCTACCATCTCGCCGAAACCGACATTGCGAGTAAATATACTGTAACACCTAATTTGTCCACTAGTTAGGAGTAGAATTATAGTGATTTTTTTTATATTTTCATTAGAAAAAAATCATAATTAAAATGAGGAACGCTTCACGAATTTGCGTGTCATCCTTGCGCAGGGGCCATGCTAATCTTCTCTGTATCGTTCCAATTTTAGTATATGCGAAGCCGAAGCAACGCAATAGGAAGAGGGTCCGGTCTAGGTAATAAAGGGCACGCCGGACAACACATTTTACAGTTCAGGTTTCATCTTGTGGCGGAATATGGAATTTGCAATAAAAATATAACTGTTTTTATTAGTTTTTTCATTTACACAGATTTTTTTTCTAAGAAATTGTTATTTTATAAGGAAATAAATTTAAAAAAAAAAGTTACGTTTTCAGATCGACTTAATCTATATGTGGGAAATTGCTACTATCTTGTGGTGGAATATGGAATTGCACTTAAAAATATAATCGTTTTTATTAGTTTTTTTATTTTCACAGATTTTTTTTCTAAGAAATTGTTATTTTATAAGGAAATAAGTTTTTAATAAAAAGTTACGTTTTCAGATCGACTTAATCTATATGTGGGTAATTGCTACTATCTTGTGGTGGAATATGGAATTGTACTTAAAAATATAATCGTTTTTTATTAGTTTTTTTATTTTCACAGATTTTTTTTCTCTAGGAAATTGTTATTTTATAAGGAAATAAGTTTTAAAAAATCGTAAGATTCAAAAGTTGCTATATGAATCTACCATCTAGCCGAAACCGACATTGCGAGTAAATATACTGTAACACCTAATTTGTCCACTAGTTGGCAGCAGAGTTATAGTGATATTTTTGATATTTTCCTAAAAAAAAAAATCATAATTAAAATGAGGAACGCTTCACGAATTTGCGTGTCATCCTTGCGCAGGGGCCATGCTAATCTTCTCTGTATCGTTCCAATTTTAGTATATGCGAAGCCACAGCAACGCAATAGTTTGAGGGTCCGGTCTAGGTAATAAAGGGCACGCCGGACAACACATCTTACAGTTCAGGTTTCATCTTGTGGCGGAATATGGAATTTGCAATAAAAAATATAATTGTTTTTATTAGTTTTTTTATTTACACAGATTTTTTTTCTAGGAAATTGTTATTTTATAAGGAAATAAGTTTAAAAAAAAGTTACGTTTTAAGATCGACTTAATCTATATGTGGGTAATTGCTACTGTTTTGTGGCGGAATATGGAATTGCAATTAAAATATAATCGTGTTTTGTTTATTTTTTTATTTTCACAGATTTTTTTTTCTCTAGGAAATTGTTATTTTATGAGGAAATAAGTTTAAAAAAATTGTAAGATTCAAAAGTTGCTATATGAATCTACCATCTCGCCGAAACCGACATTGCGAGTAAATATACTGTAACACCTAATTTGTCCACTAGTTAGCAGTAGAGTTATAGTGATTTTTTAAATATTTTCATTAAAAAACAAATCATAGTTAAAATGAGGAACGCTTCACGAATTTGCGTGTCATCCTTGCGCAGGGGCCATGCTAATCTTCTCTGTATCGTTCCAATTTTAGTATATGCGAAGCCGAAGCAACGCAATAAGTTGAAGGTCCGGTCTAGGTAATAAAGGGCACGCCGGACAACACATTTTACAGTTCAGGTTTCATCTTGTGGCGGAATATGGAATTTGCAATAAAAATATAACTGTTTTTATTAGTTTTTTCATTTACACAGATTTTTTTTTCTAGGAAATTGTTATTTTATAAGGAAATAAGTTTTTTAAAAAAAATTACGTTTTAAGATCGACTTAATCTATATGTGGGTAATTGCTACTGTCTTGTGGCGGAATATGGAATTGCAATTAAAATATTATCGTGTTTTGTTTATTTTTTTTATTTACAAAGATTTTTTTTTCCTCTAGGAAATTGTTATTTTATGAGGAAATAAGTAAAAAAAAATGTAAGATTCAAAAGTTGCTCTATGAATCTACCATCTCGCCGAAACCGACATTGCGAGTAAATATACTGTAACACCTAATTTGTCCACTAGTTGGCAGTAGAGTTATAGTGATTTTTTTTATATTTTTATAAAAAAAAAAAACATAATTAAAATGAGGAACGCTTCACGAATTTGCGTGTCATCCTTGCGCAGGGGCCATGCTAATCTTCTCTGTATCGTTCCAATTTTAGTATATGCGAAGCCAAAGCAACGCAATAAGTTGAAGGTCCGGTCTAGGTAATAAAGGGCACGCCGGACAACACATTTTACAGTTCAGGTTTCATCTTGTGGCGGAATATGGAATTTGCAATAAAAATATAACTGTTTTTATTAGTTTTTTCATTTACACAGATTTTTTTTTCTAGGAAATTGTTATTTTATAAGGAAATAAGTTTTTTAAAAAAAATTACGTTTTAAGATCGACTTAATCTATATGTGGGTAATTGCTACTGTCTTGTGGCGGAATATGGAATTGCAATTAAAATATTATCGTGTTTTGTTTATTTTTTTTATTTACAAAGATTTTTTTTTCCTCTAGGAAATTGTTATTTTATGAGGAAATAAGTAAAAAAAATGTAAGATTCAAAAGTTGCTCTATGAATCTACCATCTCGCCGAAACCGACATTGCGAGTAAATATACTGTAACACCTAATTTGTCCACTAGTTGGCAGTAGAGTTATAGTGATTTTTTTTATATTTTTATAAAAAAAAAAAACATAATTAAAATGAGGAACGCTTCACGAATTTGCGTGTCATCCTTGCGCAGGGGCCATGCTAATCTTCTCTGTATCGTTCCAATTTTAGTATATGCGAAGCCGAAGCAACGCAATAAGTTGAAGGTCCGGTCTAGGTAATAAAGGGCACGCCGGACAACACATTTTACAGTTCAGGTTTCATCTTGTGGCGGAATATGGAATTTGCAATAAAAATATAACTGTTTTTATTAGTTTTTTCATTTACACAGATTTTTTTTTCTAGGAAATTGTTATTTTATAAGGAAATAAGTTTTTTAAAAAAAATTACGTTTTAAGATCGACTTAATCTATATGTGGGTAATTGCTACTGTCTTGTGGCGGAATATGGAATTGCAATTAAAATATTATCGTGTTTTGTTTATTTTTTTTATTTACAAAGATTTTTTTTTCCTCTAGGAAATTGTTATTTTATGAGGAAATAAGTAAAAAAAAATGTAAGATTCAAAAGTTGCTCTATGAATCTACCATCTTGCCGAAACCGACATTGCGGGTAAATATACTGTAACACCTAATTTGTCCACTAGTTGGCAGCAGAGTTATAGTGATTTTTTTGATATTTTCATAAAACGTTCGAGCGCTACGGCGGCGGCAGCCTGGAGGGCGTGCGCCACGGTCTGGCCGTGTTGTTCATGGTGGCTCCGCCCCTCCTCAACCCGCTCATCTACGGCATCAACCTGCAACACCTCCGGCGTTGCGTCTTCGCAAACTTGGTGCGGCTGCTCCCGAGTGCGCTTGTCCGCGGGCAGCAAATATCTTAACCCTTAAGATTTTTTTTCTAGGAAATTGTTATTTTATGAGGAAATAAGTAAAAAAAAAATTGTAAGATTCAAAAGTTGCTATATGAATCTACCATCTCGCCGAAACCGACATTGCGAGTAAATATACTGTAACACCTAATTTGTCCACTAGTTGGCAGCAGAGTTATAGTGATTTTTTTGATATTTTCATAAAAAAAAAATCATAATTAAAATGAGGAACGCTTCATGAATTTGCGTGTCATCTTTAGTCAGGGGCCATGCTAATCTTCTCTGTATCGTTCCAATTTTAGTATATGCGAAGCCGAAGCAACGCAATGGGTCAAGGGTCAAGGCCTGTATATAAAGGCCCCAATGGACAACAAATCTTACAGTTCAGGTTTCAACCGAAGTCACACAATCACACTTTATGACATTTATTAAAAGGGACAAACAGCCATACACACGAAATTAAATTAAAACAACTCACAAAGAGCATTGAACAGACGACAGTTCAGTCACTGACTGAAGTAAAGTGGTGGGGGGGGGAAATTGGAGCCACATTTAGAATCATCTTTACTGTCCTTACAACCACTAAGCATGGAGCTGGTTTATTTAGTGAATCTATATGTGGGTAACTGCTACCATCTTGTGGCGAAATATGGAATTCCAATTAAAATATAATCGTGTTTTGTTTATTTTTTTTATTTTCACAGATTTTTTTTTCTAGGAAATTGTTATTTTATAAGGAAATAAGTTTAAAAAATCATAAGATTCAAGATCGACTTAAAAACAACACTTGTCATACTGGAATCTCGCCGAAAACTGACATTGCGAGTAAATATACTGTAACACCTAATTTGTCCACTATTTGGCAGTAGAGTTATAGTGATTTTTTTGATATTTTCATTAAAAAAAAAATCATAATTAAAATGAGAAATGCTTCACGAATTTGCGTGTCATCCTTGCGCAGGGGCCATGCTAATCTTCTCTGTATCGTTCCAATTTTAGTATATGCGAAGCCAAAGCAACGCAATAGGTTGAGGGTCCGGTCTAGGTAATAAAGGGCACGCCGGACAACACATTTTACAGTTCAGGTTTCATCTTGTGGCGGAATATGGAATTGCAATTAAAATATAATCATGTTTTGTTTATTTTTTTTATTTTCACAGATTTTTTTTCTCTCGGAAATTGTTATTTTATGAGGAAATAAGTAAAAAAAAATTGTAAGATTCAAAAGTTGCTATATGAATCTACCATCTCGCCGAAACCGACATTGCGAGTAAATATACTGTAACACCTAATTTGTCCACCAGTTAGCAGTAAAGGGATTTTTTGATATTTTCATAAAAAAAAAATCATAATTAAAATGAGGAACGCTTCACGAATTTGCGTGTCATCCTTGCGCAGGGGCCATGCTAATCTTCTCTGTATCGTTCCAATTTTAGTATATGCGAAGCCGAAGCAACGCAATGGGTCAAGGGTCAGGTCGAGTATATAAAGAGCACGTCGGATAACACGTCTTACAGTTCAGGTTTCATCTTGTGGCGGAATATGGAATTGCACTTAAAAATATGATCGTTTTTATTAGTTTTTTTATTTACACAGATTTTTTGTTGTTGAATTTTATTTTATTTTATTAGGAAATAAGTAAAAAATAATAATGTTAAGATTCAAGATCGACTTAAGAGCAACACTTGTTATACCGGAAGAGCAACAGCTGTTGACAATTCCGAGTTTACGTCACAAGTCAAAAGTTGCTATTTGAGTCTACTATCTCGCCGAAACCGACATTGCGAGTAAATATATTGTAACACCCAACTTGTCCACCAGTCAGCAGTAGAGTTATAGTGTTTAAGAAATATATATTTTCATTAAAAAAAAATCATAAACAAAAAACAAAACAAAAAAACACTTACTTTGCCCTGGCCAGTGGTAGCGCAACAGTCCCGGTCAACGTACAGCACCTTGGGAGGTGACTGTCCAGCTTCCCGGTACCGACACACCAGTCCCTCAATCATAGGGCATAGCACGAACGTGAGCACCTGCTCGTAAGCACGGACATGAGCACCTGCGCGTGCTTTGGGTATCTGTGAAGGCCCTTTGACACTCTTGAAGCCAATCTAAATAAACTCGACTGTTGTTAAAGTGTGGAGCTTTATAATAAAAACACGTCCAGCTTTGCTATTGTCGGCCTTTATTGAACATGTAACGTCTCCACATATCCTCACTTGTTACACACACAGGCTTCAACCTGCCTCTCACGGTACAATATCGCCCCCTATTGGCGTAATTGATAACAATAAACCCATTTGAACGTCAAAAATACCTCAAAATGTTCCAT
Source organism: Leptonotus elevatus (assembly GCF_054856555.1). Taxonomy (NCBI): domain Eukaryota; kingdom Metazoa; phylum Chordata; class Actinopteri; order Syngnathiformes; family Syngnathidae; genus Leptonotus; species Leptonotus elevatus. The sequence continues at coordinate 22,100,562 of NC_141245.1, read as the reverse complement.
TACATTATATTCTGTTTTACAATCTTTAAATCTGTTTGATTATATGCAAAAGACTCACTATGGCAACCCCCCAAAAAAAATCAACAACAAAAAAGTAGGTTGTCCATCCATCTGTCTGTCTGTCCCTGGTGACCTGGCTTAATGATTTGTTTATCTGTCTATGTCCAGTGATGATGTCATTGCGTCAACTTTGACTTGGTAGATAATGAGCCCCCCGGGGAGAGTAAATGTATCCAATTGGAGGCAGGGGAAGATCAAAGCGACCAGAGGTGAAGTGTCATGGGAGGACAATGCCTAATGGTTGCCATGGTTACATCATCAACACATACATTGGCTTGTTTATTGGCGATTTGGGCCTTATGTTTCTCGGCGTCCATTTGGACGTGTGGCCTGAAGTTCTTCGTAGAATCATCCTTTCCTGTCCTTTTGTTTATCTTAATGTGCATACGTCCTTGTGCGTGTCCTAACACGGACGGGTCCGAGAGTGCGCCCAACACGCATCTGTGCCTCAAATGTTTTTGTGCTTGACAGGGGTCAAGGGTCGCTGACGTGTTGCCAGCGGTCCCACAAGGTCATCGTCTGGGATTCAGTGGCTAATTGGCTAATTGTTAATTAGCTTCTGAGGGACAAACATGTTATGTTGACGCTTGACGTCCATCAACATGTTTAGCGACGTCGGGATAAATATGTTGATGCGTTTCTGTCCCAGGTGGGTAAATTCGCCCGTCAACATTTTCTTCATCAGGGACAAAAAGCAAAACAAATTTTGGCCTTAAGGTTACTGAAATGAACTGTGACACTAACAATTAAATAATAGCTATTCTTACAGCAATTTAAAATATTACCTATAGCACCTACTTATTAATTCAAACTACTACTACTTTCATCTATTTTTACTTTAAAGTTCTACTGTTACTTAGTTTGAACTCCTTTAAATTGCTACTTGAAGTAGCAGTAGTAGTAAGAGGTGTTAAAATCAATATTAATATATCAATATCATATCCATACTATTTTAATAATTGAGTTGATATGCTTGCTAACAGTCCGGTCCGAGTCTACCAGCACCCCAAGATTTCGGACTTGGTCTTTGGTTTCTAACGACAGTGAATCCACTCGTCATCTAACAGCAATTCAGTTTTCCTTATTACCGAAAACAATCACCTTTGTTTTGTTTTGGTCGAGCTGAAAGAAATTTTGGTTCTTCCGGTTGTTGCTCTAGACGGAGACACAACATGTTAATTGAACTGATGTCATTTTGGGGACATATGTAACTGTGTCATCTGCAATTCTGCATAACCTCCATAACCAACATTGACATTTGACCAACATACTCAACACAAGGGGTTCAAGGATTGACCCTTGGGGGACTCCACATCACGACCAATCGACCAGATTAAAAACTTCCAATAGTCACAAAATAATTCCTTTCCACCAAATACTTGAACATGTGTGTTTTGCCACCTTGGTGGACATGGCACGGCACCAAATAAAAATATCAACAAAAATCAAGCCGCTTTGCCGAAAATAAAAATCAAGACGATAGCGGTCAAAAAGGAGATGATGACAAAGAAGGAGTGGTGAGTGCTGAGGGGGCGTGACTTGTGCCCTTTTTGGTCAATAAGAACTCCAGCGGTCTCCTCAACTTTCCTCATCGTCACGTCTTTGTGTTTTCATGCGTCTTTTTAGTCGAGGCAGAAGCGGTTCAACGTCTTTCACTGTCACTTTGCGTGTGTTTGTCTTCTTGCTTTGCTGTCAACTCAAATGTTTTGTGTTTTCATCCTGATGCAAATGTTCGGATCTTGTTTTGGGGGTCAATGCGAGGGCAACTAACACAACATTTTGCGCGTTTTCACCATTTGACTGTTTTGTTTCTTTTCGCACTTTCACTCGCTGCTGTTTTTGTCTGAGCCGATTTGAAAAAATGGTAGCGCGTTTTGATTTTCTTTCATTTTTGACTGTCCAGAAAAGTGTTTTGAATGTGTTGTGGCTTGTCTTTGAACTTGTTTGCTGTTTTTGTTGTCCTGATACACTTCTTGAATGTTTTTGAACATGTGAAGACAAGTTTTGACTGAATGGAAGGTTGCATGTTTCAGCCCAAATGCAGTTTTTGAACATCTTGTGAGTTTTGACTGGGATAGGATTTTGACTTGGTGTGTTTTGACCAAACAGAAATACAAAAGCTTGCTTTTAGCTTGTTTTAGTTTTAATTTAAAGGAGCTTCATTGCACGTTTTAGGGTGTTAACTGAACGAAAAGAGGATGTTTTTTTTTCAATGCAAACGTGTTTGTTGAGTGCTGAACGTGTTTTGGCTGTGAAGTTTTTGCCCGACAAATACAAATCACATGTTTTGGTCTTGGCACAAACATGGTTTTTACGTGACTTTTTCATGTTTTTAGCGTGCTATGACAAGGCATGTTGACTTGTGCTCCACTGAGTCGCCTTTTACTTTTTCCCAGTAAGGAGGGTGTAGCGTAACATCAGTCGACCGTTTTGACTGAATACTAATGCAGACTTATTTGCCAACAATTTTTGTCACAATGTTTTTTTTGACGGCTATTTTGACCAATGTTAGGGAGTTTTTGAGAATGTTTTAAGCTAAATGCAAACCATCTTTTAGTCTTGACACAAGCATCCTCTTTCCCTGTCCAGAGACTGAACAGGCATGTTCTCTTTTCGTTGCTTTCACACAAACTTTATTTTGAGCTTTCCCACCAACGTACAAGCTCCACAGCTCCCATTCAATCCCTGGACCAACACCGCCTCCCTGTGCCAAAGAGTGGCACTGCAACACTCTGTCCCCCATCATACTTGCAGTCTTGGCCTGTAAAAACATTATTTGAATGCTTGTAACTTGTAAACATTTTGAGTGCTTCTAGAACCAGTTTTGACTTATGTGTTTTTGAGCAAAGAGAAATGCAAATTAGTTTCAAACGTATTTTTGAAGCTTTTTAACACCATTTTTGAGCGTTTATTGTGTTTTGACTTGCTGTCTTTTGCCATTTTGTTTTTAATGCGTTTGACATGAATGCGCTTTCAATGTAAATTATTCAAATTTTTACTGCGTTGTGAGTTTTGTGTGGGCATGTTGATGTTTGCTGGTTGCCTGTCGTCCATCTTTGAAGTTTTCCCGCTCAGCCGGTGTTACTTTTGAAGCATGACAAATACGCAAACGTTTTATTTTCCGTGCATTTTGACTCTGTATGTTATGAGCGTGTTGTCCTGTGAACTCTGCGTCCGTATTGTCGCGTTTTTCACGTTTTTAGCATATTTTGCCTGAGAAGACGGCCGTTGTGATTCCAAACAGAAATGCTAATTGTTTTAGCGCGTTTGTCTCAACGCTAATGCGCATTTCACACGACTTTTGAACATTTTACTTGATGCTTTGAGCCCGCTCGTTGACTTTTGTTCATTCGCGCTTCCTCTGACTCCTCTCTGAACTTTTCGCAGTCTCGCTCGCCAGCTATCCATCGAGAAGGCGTTCGAGATGGAGAACGGGACTTGGTTGTCGCCAGCGGTGCTGGAGCTGGATGGCCTGAGCGGCTTGGGTTCCCACCGCCGGCACGTTTACTTCGCGCTGGCGCTGGCGTCGTACGTGCTGACGCTGCTGGTGAACGTGATGCTGATGGCGACGGTGGCGGCGGAGAAGAAGCTGCACCGGCCCATCTACGTGCTGGTGTGCAACCTGTGCGCCAACGGCACGCTGGGGGCGTCGTGCTTCTACCCCAAGCTGCTTCACGACCTGCTGGCCGAGGCGCACACGGTGTCATACGTCGGCTGCCTGGTGCAGATCATGGTGCTCTACTGCTACGTCTTTTGCGAGTTCATCAGCCTGACCGTGATGGCCTACGACCGCTATCTGGCCATCTGCCGCCCGCTGGCCTACCGCGCTGTCATGACCACGCAGAAGGTTTGTATGCAAAGTCTGGTTGGGCGTTAACCGGAGTGCAACAACGTAGAAGACACGGTTTTTTTGTTTCAGAAGAATTTTGTAAAGAAAATCAGCTCCAAAAATGCCTTCAAACTTGAGTAAAACAATTTAACTTGATCGCGTCTCAGCAGCAACCTTTTGGTTTGGGCCGCTAATTGCGAGGCTGTTTAAATATTCCCTTGGCGTGTTCTTTTTTTAAATAGCATTTATCACAATTATTTTTTGAAAGTCTTTAAAAACATAATATAGTATAACATAAGACAAAAATCGGATCCCTTAATGTCTTTCCAGGAAGCAAATCCTTTTTTTTTTTTCGAAACTAGCAAATTTATCATCTTAGTTCAATCATTTTAAATTATAGCCTACCTCATTAATCCTGCCCAAAGATGTGCATTCATAAAAAAAACCACAGTTGTCGATTTCTGAAGGCGTAAAAAGCAGGACTGAAGAGGATTTCACATAACAATCATAGACTGCGCTTGAAATACTTCCTGTTTTCTTTTCTTCCTTCAAAATTAGTGGCCGGCAGTGGTATTATACCCAATATAAAAAGGAGGTGGAACAAACTGGGTGTCAAACTCCGGTCATCAGGGGACAGAGTCCTGCATGTTTCCCTCTTTCAACATATCTGATTCAGATGATCCGCTCATTCCCTCCACCAACACACCTGATTCAAATGATCCACTATTTCCCCTCCTCCAGCACACCTGATTAAAAAGATCAGCTCTTTCCCTCCTCCAACACACCTGATTCAAATGATCAGGATCAGGCTCCTACGGAGCTTGATGAAGAATAGATCACTTGATTCAGGTGTGTTGGAGGAAGGGAACATCTAAAACATGCAGGACTCCAGCCCTCGAGGGCCGGAATTTGACACCGGTGACCTTTAGAGTTTTAAAACAGCAAGACCCCCGAAATACTGGGACCACGAACCCGGAACCCGTGATGGGGGGGTTTTGCTGTACAATTGAACTGTACTCTGGCACTACTATAGATGGAGACTGCATACCGCTCTGTCAGTCACGGCAATAAGTCATGTGTTCATTTTTTACTGTGGTGCAGTTTCGAAGCTGTTGGTTTGATCTTGTGTCGCCAAAGGTTTGGCAGCTGCTGCTGCTGACGTGGCTGTTGCCCCTGCTGGAGACGGCGACGGGCATGGTTCTGACGGCTCGTCTCCCACTGTGCGGCCGTCGGATCCGCCGTCTCTTCTGCACCAACTGGGCGCTGGTCAAGCTGTCGTGCGTTGACACCACCGTCAACAACGTCTACGGCTTCGCGCTGCTATTCCTGCACATGGGCCAGGCCGTCCTCATCGGCGTCTCCTACGGCCACCTGGTGCGGTCTTTGCTGCGTTCACGCTGCGACCGCCGCCGTTTCCTGCAGACGTGCCTGCCGCACGTGCTGACGCTGAGCTTCTTCACCGTCTCGATACTCTTCGACGTCACGTTCGAGCGCTACGGCGGCGGCAGCCTGGAGGGCGTGCGCCACGGTCTGGCCGTGTTGTTCATGGTGGCTCCGCCCCTCCTCAACCCGCTCATCTACGGCATCAACCTGCAACACCTCCGGCGTTGCGTCTTGGCAAACTTGGTGCGGCTGCTCCCGAGTGCGCTTGTCCGCGGGCAGCAAATATCTTAACCCTTAAGATTTTTTTTCTAGGAAATTGTTATTTTATGAGGAAATAAGTAAAAAAAAAAATTGTAAGATTCAAAAGTTGCTATATGAATCTACCATCTCGCCGAAACCGACATTGCGAGTAAATATACTGTAACACCTAATTTGTCCACTAGTTGGCAGCAGATTTATAGTGATTTTTTTTGATATTTTCATAAAAAAAAAAATCATAATTAAAATGAGGAACGCTTCATGAATTTGCGTGTCATCCTTGCGCAGGGGCCATGCTAATCTTCTATGTATCGTTCCAATTTTAGTATATGCGAAGCCGAAGCAACGCAATGGGTCAAGGGTCAGGTCCCGTATATAAAGGCCCCAATGGACAACAAATCTTACAGTTCAGGTTTCAACCGAAGTCACACAATCACACTTTATGACATTTATTAAAAGGGACAAACAGCCATACACACGAAATTAAATTAAAACAACTCACAAAGAGCATTGAACAGACGACAGTTCAGTCACTGACTGAAGTAAAGTGATGGTAAATGATGGAAATTGGAGCCACATTTAGAATCATCTTTACTGTCCTTCCAACCACTAAGCATGGAGCTGGTTTATTTAGTGAATCTATATGTGGGTAACTGCTACCATCTTGTGGCGAAATATGGAATTCCAATTAAAATATAATCGTGTTTTGTTTATTTTTTTTATTTACACAGATTTTTTTTTCTCTAGGAAATTGTTATTTTATAAGGAAATAAGTTTAAAAAAATCATAAGATTCAAGATCGACTTAAAAACAACACTTGTCATACTGGAATCTCGCCGAAAACTGACATTGCGAGTAAATATACTGTAACACCTAATTTGTCCACTAGTTGGCAGTAGAGTTATAGTGATTTTTTTGATATTTTCATAAAAAAAAAAATCATAATTAAAATGAGAAACGCTTCACGAATTTGCGTGTCATCCTTGCGCAGGGGCCATGCTAATCTTCTCTGTATCGTTCCAATTTTAGTATATGCGAAGCCGAAGCAACGCAATAGGTTGAGGGTCCGGTCTAGGTAATAAAGGGCACGCCGGACAACACATTTTACAGTTCAGGTTTCATCTTGTGGCGGAATATGGAATTGCACTTAAAATATAATCGTGTTTTGTTTATTTTTTTTATTTACAGATTTTTTTTTCCCCTAGGAAATTGTTATTTTATGAGGAAATAAGTAAAAAAAAAAATGTAAGATTCAAAAGTTGCTATATGAATCTACCATCTCGCCGAAACCGACATTGCGAGTAAATATACTGTAACACCTAATTTGTCCACCAGTTAGCAGTAAAGGGATTTTTTGATATTTTCATAAAAAAAAAAATCATAATTAAAATGAGGAACGCTTCACGAATTTGCGTGTCATCCTTGCGCAGGGGCCATGCTAATCTTCTCTGTATCGTTCCAATTTTAGTATATGCGAAGCCGAAGCAACGCAATGGGTCAAGGGTCAGGTCCAGTATATAAAGAGCACGTCGGATAACACATCTTACAGTTCAGGTTTCATCTTGTGGCGGAATATGGAATTGCACTTAAAAATATAATCGTTTTTATTAGTTTTTTCATTTACACAGATTTTTTGTTGTTGAATTTTATTTTATTTTATTAGGAAATAAGTAAAAAATAATAATGCTAAGATTCAAGATCGACTTAAGAGCAACACTTGTTATACCGGAAGAGCAACAGCTGTTGACAATTCCGAGTTTACGTCACGTCAAAAGTTGCTATTTCAGTCTACTATCTCGCCGAAACCGACATTGCGAGTAAATATATTGTAACACCCAACTTGTCCACCAAATGGCAGTAGAGTTATAGTGTTTAAAAAATATATTTTTTCATTTAAAAAAAATCATAAACAAAAAACAAAACAAAAAAACACTTACTTTGCCCTGGCCAGTGGTAGCGCAACAGTCCCGGTCAACGTACAGCACCTTGGGAGGTGACTGTCCAGCTTCCCGGTACCGACACACCAGTCCCTCAATCATAGGGCATAGCACGGACGTGAGCACCTGCTCGTAAGCACGGACATGAGCACCTGCGCGTGCTTTGGGTATCTGTGAAGGCCCTTTGACACTCTTCAAGCCAATCTAAATAAACTCGACTGTTGTTAAAGTGTGGAGCTTTATAATAAAAACACGTCCAGCTTTGCTATTGTCGGCCTTTATTGAACATGCAACGTCTCCACATATCCTCACTTGTTACACACACAGGCTTCAACCTGCCTCTCACGGTACAATATCGCCCCCTATTGGCGTAATTGATAACAATAAACCCCTTTGAACGTTAAAAATACCACAAAATGTTCCATTACATTATATTCTGTTTTACAATCTTTAAATCTGTTTGATTATATGCAAAAGACTCACTATGGCACCCCCCAAAAAAAAATCAACAACAAAAAAGTAGGTTGTCCATCCATCTGTCTGTCTGTCCCTGGTGACCTGGCTTAATGATTTGTTTATCTGTCTATGTCCAGTGATGATGTCATTGCGTCAACTTTGACTTGGTAGATAATGAGCCCCCCGGGGAGAGTAAATGTATCCAATTGGAGGCAGGGGAAGATCAAAGCGACCAGAGGTGAAGTGTCATGGGAGGACAATGCCTAATGGTTGCCATGGTTACATCATCAACACATACATTGGCTTGTTTATTGGCGATTTGGGCCTTATGTGTCTCGGCGTCCATTTGGACGTGTGGCCTGAAGTTCTTCGTAGAATCATCCTTTCCTGTCCTTTTGTTTATCTTAATGTGCATACGTCCTTGTGCGTGTCCTAACACGGACGGGTCCGAGAGTGCGCCCAACACGCATCTGTGCCTCAAATGTTTTTGTGCTTGACAGGGGTCAAGGGTCGCTGACGTGTTTCCAGCGGTCCCACAAGGTCATCGTCTGGGATTCAGTGGCTAATTGGCTAATTGTTAATTAGCTTCTGAGGGACAAACATGTTATGTTGACGCTTGACGTCCATCAACATGTTTAGCGACGTCGGGATAAATATGTTGATGCGTTTCTGTCCCAGGTGGGTAAATTCGCCCGTCAACATTTTCTTCATCAGGGACAAAAAGCAAAACAAATTTTGGCCTTAAGGTTACTGAAATGAACTGTGACACTAACAATTAAATAATAGCTATTCTTACAGCAATTTAAAATATTACCTATAGCACCTACTTATTAATTCAAACTACTACTACTTTCATCTATTTTTACTTTAAAGTTCTACTGTTACTTAGTTTGAACTCCTTTAAATTGCTACTTGAAGTAGCAGTAGTAGTAAGAGGTGTTAAAATCAATATTAATATATCAATATCATATCCATACTATTTTAATAATTGAGTTGATATGCTTGCTAACAGTCCGGTCCGAGTCTACCAGCACCCCAAGATTTCGGACTTGGTCTTTGGTTTCTAACGACAGTGAATCCACTCGTCATCTAACAGCAATTCAGTTTTCCTTATTACCGAAAACAATCACCTTTGTTTTGTTTTGGTCGAGCTGAAAGAAATTGTGGTTCTTCCGGTTGTTGCTCTAGACGGAGACACAACATGTTAATTGAACTGATGTCATTTTGGGGACATATGTAACTGTGTCATCTGCAATTCTGCATAACCTCCATAACCAACATTGACATTTGACCAACATACTCAACACAAGGGGTTCAAGGATTGACCCTTGGGGGACTCCACATCACGACCAATCGACCAGATTAAAAACTTCCAATAGTCACAAAATAATTCCTTTCCTCCAAGTACTTGAACATGTGTGTTTTGCCACCTTGGTGGACATGGCACGGCACCAAATAAAAATATCAACAAAAATCAATTCGCTTTTCCGAAAATAAAAATCAAGACGATAGCGGTCAAAAAGGAGATGATGACAAAGAAGGAGTGGTGAGTGCTGAGGGGGTGTGACTTGTGCCCTTTTTGGTCAATAAGAACTCCAGCGGTCTCCTCAACTTTCCTCATCGTCACGTCTTTGTGTTTTCATGCGTCTTTTTAGTCGAGGCAGAAGCGGTTCAACGTCTTTCACTGTCACTTTGCGTGTGTTTGTCTTCTTGCGTTGCTGTCAACTCAAATGTTTTGTGTTTTCATCCTGATGCAAATGTTCGGATCTTGTTTTGGGGGTCAATGCGAGGGCAACTAACACAACATTTTGCGCGTTTTCACCATTTGACTGTTTTGTTTCTTTTCACACTTTCACTCGCTGCTGTTTTTGTCTGAGCCACTTTGAAAAAATGGTAGCGCGTTTTGATTTTCTTTCATTTTTGACTGTCCAGAAAAGTGTTTTGAATGTGTTGTGGCTTGTCTTTGAACTTGTTTGCTGTTTTTGTTGTCCTGATACACTTCTTGAATGTTTTTGAACATGTGAAGACAAGTTTTGACTGAATGGAAGGTTGCATGTTTCAGCCCAAACGCAGTTTTTGAACATCTTGTGAGTTTTGACTGGGATAGGATTTTGACTTGGTGTGTTTTGACCAAACAGGAATACAAAAGCTTGCTTTTAGCTTGTCTTAGTTTTAATTTAAAGAAGCTTCATTGCACGTTTTAGGGTGTTAACTGAACGAAATGAGGATGTTTTTTTTTCAATGCAAACGTGTTTGTTGAGTGCTGAACGTGTTTTGGCTGTGAAGTTTTTGCCCGACAAATACAAATCACATGTTTTGGTCTTGGCACAAACCTGCTTTTTACGTGACTTTTTCATGTTTTTAGCGTGCTATGACAAGGCATGTTGACTTGTGCTCCACTGAGTCGCCTTTTACTTTTTCCCAGTAAGGAAGGTGTAGCGTAACATCAGTCGACCGTTTTGACTGAATACTAATGCAGACTTATTTGCCAACAATTTTTGTCTCAATGTTTTTTTTGACCAATGTTAGGGAGTTTTTGAGGATGTTTTAAGCTACATGCAAACCATCTTTTAGTCTTGACACAAGCATCCTCTTTCCCTGTCCAGAGACTGAACAGGCATGTTCTCTTTTCGTTGCTTTCACACAAACTTTATTTTGAGCTTTCCCACCAACGTACAAGCTCCACAGCTCCGATTCAATCCCTGGACCAACACCGCCCCCCTGTGTCAAAGAGTGGCACTGCAACACTCTGTCCCCCATCATACTTGCAGTCTTGGCCTGTAAAAACATTATTTGAATGCTTGTAACTTGTAAACATTTTGAGTGCTTCTAGAACAAGTTTTGACTTATGTGTTTTTGAGCAAAGAGAAATGCAAATTAGTTTCTAACGTATTTTTGAAGCTTTTTAACACCATTTTTGAGCGTTTATTGTGTTTTGACTTGCTGTCTTTTGCCATTTTGTTTTTAATGCGTTTGACATGAATGCGCTTTCAATGTAAATTATTCAAATTTTTACTGCGTTGTGAGTTTTGTGTGGGCATGTTGATGTTTGCTGGTTGCCTGTCGTCCATCTTTGAAGTTTTCCCGCTCAGCCGGTGTTACTTTTGAAGCATGACAAATACGCAAACGTTTTATTTTCCGTGCATTTTGACTCTGTATGTTATGAGCGTGTTGTCCTGTGAACTCTGCGTCCGTATTGTCGCGTTTTTCACGTTTTTAGCATATTTTGCCTGAGAAGACGGCCGTTGTGATTCCAAACAGAAATGCTAATTGTTTTAGCGCGTTTGTCTCAACGCTAATGCGCATTTCACACGACTTTTGAACATTGTACTTGATGCTTTGAGCACGCTCGTTGACTTTTGTTCATTCGCGCTTCCTCTGGCTCCTCTCTGAACTTTTCGCAGTCTCGCTCGCCAGCTATCCATCGAGGCGGCGTTAGAGATGGAGAACGGGACTTGGTTGTCGCCAGCGGTGCTGGAGCTGGATGGCCTGAGCGGCTTGGGTTCCCACCGCCGGCACGTTTACTTCGCGCTGGCGCTGGCGTCGTACGTGCTGACGCTGCTGGTGAACGTGATGCTGATGGCGACGGTGGCGGCGGAGAAGAAGCTGCACCGGCCCATCTACGTGCTGGTGTGCAACCTGTGCGCCAACGGCACGCTGGGGGCGTCGTGCTTCTACCCCAAGCTGCTTCACGACCTGCTGGCCGAGGCGCACACGGTGTCATACGTCGGCTGCCTGGTGCAGATCCTGGTGCTCTACTGCTACGTCTTTTGCGAGTTTATCAGCCTGACCGTGATGGCCTACGACCGCTATCTGGCCATCTGCCGCCCGCTGGCCTACCGCGCTGTCATGACCACGCAGAAGGTTTGCATCCAAAGTCTGTTTGGGCATTAACCGGAGTGCAACAACGTAGGCGACACATTTTTTTGTTTCAGAAGAATTTTGTAAAGAAAATCAGCTCCAAAAATGCCTTCAAACTTGAGTAAAACAATTTAACTTGATCGCGTCTCAGCAGCAACCTTTTGGTTTGGGCCGCTAATTGCGAGGCTGTTTAAATATTCCCTTGGCGTGTTCTTTTTTTAAATAGCATTTATCACAATTATTTTTGGAAAGTCTTTAAAAACATAATATAGTATAACACAAGACAAAAATCGGATTCCTCAATGTGTTTCCAGGAAGCAAATCCTTTTTTTTTTCGAAACTAGCAAATTTATTGATCAGGCTCCTACGGAGCTTGATGAAGAATAGATCACTTGATTCAGGTGTGTTGGAGGAAGGAAACATCTAAAACATGCAGGATTCCAGCCCCGAGGCCGGAATTTGACACCGGTGACCTTTAGAATTTTAAAACAGCAAGACCCCCGAAATACTGGGACCACGAACCCGGAACCCGTGATGGGGGGGTTTTGCTGTAGAATTGAACTGTACTCTGGCAGTACTATAGATGGAGACTGCATACCGCTCTGTCAGTCACGGCAATAAGTCATGTGTTCATTTTTTACTGTGGTGCAGTTTCGAAGCTGTTGGTTTGATCTTGTGTCGCCAAAGGTTTGGCAGCTGCTGCTGCTGACGTGGCTGTTGCCCCTGCTGGAGACGACGACGGGCACGGTTCTAACGGCTCGTCTCCCACTGTGCGGCCGTCGGATCCGCCGTCTCTTCTGCACCAACTGGGCGCTGGTCAAGCTGTCGTGCGTCGACACCACCGTCAACAACGTCTACGGCTTTGCGCTGATATTCCTGCACTTTGGCCAGGCCGTCCTCATCGGCGTCTCCTACGGCCACCTAGTGCGGTCTTTGCTGCGTTCACGCTGCGACCGCCGCCGTTTCCTGCAGACGTGCCTGCCGCACGTGGTGACGCTGAGCTTCTTCACCGTCTCGCTACTCTTCGACGTCACGTTCGAGCGCTACGGCGGCGGCAGCCTGGAGGGCGTGCGCCACGCTCTGGCCGTGTTGTTCATGATGGCTCCGCCCCTCCTCAACCCGCTCATCTACGGCATCAACCTGCAACACCTCCGGCGTCGCGTCTTCGCAAACTTGGTGCGGCTGCTCCCGAGTGCGCTTGTCCGCGGGCAGCAAATATCTTAACCCTTAAGATTTTTTTTCTAGGAAATTGTTATTTTATGAGGAAATAAGTAAAAAAAAAAATTGTAAGATTCAAAAGTTGCTATATGAATCTACCATCTCGCCGAAACTGACATTGCGAGTAAATATACTGTAACACCTAATTTGTCCACTAGTTGGCAGTAGAGTTATAGTGATTTTTTTAAATATTTTCATTAGAAAAAAATCATAATTAAAATAAAATGAGGAACGCTTCACGAATTTGCGTGTCATCCTTGCGCAGGGGCCATGCTAATCTTCTCTGTATCGTTCCAATTTTAGTATATGCGAAGCCGAAGCAACGCAATGGGTCAAGGGTCAGGTCCAGTATATAAAGGCCCCAATGGACAGCACATCTTAGAGTTAAGGTTTCAACCGAAGTCACACAATCGCACTTTATGACATTTATTAAAAGGGACAAACAGCCATTAACACGAAATAAAATTAAAACAACTCACAAGGAGCATTGAATAGACGACAGTTCGGTCACTGACTGAAGTAAAGTGATGGTGGGGGGGAAATTGGAGCCACATTTAGAATCATCTTTACTGTACTTCCAGGCGCTCAACAAGGAGCTGGTTTATTTTGTGAATCTATATGTGGGTAATTGCTACCATCGTGTGGCGAAATATGGAGTTGCAATTAAAATATAAACTTTTTTTTTGTAGGAAATTGTTATTTTTTAAGGAAATAAATTAAAAAAAATCTTAAGATTCAAGATCGATTTGGGAGCAACACTTGTTATAATGGTTTAAGAGCAACAACTATTGTCAATTCCGAGTTTATGTCACAAGTCAAAAGTTGCTATTTCAATCTAATATTTGAATCTAAAATGAGGAACGCTTCACGAATTTGCGTGTCATCCTTGCGCAGGGGCCATGCTAATCTTCTCTGTATCGTTCCAATTTTAGTATATGCGAAGCCAAAGCAACGCAATAGGATGAGGGTCCGGTCGAGGTAATAAAGGGCACGCCGGACAACACATCTTACAGTTCAGGTTTCATCTTGTGGCGGAATATGGAATTTGCAATAAAAATATAACTGTTTTTATTAGTTTTATCATTTACACAGATTTTTTTTTTCTAGGAAATTGTTATTTTATAAGGAAATAAGTTTTTTAAAAAAAATTACGTTTTAAAATCGACTTAATCTATATGTGGATAATTGCTACTATCTTGTGGCGGAATATGGAATTGCAATTAAAATATTATCGTGTTTTGTTTATTTTTTTTATTTACAGATTTTTTTTTCCCCTAGGAAATTGTTATTTTATGAGGAAATAAGTAAAAAAAAAATGTAAGATTCAAAAGTTGCTATATGAATCTACCATCTCGCCGAAACCGACATTGCGAGTAAATATACTGTAACACCTAATTTGTCCACCAGTTAGCAGTAAAGTTATAGGGATTTTTTGATATTTTCATAAAAAAAAAAATCATAATTAAAATGAGGAACGCTTCACGAATTTGCGTGTCATCCTTGCGCAGGGGCCATGCTAATCTTCTCTGTATCGTTCCAATTTTAGTATATGCGAAGCCGAAGCAACGCAATGGGTCAAGGGTCAGGTCCCGTATATAAAGGCCCCAATGGACAGCACATCTTACAGTTCAGGTTTCATCTTGTGGCGGAATATGGAATTGCACTTAAAAATATAATCGTTTTTATTAGTTTTTTCATTTACACAGATTTTTTGTTGTTGAATTTTATTTTATTTTATTAGGAAATAAGTAAAAAATAATAATGTTAAGATTCAAGATCGACTTAAGAGCAACACTTGTTATACCGGAAGAGCAACAGCTGTTGACAATTCCGAGTTTACGTCACAAGTCAAAAGTTGCTATTTGAGTCTACTATCTCGCCGAAACCGACATTGCGAGTAAATATATTGTAACACCCAACTTGTCCACCAGTCAGCAGTAGAGTTATAGTGTTTAAGAAATATATATTTTCATTTAAAAAAAATCATAAACAAAAAACAAAACAAAAAAACACTTACTTTGCCCTGGCCAGTGGTAGCGCAACAGTCCCGGTCAACGTACAGCACCTTGGGAGGTGACTGTCCAGCTTCCCGGTACCGACACACCAGTCCCTCAATCATAGGGCATAGCACGGACATGAGCACCTGCGCGTGCTTTGGGTATCTGTGAAAGCCCTTTGACACTCTTGAAGCCAATCTAAATAAACTCGACTGTTGTTAAAGTGTGGAGCTTTATAATAAAAACACGGCCAGCTTTGCTATTGCTCAACTCAGTCGGCCTTTATTGAACATGCAACGTCTCCACATATCCTCACTTGTTACACACACAGGCTTCAACCTGCCTCTCACGGTACAATATCGCCCCCTATTGGCGTAATTGATAACAATAAACCCATTTGAACATTAAAAATACCACAAAATGTTCCATTACATTTTATTCTGTTTTACAATCTTTAAATCTGTTTGATTATATGCAAAAGACTCACTATGGCACCCCCCAAAAAAAAAATCAACAACAAAAAAGTCTGTCTGTCTGTCCCTGGTGACCTGGCTTAACATTTTTTTTCTGCTGGGCAATTTTTTATTTATTTTTACTGATTTTGACTCCTTTCCCACATAAGAACAACATGGGGAAAAATGTGGGCTTATCTCATGTTTTTATTTGTTACAGCGGACGTCAGGATAGTATGGTTGTGACGTGTGGTAATCTTACCATGCTTATATGTAACATTTTTAACATGAACATCATGCAAATCAACTTGCGATTGTGATTGGTTAGTTAAGATCCAATCATGAACCGGAAGTGTTGACATCATCCAAATTATGCGTCTCCACTGCAATTATTTATGGGACTGAAAGTTAAAACTACTGAACGTAAAATATTCCATTTCAAATCGCTACTGCCACCTGCTGACGAAAAATGAAGCTGCTCTTCACATACACACCACGCACATTGCATCACATCCGCAGACATGGCGCGGGAAATTCTAACCCGAATCCAGTCTGAAAAATATTGGCCAGAGGCTCGCAGGAGTACCCATTGTGAACAGCTAAGGTGTTAATCTACTAATTAGAAGGCATTTCACTCATAAATGGTCAAATAAAAAGCTTATTATAAAGTTATCTTGGGGGAAAAAGTTCCATATTGCAACTTTAAGTAGTCCTTTTTATGACAGGGGGGTGCGTTTACAATGGAAACGTTACTCATAATCTGCTGTAACACCACTATCACCTGATTGGTCGACAGATGTGGATATTTTTTGAAACGATACGGCCAGGACTGTAAGGGATTCCCTATTCGCAACTATACTTAGGAAGAATTACTACTATACTACTATACTAGGAAGAATTGAGTGACTGTGCTGAATTTGCACATTTTCCCATAGGGGTGTACTCACTTTTGTTGCCAGGGGTTTCACTATTAATGGCTGTACCTTGAGTTATTCTAGTTATTCTACACTGACTACATGTCATTGTGTCAAAGTGTCATCATTTCTACAATGTTATCCCATGAAAAGATTTAGAATTAAATATCTGCAGGAATGTTAATGACTTGATAGTTGACTTGAGCTCGGCCGTTGTGTCGCTGTGACCTGTTCTGGCTTGGCGCCTTCCTATCTATCTGCACTCTGGCATACTCATCCAGTCGAAACCAGTTAAGAGCATCAGGTCACATATTTTCACATGGGCTAGGCTGAGCCGGCCCCCCGCCAAGGCAGTATAAGAGTAGCGACCATTTTGAATAGGGCAGGCCTTCTTCCGCGTTCAGCAGTTAAGGCTCCACAGCCGTGTACTCGATCTTTCTGGCATCCAGTAAATAGTTCAACTGAGAATACGCAGTCTCCTGATTGTTATTAGTGTAGTGAGCATTCAAGATAAAATAACCAGGGAAAGTTCCCATCTGAACGTACGCACACTTTTGTGAGATATTGGACCCTGTGGATGAAATACTGACACGGGTTTCAAGAAACACTTTCAAAGTCTGCTTTCAAGCATGGTTAGGGCTTGGGGCTTCAAATTAGAGTTTAAATGAGGGTTTCAAGCCCTAGTACTGATAATCGGTATCGGCCCTGAGTAACCATATTTCGATTAAAAACAATGACGTCGATCAACCTGACACATAAGGGAAATATTTTGGGCTAAGATTGTTTTATTTTTTGGGGGGGAGAGTTCCTTGGACCTGACAAAAATTTGATTTCATATTTCCAATTGCAAGCGTTTTCAAAACTCAATCAAGAAAAAAAAGATGCTTGTAGGAATAATAATCATTAAAAAAATAAGGTGATCATGAGGATGATGTCATGGATGTGGGCGGAACGGTGGCTAGTGGGCGTGCTCACATCACTTGTGGGCAGTATTCCGAGATTCACCATTGATGATTTGGAGGTCAAGGGGTTCACTCGTCCCTAAGAAATGAGGACTTAAAAGTAGTGCTTGGGGCCACTTTGATGCGATTAAGTGTTTTTGTGCTGTTCAGTGCAAGGTGTTGAAGCGTACATCGATGACATTATCAGTGTGTGTAGCATCAAAATTGCTATATCTTTATTTTTATATTTTGATTACATAATTGTGCCAGAATTGTAAGACGCGTGCGTGTTCTATATGTGTGACCTCACGGGACCACCAGGAGGTGCTCCTGTATCCATTTCAGGTATTTGTTGACACGCGTGTAGACGCCGTACACCCGCCGACTGCCGCAGTCCTCGGGCCCCGCCCACGACACCAAGCCAAACACGGCCCACTGCCGGCTAACGGGGTCCTGGGCCACGAAGGCGCCCCCGCTATCGCCCAGGCAGGTGTCGCGCCCGCCTTCGTAGAAGCCGGCGCAGAACATGTTGTCGCTGACGTTGTAGCCGCCCGCGCGTGCCGCGTAGCTGGCACGGCACTCTTCCTGCGGGACCACCGGCAGCCGGACGAACTGCAGCAGGTCGGAGGTCACGTCAGGGTGCGACACGCCCCAGCCGGCGACCACACCCAGAGAGAGGGGCGGAGGGGCGTCGCCCTGTCGGACGCAGAGGTCACGAATGTGCAAGAAGAGATGTGTTTCCTGAAAGCGCTTGATATGTTTGAAGTGCTGAAAACTATTTTCGGCATTTGAGTTATCCCAATTTTTGGGGCGTGGTTTGCGCACCTGCGGCGGCAGGCAGACGGGATGGACGGCGTGGTTCAGCTCCACCCTGACGCTCAGTTTCAGCAGGGCGATGTCGTTGTCGAAGTCGCTGGGCCGGAAGTCGGGATGGACCAGCACCCGGGACACGGCCAGGACCGCCGACGCCTGCTTGTCCACCGCACCCGCTAGCACCTGGCGGACAACGCACACAACGTCACGTCACCGCACAAGTAAAGAAGACCACCAATATGAGACCATTGGCCATTAAACTAGTGTTAAGGTTTCAAAGTAGGGTTTCAAACTATGGGTGTGCTTTAAAAGTAGGGTTTAAAATAGGGGTGTCAGGTGATTAACATTTTTAATCGTAATTAATCGCATTACATCAATAGTTAACTCACGATTAATCGCAAATTTGATATCTCTTCTAAATATACAATAAAATGTACAATAAAATATTTTCTTCACACTCTTGCTAACATAAAAGTGGGGAAATTGTTATAAACTAATAGAAATAAGGACGCATCGTCATTGATACAGTAATTTCATAATAATTCATAAAAAATGGTTAAAATGAAAAAGATGTAGTGTATTGTGATGTTGATTTGTGTTGGTCATTTTCTGCCACTAGATGGCATAATTGCATTTGTAAGACATTGGTGACAGCTCAGTGTATTTTTCTTTAACATGAAGTAACTTGTGAAATTCTGCACATTTTTTAAATAAGTAGGGTTTTAAACTATGGTTAGGGTTGCAAATTCGAGTTTCAAACTATGGTTAGAGTTTGAATTTGGGTTTCAACTAGGGGTGGGGTTTTCAAGGAAGGGCTTCAAATTTGGGTTCGGTTTTGAAATGTAGTTTCAAACTGGGGCTAAGGTTTCAAAGTAAGGTTTTAAATTGGAGTTAGTATTTCAAAGTAGGGTTTTCAAATTAGGGGATGGGGCTTCAAAGTAATGTTTTAGGGTTAGAGTTTCCAACTAGGGCTTCAGGGTTTAGGTTTAGGGATGACATCCACTGTGCTTTGCATGCCACCGAAACCCAAATGGTTTGTGGATGGCACCAAAATCCTTTGATTTGACGGATGATCAGAAAGAGCTTGTAATGTTGTTGGTTTACTGTTTGAGACTTGCTCAAGGGGAGACTTGACCCGAATAGCAGCGCTTATCAACCATCACCTTGATGTGTTCAGGGGCCACGGGGACCACGCGGGCGTTGCGGCGGCGGGAGAGCACGACATGGGCGGCGGTCAGGATCCATGTGTCTGACAGCAGAGCGCCCGAGCCGAACCAGCGCTCCGACGGGACGCGGCTCGAGTCCTCCACGTTCAGCAGAACCTGCCAGGGAAAGTTGCCCGGCTCGGCCGCACGACCGCCCACGATGCGCTTCACCTGGACGGCCAGGGGGCGCGACGGGCGGCCGCACGCTAGCGGATGACATAACATGACACCATTACAATGAGATGACAACATGTCAAAACAACAACGTGATGGCTCATTGGCGCTCACCCGGCATGCAGGTTGGAAGCTCCGCCCCTGCCGCGTCATTGACCCTCGGACCATTTAGGCTGCAGCGGTACTCACCTGACACACACAAACAACGCACATCATACTAAAGTCACGTCACGTCAAGTGACATCCCAAAACACAAATCGCATATCTAAAAAACACAAATGAGTAACTTTTATTTTTACAGGAAATGAAGTAGAGTAACTTTTATTTTTACACAAAGTGAAGGAGAGCAACTCTTACTTTGACAGACAGGAAGTGCAGTATCCCAGGTGCCGTCTTGCTGACAACTCATCTCAAAGTCGCCCTTAACGCGCTCACCATCCTGCCACCAAACGAAACAAATGCTTCATTCTTCCTGTTGGCGCGTGTGCGACATCCTGTTATACAAGCAACATGGCCGCCAACACCAATTGCATTGTTTTTTATTTCAAGTTGTGGCATTTCAGCCACACCCATGCTAATACAAATGCTAGCACAAGATCAGAGGGGACCTGGTAGACCCTCTGGTGGATGGTGACAAGAGAGACGCTATGGGAGCTAACCTGCTACCTGACTAACGCGTATTTAAAGGGGAAGGTGTGGAAGAGGAAGTGACATCACCTTGATGAGCACGAAGCCCGGCGAACATGCGACTCGGATGCGGTCTCCGGCTGAGTATTCGGGCTGGAGCGGGCTCACTGTGGCGTTAGCCAGATGCGCTACAGACGCGCACTGACTTCCTGTCTCGAGAAAATAAAAGTAATGCAGGAATTGATCAAAAGAGGACACGCACACCTTTTGGGTCAAAGTTGAAAGGTCGTCCGACAACAGCAAGAGTCCCTTGACAAAATTACATTACCTGGATGTCTCACACCCCCCCTCCCCCCCACACACGTTAGCTAGCCTGGTTAGCATGCTAGCAGCTAGCTCTACTCGCGTGCATGTGACTCACCCTCCGAGACGTACGTCATCCTCCATCCGATGTTTTCCCCCGAGTGGTCGCTGTGAAACAAGATGGCGACGGCGTTGGTGTCTGTCTGGATGACGCCGGGAGAATGACCACCGCAAAACGGCCCAAACTCTTTAGACGCCGCTCGGATCTGAAATGTTCAGAAACGTGTGAACAGTTTTTGACTGTCAAATACTGTCAAATGTATTTGTGCATAAGTTTACATGTATTTAAATGTTTTTGCAAGTACTTTTGAATGTTAAACAAATACATTTAACGCACTTGTAAGCTAAATGCTAAAACCGTAGCCCCCCATTGTGTAAAG
The DNA here is from genome assembly GCF_054856555.1 of Leptonotus elevatus. NCBI lineage: Eukaryota > Metazoa > Chordata > Actinopteri > Syngnathiformes > Syngnathidae > Leptonotus > Leptonotus elevatus. The sequence continues at coordinate 22,079,694 of NC_141245.1, read as the reverse complement.
TAAAACAAAAATTCATTTTGGCCTACATTATGCCAATATGTTCTAAAATGAAGTAAAGCATTTTTTATTTGTTTTTTATGATTATTATTATTATGATGATTATTGTAACTCCAGTGCAAGATTTCCGTTTGGCATTTTTCCCATGATGCCACGGGGTTTGCACATGTGGAAGTCAATGCCGATTGGCATTATGGGAAAAAAAAATGCTACCATTTTACTATTTAGCCTACCAGTACGTTCAAACGTATTTGCAAACACGTTCGAACGTATTTGCTAGTCAAAAATGTTTATTCCACTTTGTCATTCACTCAGTCACGTGTGTTTCTCTATTTGTGTACCTTGATGTAGTCGTAAGGACAGCGGGCTTGCGGGTGGTCTTCCACATCGAAAGTGCCATCAAAGTGGAGGCGGAGTTTGAGTCCCGGTGCCACCCGGATGATGTAGGAGCACTCGGTCCTCTTCGGGTACGGCAACGGGAAGTTGGGGCTGCTCAGGGCACCCGCACGCTCGGAAAACACCAGGTCACTGCACTCCACTGCGCACACACACGCGCACGTTACACTCTTGCACGCACGCACACAAAGACAGGATATGCACTTCATCAATCAAACTGTGTGAGCGTGTGTGAATCTAAAAATGCAGTACGTGTAAATATTTACGAGCAATCTGCCGGCATTATCAGTCACACAGCGGCCTCACATACACATACATAGTTGTTGTATCTGTAGTATAGCTTAAAGGTTGAAAAGGGCGTTAGCATGTTTGAACATTTGTTTTGTTTGGATTGCCTTTCAAACGCACACAGTGGTGGGAAAAAGACTTCAGTGTGTGTGTGCGTGCTGTGACCTGTGCACGTGTGGTTGTCGCGGTGCAGCAGGTAACCATGGCGACAGGAGCAGTAGTAGCCGCCAAGGTAGTTGTGACACAGGTGGTCGCAGGCGGCGTCCTCGTCCACGCCCTCGGCGCACTCGTCCACGTCTCGGGTTGGCAAACGGACAAACAGAAAGCACCAGTCAAAAACGCTCAATTCATTTTCCTCATGATCGGTTGAGGGTGAACCTCGGCCTATCATATTTGAGGGACACCCTGGACTGGTCACTCGTTAATCACAATGAAACCTGTTGACAATTTGTTGATCTTGTGACGCTAGCATGCTAATGTGTTTGGGAATGCTTGAGTAAAAGCAAAGCAACCAAACCAACAGCAAAAAAAAAAAAAAAACATTTAAAATTTTTCACAAATGAATTGAAATAAAAACAAGAAAAAGTACATAAAAAAATGTCCTTGGTTTTCATCTAAATTTCCTACTTTTAGCATTCATTTTTATGTATTTCTTACTTTTTTCTATACGGCTACATAGAAGAAGGAAGGTCAGTCATTTGGGATTATTTTTGTGACCTTTGTTTTGTCTCACAATCAACAAATACTCCATATACAGTATTTTTTTTAAACTAAAGCTAATACTAAAACAAATAAAAGCTTAACTCCGATCCCACAGGCAGACTGACGGACAGCCGTACGCACCGACCGTGCTGTAGTGTGCTCGAAAGCCGGAAAAATGTTGCTGGTTGGAGAAGTCGGACGAGAAGATGACGCTGACGACATTGCCGGGAGATCCAAGCCACTCGGGACCAGGAACGTTCTCCGGATCTTGAGACTCGCTGCCGCAGAACACGCCCAGGATGGAAGCCCCGCCCCCGTCTAAGGCCCCGTCCTCGGCCTCCACCTGCGCATATGCACGCAACATCACAAGTCAGTCTTTGCTCTGCAAATTTGTGTATGTTTATGTTTGCTCTCACCCTGACGTAGTCGCACTGGCACAAGTCAGAAGGTTCCAGGTCGAAATGGCTGAAGTCCAGTCGGACACGGAAGCCCTCGGGAACGCGGATGTCCCAGCGATGGTGCGTGTTGTCGGGATAGGTCGCAGGGTAGTTTGGTGACTGGAAGCTTCCGAAGGGTTGTGTCAGCGACACCACGTGCTCGGCCTCCGCCAGGCCCAGCAGCGCGCACACACACAAATACACCGGCCTACATGCACAGTGCACACACACAATAACACGTGCGCGCAAACATGCACACACTCACACACAAAACACAGACACACGCGCACAAATGAAATGAGCACACACGTGTACACAAACACTGAAACGCATTGCTCACACAACACGCATGCACACAAGCAGTCGACTGATGGATTAAGTCAGACCAAAAATCTTCTTTCCAAGGACCAATGAATACAAGACACTGCAAGTGGATCGATCCGACAGACAACCAATCCAGTATCGTTATTCCAGCTGAATCCATCAATGGCGTAATCAATAACCAAACGGCAAATGAGTAAATGAGAAAAAGTAAGTCAGCTCATGGCACGAAAGCGGCTCAGTCGCTCTTCACAATGTGAGTAAAAAACTATGAAGACACTAAACAATCAGTCCAACTGGGACCAAAGGTCCTAGATGACAGCATAAATTATTAAATCACTCAATCGATAGTGAATCGATCAGTGCGTCAAGCTGACCTCATGCTGTGTGCGTTTCGCCGTCCAGTCTTGTGTGGGTGTGTGTGCGTGAGACGGACAATGAATGAGGTTCATGCTGGAACGTGGACGTTGCTGTGATGTCACGGGCAGCGCGGTTGCCATGGAAACGGGGGTTAGGGGCCGGGCCGTGTTGTTGTTCGCTGGACTGCCTAATTGACCAGCAGCAAGTGGTCCCTGATATCGCCAACGTTCCAAGACGACTTCCATTACACGGCTGCCACCTTGTGGCGGCTTTGGACACGTACAAGCTATTTCCACTTTTTTTTTTTTTTTTACACCTATACTTTATTTTTTATTTATTGCGATACGAATTTATCAAATGTGATTTATTTCCTGTCATTTTTTCCCCGGGCTTCCAAACTTCCAAAAGTTTGCTAGCGTCATAAATATGCACACACATTTGGTTTTATGAAGCACGATTTTCTCAACTGTTGTTGGCTACCGCTTTTGTTTTTTCATGAATGATTCTTGTGACAAAATTTATGAAAACTATGAATATTCAAATTATATAGTAAAACCAGTCAATTTGCCAAACCAAAAGCACAAACACTGCTTTAGGTAATGCGTTTGTAATTTGTAACACTATGCTAAGTCTGAACACAATTCACTGCTTTACACTCCATTTCGAAATGATCAACACGTAAAAAAAAAAAGCACACATTTATGCCAATGATTTAGTCGAGGTTATGGTTATGCATAAAGTTCAAATTAGTAAATAATTTCACAGATAGTCAACAATTAATTACCAACTCTTCCGCATTTCGCCACCTTTGCCTTTCACAAACAAACTAGCTAGCATATAGTAGTCTACACCTTCGGAGCCATCGGTGATGCCTTTAAAGGATGTGAATTGGCAAAAGTGGGGAAAATACTTGCTATTGCTCGTACGTCTCGTTCACTTCCAGAAAAAAAAACATCCTCTTCAGTTCAACTTTGGTCCTGATAAATAATCTAACTAGACCAGGGATGATTGTTTTTGTCAAATAAACACAAATTGCTGTAATCTGGACGTGTGTCTTGCTGAGATTTAACAATGGATGTCTTTCATTTTTTTTGCTCCTCAACCCCGATAAAATAGAGAACGATCAATCATACGCAGTAGAAACTATTGCTGTCTGTATTGAATATTTTTACAAACGATTAATCTATCGATTATTCAATCGATTAGTCGACTAATACAAAAGCATTTCCCCCTCTGATTACCGTTCATTAACCAGTGATTGGTGTTTATTTTGTACTTCTTATTCATATAGTGATAAAAAAAAAAAGAAGTGGATTGATGTTGTACTATGTTACCGATTTGGTCATTGTTTTTGTTTTACAAAGTAAAAACAGATGTTTGCAAATGTTAGTCTTCTTTCATCAAGGACTACAGAAATCAATTAACAATTACTGTTGATATGCTGAAATCAGAAGATTTTGACAATTTTAAATGAAAAAATGGCTCCAAATGATTACTCGATTACTAAATAGTAGTCGAATAATTTGATAATCGATTACTTGTCAATCAATTGATAAATTTTGACAGCTCTAGTGGAATCATTTAAATCTTGCCTTAAGACTTATTTCTATACTCTTGCATTCGCTTGCACTACTTTGGCCTGTTTGACTGCCGCTTCTCTTTTGTGATTCAGGGCTATATAAATAAACTTGACTTGATTCAGTAGTCTTGCAGTGATTTTGTTCATGAACAGTGAGGTATTATCTTTGTAGTGACAGGCAGAGGTGGCAAATCCAGGTGTTCAATTTATAGTATAATGTTTCTCCAGCATTATTCACAGAGATGACTTAACGGAAAGGCGTCTGTTTTTTATTTTTTTTTAACTGAGGCACCTGAGGATCACATTGCATTAGGCTGAACATGCAATCCTGCTCATTCTGACTCAAATCGCCAGATTATGTTTAAAAGCTTAATAACCTGCCTGAAGCAAAGATGTAAATTTGAAAAGCGGCCTTTATGAACACGCCGTTAGGGATTATTGAAACAAGACACGGCGGGGACTCCTTAATCAAATCCTAAAGCCTTTTTTATTTATGTGAGGCACAAATATATCTCTCCACTCTGATTATGCTTAAAATAGTAAAGGATGAAAACTGTTTTAAATGCCGGGAAGGTAAATCAAGTAAAACATTGAGTAAAATGTCACTAAGAATTAAGTAAATTTTTCTATTGAAGTAAATTTTTCTATTGAAGTAAATTTCTGAAATACAACTTTATTCTGGGAATACTGTATGCAAAAACCTTTATTATTCTAGACTAAAAAAAACAACAACAAAAAAAACAACAAATTATTTATGCAGGCATGTCAGTCAGTCAGTCCTGATTTTATGAGATTTGAATTGGCCCAAAACTGCAGTTCCCTTTGGATTCCACCCAGGGGGCGCAATGCGTGCAGTGCGTGTGAGTGGACGAGCAGAACCAGAGTGAGAGAGGAGGGAGGAGGCACCATCCACAGAGCAGCCTTCCCAATAATCTCTGCCCATATTTCCACTACCGAGCGACTCCGTGACTCGGTGCCCTCCCTGCGCTTTTTCTCCGCCCGTCCAAACAAGTAGGAGCAGGACTGGGTCCTGCTCGTCGAGTGGCGAAGAGCGGATATTGTCGTAGCATTTCTTGGAGACTTTTTGAGTGTACCTTCTTGACGCCGGACAGCTTTGTGAAGGAGTTATTTCCCACTCGTGGAAGATGGGTTCCGTCCCGGTGATATCAGCTTTGGTTCTGGCCGTCGTGGTGCCATCGTTGGCCGGATACATAGAGGTACGTTTACGCGTCTTCTTTTGTGGTTTTACACCGACAGATTATTTTGTACAGTATACAGGTATAGCAATAGTCTTCTTCTGTGGTTTTGTACACACTTATTACGGTTTTATAGGTATGTCAACACTCTTCTTCTGTGGTTTTATTGGCGCTGAAACATGTCTGGTCCATTTGTGTGTGTTTTTTTTTGTGGGGGGGGGGGGGGTAATGTGATTGTATTGTCCAATATAAAGGTAACGTCAGACTGAAGTGAAACAGAATAAAAGGAATATGTCCGCCCCGCGCCCCCCAACCCTGGTTGGTTTCATTCGAGAAGGTGCGTGGTGCAGACATCAAATGAAAGACGAGTGGCCTTGCCAGGCCTCAGGGGACCACGCAGATAACACACAGTAACCTCCCTTCCTCCATGCTGGCTGTTTACGGTCTATCTTTAACACAGAGGACGTTTTTAATCCCCTTGGAGCTTTTTGACCCCCGGCCCTTCCGTTGACAGACCCCACATGCTGTTTTGTCAGGTGTTGTCCGGTGATCCCGAGCTATATCGCGGTTATTCTGTATCGCTGATTTTTGCGTTAAAAGGTTTTTTTTTTTGTGCTGAAATGTGTGTTTAAATAAGTTTAAAATGGGATTGGGGCATGTGAGAGGGGTCGTTTGAGGTATAAAACATTTGTATTCCATTCTTACTAATACATTTCTTTTATGTGTTATATTTGCAATTAGTTTGTGTTCAAATGCACTTAACCTGTGAGTTTTTATTTCGTATTGGTTTCTATATCGCTCCCACTCTATAAACGGGTCATCACTGTACATGAAACATGGCTGGCCTGGCACAGGAAGAATCTTAACATGGTCATTAATGTTGACCACCATAGAAGAAGAAATAATGTCGGCGAATACTTTCTAACCAAATCTGACGTAAAATGGCTGCCGATGATCATATTGGCATTTGCCACATTTTGGGGCTGTTGTTCTGTCATAGCAACAATCCCATTGATTTTGGCCTTAGACAAGAACTACAGATTTTTTTTTAGTAGTCAAAATTTGGATTTAAAAAAAGGCATGACATGGTTGAGGTTGACATCAGATTCTTCTTCACCATCTCAGGGATTATACTGTTTCGAAGCAACAACCGTATCCATTTTGATGGGTGTCTGACAAAATGGCTGTAGTGGTTGAGATCAGAGTGTGGTTGGTGTTTGTCCCTTGTAATGTCTCAATCCATACTCTTGCAATATGTATGTGGTTTAATTGGTTAAAGCATAAAAAACGACAGAATTTTAATGTTACGCTATGGATTCCTTAAACGGTAAGTATATCTTAATGCTGAGGGTGAGCATTGTTCCTGGTCCTTGTCACTTCTCTGTGTTGCTTTTTGAGTGATGTCTGCAACAACACTTGTTCTTTGCCATTCTATCCTGTGACTCCTCCATGACATACTGCACTGACATGTTAATCTCAGTCCAAATGTATGACTTCAAAAATGTAAAATACTTGCCTTTGCTCAATAAGGTTGGGAAACAGCGTGGTTGGTGGTCCGACACCTTCTCATGTCCAAACAAAACCTCCCCACCCCCTTTCGACTTCACACCAACCTGAGGTCCACTTTCACACCTAGCTCTTGATCGCACATGTGTGACAACAAACCAGACATCTCCAGCTGATGACCGTTCCTCGCCATTTGGAGGCCGGACCACCTGCTTGGCGCCACCCCCGTGTGGCTAGAAAACGCCAAGCGGAATCAATGCCTCCAAACGGCGGTCGATACGGGACAGACAGGGGGGTGATTAATAGAGGAAGCGCGCGGCTCCTCCTGATCAGTCAGCGTGATTAAATGTCGAAATTGCGCGGTGGCGGCCAGCGGCGGATGAGTCACATGCTAAGCATTTTTTGTGCGTGTTTAATCGATAGCTTGTCTTCTTTGTTTGTTTGGGATTTATTTGCACTCCCAACAGCAAATACGTATGACTTCATTGGCCTCCCAACACTGTTGAAAGTGTCAATAAACACTTGACAGAGAGAATCCGTGTGGACAAAGTAATAACGCTAATAATATAATGTAACGCAGAAATTAAATAATGCTGATAAATATATTAAAATATGTATAGCTAATAGAAAAAAAATAAGTGTATGCTGTATATACTGTAAGTAAATAAAATATAAAAATGAAATCAACATGACAACAATCTATTACTCCACTAAAGGCAATGAAAATAATTACTAAAATATATTAAGCAAATAGAAACAGTATGTTAAATATATACACGAGTATGAATTAAAAATATATACTTAATAAAATATAAGAAACAATATATACTGTCATCAAAATAGTTAAAAGTCGCTGTAAGTAACTCGATTAATAAGGATAAATTGGATTTTACAAATGATTTGGAGAAATACAAAAAATATAGTAAATATGTACAGTATGATTTAAAATATGTAATCAATAACATACACAATATATATACTGTTTAAAATATACATAAAAGTAACTGACACTGATAATCGATTACTAAAGATAGTAAGTAGGTTTTTACTAAAACATATTTTTTTAAATTAGTGTTGAAAGATATAAGTAAATATTTTATATAGTAATAAAATATAATAAATAATATATAATATTAACATTACACATTGACATATATAATGAATAAAATTTAAAAAACAATACTGTAAACAAAATACTTGTTGCTAATATTCTGTAAATATATAAAGTGATTACTAAAATATTTAATTATAATTAATATATAAATAATATATAATTATTTGTATAAATACATTTAAAACATTATAAAAAAAAATATAGAATACAATATATCAATAAAATAATATAAATATGTATGGTAAAATAATGATTTAAAAAAATCAGCATTTATACACTGACATTCACGATTTGTAATGGAATTTAAATTTCTAGTCTAATTTGATCCCAGCTAAATTAACCAGTAAGGTATTTTCCATTTTATGCCACAGTCTCATCAACGACTTGTTGTATTTGAGCTCTAAACATGAACAAGTGTCGCGTGGCCAATGCCGCCACACCACGCTGCACCGACCTTGACCTTTTGATTTATGAGCTCCCGAGAGGCTCGCTCGTTGCCCGTGTCAGACGTGTTTTATTCCCCGCTCGCCCTCTTGTTGTTCACAACCGTCGCTCGGGCACTCAGCTGAGTGCAAACGCCTTTGTTGCGTGTCAGCTACCCACCCACTCTGCAAAAACTCAAATCTGTGCGTTATGTTTACTTGTTTCATTTCATTTCCCCCACATCTTTTTCCTGTGTCCTTCGTCATCTGCAGCCACTGACTGTCTTTGCGGCATTCCCCGCACGAGGCCTTCTGACCTTGTCATTTGTCGCTGGGTTCATCTTTGAGATTAAGGGCATAGTGGATAATGCTATCCGTACATTTTATTCCAGTCGGACCGCTTATCTCGCGCCGGTGTTGAAATATAAATCAACACGTTGTGCAACACATAACGTTAGATTTGCCAGCCAGTGACAGCGCCGAGCAGGTTGTCGGTTACATCACTTGACGCCGTCTCAAATATCAGCTGTTGGGTTTAAGGTCATGGCAACTCATACATGTTATGATGTATGAAGAAGCAGTGAACAGTAAATTAGTAAGGTCAATTTAGACACCAAGTAGCTATGGATACGTTTCTCAGAATAAAACATAAATTGGTGAATTTGTGAAAAGTGAACCTGAAACATGCAGTGTAATAGTATACTGTTTTTCTCCCCCACTATGACAGTTTTTATTCAACATTCCAACACCAACAGCCTTGTTTAAACAAAAGGTGGAAAACCGTAGCAACATTAAATTGCCTAAGGCTCAGCACGAAACCGCTTCACATTCAAGTGAACGCAACTCCCCGTAACGCAATAAAGTTGCTTCAGTTTACTGATTGTCCTCAATAAACGGGAGGGTGTGTATTGCAGATGTGGCGGTGCGCTTGTTTTTCTCGTCAGGGGAACCTCACTCGATTGAGCCTCACGTTTACATATACAGTACAAGTCAAAGTTGGTAAACGTTTTTTCATGCTTTCGCCCAGCGTTTTATTAGCCCACCAGGCTTTCCTCCCGCCCCCCAACCCCACCGCCCACCTGGGCCCGGGCTACCTTCAAAATGAAATACTTAATTACTGTATGGTATAATAAAAAGAACAGAACAGCACAGAATGTTTTGTATTTATTTGTCAAATGTCACATATCAGAACAGTGTTTCCCACACCATGTTAATACTTAGGCGGGCCACCCAAGTAAATTGGCCACCACCCAAGTAGATTTCAAGAAAATTTTATAAACATTTATATATATATATTTTAAACGTGTCACGACCAGACATACTGCATGTAACATTAGTTTGTCGTCACTCACTTGTGAATCATGAGGTTAGAGGAGACTACAAGTAGCAGGACTGAGAACACCAAACACCCCCCGCCCCTTAAACGAGTCCACCCACCCGAGTCCACCCACCAAAGTAAATTTCAAATCTGTGGGAAACACTGAGAACCATGACATAACCTTGTTTGAGCAAATTCTACATGACAAAAGGACTGATAATTGATCCAAACTTTTCCATCCCTAATGACAATGTCGATATTTTTAGCTTGTATGGATCACACAAATGACATAAGCTTGACTCTCAATTAACCTATGCCTGAGTGAAGGCCACGAGAGCCTGACCGCCCAGCAATCCATCATACATTGCAAACATTTCAGTAGTCCTACCTTAACTGGCGAGTTACTTAATAGTTTTTCCAGATATGAGCAGTCATTAGCCACATTTTTTTCTGTTAAATTGCGAACAAAAATGTTTGTTACAAGCGCTATACTGTATGTTGAAGGTGAACTTTTTTTCTTTATTAATTTGAGTAATTGAAAACGAATCAATTATCGAAATTCTTTAGAGGTCCAAATCCTTTATTGTCCACATTTTGGATTCTGTATAGTATATATTCTCTAATTTCTGTAGTCCTCCATGAAATCGGTTATCTTCGCGTTGAATCAAAATAAGACATTTTGAAACATCTGCTTTTACCTTGGAAAACATCAACATTTGACATCGGCTCAAACCATCTGAAGTCGGGATTCAAACTGGTGACCCTTTGATCAGCTGTTTTGAAAATCATTTAAAAATCCAATTTATCGATGAATAAAAAAAAAATGACGGACTCCGATTGACTGGCGACCAGTTCAGGGTGTACCCCACCTTTTGCCCAATGACAGCTCTGATAGTCCCGTGACCCTAGTGAGGATAACGGGCCCAGATAATGGATGAATGGATAAAGAGTAATCGATTACTAAAATAATTGTTACTTGCAGCCCACATTACTAAAATTATTATTTTTTGGGTAGGCTGGAACGGATGAATGGCATTTCCATTCATTTCAGTGGGGAAAGGTAATTTGAGATACAATTGTACTGCCGTCTAAAAATGCATGTCGCTACATTGTGTTAAAAGTTGAGTACAGAGTACTCAGACACGACCGTCGACAGTTTCCTTTTATCACGTTTATGCATTCAGTCAAGTGTATGTGTGGCGCACAGGATAAGAGCTGATACCATGGCTGAAGAATGCTTCCCTGTGTTGGTCCTTTTGTTATGGGAAGGACCCAAGGCTTTGTTGTTGCTTGCTTACTGGTGGCAGATAAATCAATCCTCCCCCTACCCGCAAAGAGCTTTTTGGATTGCTAATCATGTCCTTGTGTGACAGGCAGCCTTGTCACCTTCTGCCATGTCAATCATCTGCTGCCCCCGCTGCCGTTCACTGGCAGATTAGCAGGTAAAAGCTTGTTTTCAATTGTTGCGAATCCTCTTAAGTGACAAGAAAAAAACAACACTCGAGCGCTCAAATAGGAAGGAGAAAATTGTCTCAATTGCACTCGGCATCACTTTTGATAGTTGGCAGAAATTGACATTTTCATCCTTTTTGCCAGGTTTTTAGAGTTTGTGTTGACGTGGAACGGGGGACCCTGCTGTGAATAAAATGTTTATAACAATTTTAGGAACTAAAGAGCATCTTATTTTAGAGATAAAAATGTTACAATAACAAATTCACAGGCTTGTTGGAAAAAAAAAAAAAAAGATGAAAAGTCATAATCTGGCGAGAATAAAATCATATTTTTAAGATAAATATTTGCAGTTTGGCATTTGAGAATTCACATTTTTTTGGGAACCTATCCCCTGTTGTGTGTGGAAACCCAACTATTCACATTATTTTTGGTCCACTCCCCGTCAGATTTGCGTTTTGATACCCATTTTTTTTCATGGCAAATTTAAAGATGCACCAGTTATTCACATATTTTTGCTATTTGATTCCTAGCCACTGTAAATAATGAGGTCCACTGCGTTATGATCAATAAGTCAAAGCTTACCAGAAAAGAATGTCATATTTCACCAAGCATATTTCTTGGTGAAATACTAAATCTACAACTTCGTTCTCGTAGTCCTTTTTTTTTTAATTGTCTAAAAATAGGATAAATAAAAATAGGACGTTCTTGTAATGACATGCCTTTTGTTCTTTAAAAATTAAAAGCTCATCATTATATAAATAAAAAAAATGCACACAGTTAAGGCAATATCCCACCTTTACTAGATTCCATGTAAAAGGCAAAGACGACTACAGTAAATGCTGCATTTTGGCTGTCATGCGGCAATTTCGCAGAATCTTTGCGTGAAAGAGGCTCCAGATTTGTGGACCTACCAATTGCAACATCATCCTGCAGCGTGGAAGATGTGTTTAGAGCAAAACAATGGCCTGTGACCAGCAGCAGGGAAGGAATTATTCTTTCTCCCCCCCCCCTCAAAGCCTCCTCCTAGTACCTCCCGCCTTGTTTCTCCGCTCGCCTTCCTGCAGCAACTGCACCGTCAGGCACGCTCGTAAAAGCTCATCGTGCGGATTTAAAGGCAAAAGCCTCATCAGGCCAGCCTTGTTCTCTCGCTGTGCCTGCCTTTGTCTCTCCCGGCTGCGGGTACATTATCTTGTAGGACAAAAAATATTTTATTGAGCACCACAGTCTGAAAGAAGTTTAATCTTGATTTGGTGCCAAAAAAAAGGCATCTGGTATATTGAAGTTACAAAAAAAAGACCATTTGCAATTTTGCTACCACATGAAGTAGATGCACATGATTTGCTTCCGAAAATGATTTTACTCAGCATTCTTTTTTTTCTTAAATGAAAAAATTAGTTGTTCAATAAAATATTCAAACCTTGATAAAGTCCCACTTGTAAATACATCAGTTACAGGTGGGTGGAGGATCTAAATGCAGTAGATAAAACCACATGAATCACAGAAAATGAATTAATATCAACTGTGACAAGTTCAGCAACAACATTTTGGGTTGTTTTTTTTGGGGGGGGGGGCATGTAATGCTCTATCATCCACAGATGGCAGAATGGGGAAACTCACTGTGTTTTTGTTGAAGCCAAATGCCACCCAGCCACGGGGACAGGCAAACAGAAGGCAGGAAGTGCCAAGGCAGAACTTGTGGTTGGGGACAGACGGCTGAGGTGATCACCGAGGCAACGATGAGGCAGGGGAGGCTTAACTGGTGGCTGATTGCTGATTAGCTGTGTTATTTGGTGAGCAGGGTGACAATGAGATGGGTGTGGCTGACCGGGTAAGATTTAGGGGTGAGTGGACTTTTCATGGCTAAATATAAACACATAATAAGGACATTTATACACAAGCTGATAGCACTAACCCTACCCTGGCACTAAACCTAACCCTGCCTGTGGCCCCAATTCAGATGAGATGGGCTCCAACTTGTGACACCCAGTGAGGACAAAGTGCTATAGAAAATAGAGGAATGGAAAAAACATGAACATCTGGGGAACATAGAAAAAAAGAGCATGCCCGATGCCCTCTTCCCCTTTCTTTCCTTCAAACGCTCAACTCATTTAGTCATATGTAGGACAACATGGCCGCCGAGCACACCTGTGCGTCCTCGCAACAGCTGCGCGGCGATAGCCTTTGTGCAGCCGGGCGTGCAGGAATGCAGCGCTTTGTGCTCGTATTGTGCTGCGAGCCAGCTCTCTTCCTGCCATTGGGGCGAGTCGCTAGACAAAAACATCCCCATCCACCACCAACAACGCTGCTGGAAGCAGGACCGCCTCTCCTGACTTTATTATTTCATGCTTTCTCCGTTGGGGGATGCGAGGCAACGCTGGCGGTTTAAACCCACTCACCCCTCCGTGCGTGCGCGCACACTTTTATCCCATTAATCCCATTAATAAAACATCAAGCGGGATGTCTTGCGAGTGATAGAGCACTTGTCAAGCCCGCCTCAGGTCCATCTGTCCCCAAACAGTCCCTGCCGTCCGTTCGTGAGGACGTCAGTCCCTTGCAGGCTGACGTCACTGATTAGCTCGCCTTCCCTAGCATGCTTCGGGATGGATTGTACACACGGGCATGTTTCCCCTCAGGAAGAGGCGACAGGAATGGAAGGAGGAAATAATAGGAGGGGCCTGCACGGAATAGAGCATGATGAGATGGCAGGACTATAACAGAATCTAGAATAAAGTATCCATCTATCTGTAACGGAAGAGGAAATAGAAAGAATATAGTGAGGTGCAATAGAGAAGGAGGAAGCAGGAATATATAAGACAATACGAGTGGAATAGGTGAGGAGGGGGTTGTAGGAACAAAAAGGGGACTGGAGCCGGAAAAGTGAATGGAGCTGATTCTGGCTCAACTGAGGAGGAAGCAGGATTAAAGTGGAATAAAGGAAATGCTGGTGGTGGACAAAATAAAAAGAATGAACACAGGATGTGAGAATGTAAAAGATGGAAACAGAGGAGCAGGTGGCAGGAAAGGATGACGAGGGAGGCAGGAATACAACTTGTTGGCTGTGGTCAAAGGTGGAGCGAACACATGTTCCTTGTCAGCACTACTCTCGGTCGCACTTGCTGCTAATCAGTGTTGATGCTTTCATGTGACACACTGATACAACATACTGTACTGTACTTGCTGGTTGTTACCTGACATGTTAAACCAGGTCACATGTCATGTTAAATCAGCGTCACTGTGGATATGCAGTATCTTATTTATACGCAAAAATTTACTCACTCCTTTCCTTGGCTGGCCTTTACTCATACTGTAGTGAACCCCCCACTATATTGTGATAAATCTTTTACACATAGTGAGGATTTTTAAGTGAGCTTTTGATGTTTTTTTTTTATACAGAAAACAGGCAAATACAAATTTAGAGTTGTGCGCCTTCACCGAGTCAATATTCAATATTTTTATGTTTTTAGGAAGAAACTGAATGCAGACATTCCCAAAAATGTAAAAAAAAAAAAAAAAAGGAAGACAAAAAGGGACATAAGTGTTTTTCACATAGCAGCGATGCAAAACTGTATTTTGAAAGTGTGATTGGCTGCATTTAAAGGACATACTTAGTGTAGTACCAGGTTGTGCCACAACATGCGTTAAATAGCCGGGAGGTTACTGAGGTGGTCCGCTGGGTGTCTTTACAGCAGCACGGGGGGTGGAGGGGCTGTAAAAGATAGACGAGGTGTAAACGTACACCCCCTCCGGAGAGCCCGTTAGGCTGGCGCCGCCTGATACAGCATTTCTCAAGGAGAAGGTGGCCAAGGACAAACGGTGGCCCCCGTGGGACAGGGGTGGGGGGTGGTTATCGTCTTTTAAGCCTCACGCCTTCACACCATGTAATCAAATTCCGCAAGAGGGAGCAAAAAGTGAGCCAAACAGGAAGACACAAAAGCGTCAGATTTGTGTGTGTAATCTGGCACGCGTTAATGAGAGTCTGCACTTTTCTTTAATGTCGCTTGGATGCCTGACGTAAAACCCAGGAATTTAAAAAAGACACACAGGGGCGTCCTCTTAATCATTCTGTAATCGCCATGTGGCAAATATGCTCAATCGCTGTGCAAATGCACTTAAAACAACAATAGCTAATGCTTTTAGCTACGTCGTCAACATGCTGATGGTCACCCTGGCTTGTGAAAAGGGCAATAAATAGCATCTCTGCGGTTGCTATGGTAACCCAGGATCACACTTTTTAGTGGTCTGTAATTATTTTACAACAGTAATTCTCAACCACTGTGCCTCAGCGTTGATGATGAATGATTTTCCACTAGATGGCAGAAGGTACATCATTAAACTGTTATCTACTTTTGTTTCTTCTGCAAGATTTTTCCAATTTAAAATATCTGCCTCGATTAAAAAAAGGCTGCAGATAAAAAATTTGAGTCACATCAGAGCAAATAGATTTGAGCGGTACTTTTGGAGTCACTTACAGTTAACTGTAAATTGCATTTGCAATCACCATTTTGTAATGGTCCCAAACAAATCTACATTTAGTCTATTACATAATTGCCTTCTGAATGAAAAATTAAAGACAGGTTTACGCTTAAAAAATGTGAAAAAATATGCCCGTATTCATGTAATATTACACTTTTAGTTCTTCTACAAAAAAAAAGACTTTATTCATGCAGACGTGTCAGATTGATCTGATGATTACAATTGATAATTACAGCACTTATTTCTCATCAACTCACCAATGAATTAACAATCAATGGATTGGATTCACTTTCAATCGTTTATTTTTTTCCTGATACTTGTTCAATTCCCTGAGCTTGCACTTTTTCTTCCGCGTCGAGACTGTACTTGTCGGGTATGCTTGATCTGGGATAAAAAGCAATCAAGCACGGACGAGAATTCCATTAGTTTGATGAGTTATGAACGTTAGCCGCGGGCGCTAAATGTGAAATAGTCAGACGGAGCCATTAAAAGTCATTTGATCTTCCGTGGCTAATTTTAGCACCCTCGTAGCAGCCTTTTGTCTTCTCTTCTTTCCTACTGCAAATGTGTCAGACGCTGACAATTTTGTGAATTTTCAAACACCAATTTCTTGTTTGTATAAAGGCCCATGTTAGAAAAGTGACTTTAAATTCAACTTAAATGCAACTTTCTATTAAATTATTGTCGCTTGGCAAAAAGTGTTTGTTTGACCAACGGTGGTGTGAATGATCAGTTTGAGCAAGGAAAAACCCTGATATAACAAGGTCGACAGACAATCAGCTGTGGCGTCGTTGGACATGACTGATTAGCCAGTCTGATGGCATGACTTCCTCCCCCTCGCTCCCGCACCACAGACGAGAACATCTACGGTACGTCACATTAATCATCTTCCCTCCCGATGGGCCATCATGTTTGCCTCCCATCAGACGTCTGATGGATGCGCCTGTGTGGTCGGAGCGGCGAGAGATTTCCACGGCGTTCATATCCTGACCTAGTGTGACGGCGCCTCATTACATAGCTGCTATGTACTAGTGGTGTCTTGACTTACATAGTTTAATTTGTTCTATGATATGCTCGGAGCTCAAATCACTCTTTTTTTTTTTTTTAAAGAATAGCACTCTAGAGTATTATGCTGTATAAAAAGTAGTCTTTACATGATCATGATTTTTGGCGCCAATCAGCAAGTTTAAAAAAATTATAACCGATCACAAAATGGAGCAAAATATCGATTTATATAACTTCTTTATTGACTTGTTTTTATGCTTGTGTACTGTTTACTGAGCATCAACAGAAGTATTCCCAATATTTTTTTGCCAATGTTTAGCAAACTGTGCAATGTCTCAAGGAAGTAAAGGAGGGGTGGAAATAAGGCCAATTTGTGGGCAATGCCAATTCTAATATTTGGTAGAATTAAATTCCGATACAAGATATGTATGAATGAACTAGAGAAAAAAATCTGCAATAAAAAGCAGATACATTTTATTTGTATTTTTTTTTTTTTTTTTGAATCTTTTGATTTATGATGTACCGGTAATGTGTTAATGTGTAAAACAGACAAAACAAAATGTGACAAAAATAGGCAGAATTTTGCTGATTTTAAAAGAGCTAATGGCGGCCAATTAAATCGTCTGGCCGATTAATCTGTCGGGCCATAGTTTCAAACCTGGGTAATATTTTCAAAGTAGGGTTTCAATCCTGGCTTAGGCTTTCAGATTTTGATGTTAAGACTGTCGTTTGATTTTGGTCTCAGGATTTCAAATAAAGGTTAAGATTTCAAATTGTGTTGCAGGCCAGTGTTGCAGTTTCAAACAAGGATTCGGCGTTCTAATTGGGGTTTCAATCCTGGGTTAGTTTGTCCTTGAGACCACTCCAGTGTCATTCCCTTGAGACTCAAGACACGCCGCTCCTCTCATTCCATTTGTGTTTTTGTGTTGTCTCGCTCTGTTTTCATCAGTGTTCCACACTTGTGTCTTCCAAAATACGTGCTCGTTAGGGGAGGTCGTTAAGGGAGAGATGGATATAAAGGTAATTTATTCATTCCGTAAGCCGTATTAATGATGTAGAAACAACAAACGGAGTCCAAACTAAAACAAAGAGTCACATACACACATGCACATTGTATAAAGCGCTAATCGTTCCGATTTCCTAATGAACAGACATTAAATAGCAAAACAAATAACAATGTGAATGTGCTAATCTAATAGTGCCATTCCACAGTCCCATTAAAACAATGAGTGCAAATAGAAAGTTATGAGTATGGATCATAACATAACAGTCTGTAGTTTTCTGACGGCTCCCAGCCCTTTCTCTCAGGGGATGGCGCTGGTCATCCCTTCCCAAATCCTCCTCCTGAGTGCAAGAGATTAGCCGGCCGACCGCAGCGAGGCCCCACTCGTGTAGCTAATCCTGCTCTTTTTAAACTGCTGAGCGTGCACGACGGAACGGACAGACGGATGGATTTAACACGGCCCTGTTGCCCAAAACACACTCAGCTGCCTTCGCTCAGTCACCTAAGCCTTAAAACTCGCCTCCTTTCTCCCGGCGACAACCCCGCTATCACCTCATCTCATAGTCCGCGCGGATCCATCACCGACTGGATGCTCAGGCTTTGGTCGTCCCTCCACAGCAAAGTTAATCAGCCTAATGTCTGCTTTATAGTGTGTGGCAGGGTTGGGTGTGTTAAAAAAAAAAAAAAACGGAACCGGTGCTTGAAACGGTGTCTTAAAGAAAGAAAAGACAGGCTCTGAAATTCACATCACCAGGGAAATTATTTTAGATTACAGTACTGTTGAAAGTTCTACTTGAAATATTACAGTAAATCAGGAATAGCAAAAACTAAAAATATTTGTAATTGCCTACACAGTGGTGAATTTATCTGCTTCTGCACTGAGCAGCAGCAGAATCCCATCTCCACATTCTGAAACACAACAAGAGCAATCTGTACTTAGCTGACCTTGACACCAAGCAGAAAGTGGAGCAAACAAGTGGGATTCATGCTGTTTTCTGGTTCTACTGTAACTGAATTATCTTTATTCAGTGGGGTGTTATGAATAGAAACGTTATTACTATTTTAGAGATTTGTGATTGGTCGAAAACAAGGAAGTGAGAGTTAAAAAGATGGTTTGGGTTCAATAACTCTAACCCTGTCCTCTGTTGCGATATGCGCAGGTGCGCCATTCGTACCGTCAATTGTCTAAGCCACCATTGTACTGTACATGTTTGTAGCATTATTAAGCTGCACTTCAAATGAGCTGTCAACGGTTCTTGTGTAAAAACAAAAAACGCTGTTTGTGTACTTTTGAGATTAGTGACTTAGGTTGAAATCTTTCATTGCTTATCGTGTCTCTAAAAAAACTAGGCAGATATGTTTTTGTTTAAATTTGGTGAACATACTGTACACGTAGTGTATAATCTACGTCCTATTTTACCTGAAAATTTCATTTAGTTTAAATAAAATAAATATAAATGAAATAACATAAAAACTTTTCAAATTTTTTTTAAGTTTATTTTATTTTATTTAAAACTTTATTTATTATTGCAATCTTGATCCGAGAAGCGCCCATAAGCGATGTATGCCATCTAGTGGTGAACACTGTAATAGCGACTTAAAACTGCCGAGCCATTTGCCAATCTCTGGTCTCGGTCTTAAATCTCACTTCCTATCTCTCCAGCGAGACTACTTGCTATCCCCTCATCTCATAGTCCATGCCAGTCCTTCATTGACTTGACGCTCTGGCTTTGGTCGCCTCTCCACCTAACATAGCTAATTTAATCAGCCTAATGCCTGCGTTGCGGCACGAGGCTTATCGACCAGCCCATCCCCGCAGCGGTGGCCGCTCGCTGCACGGACGGAAAAGAGAGACGGGACAAAACCTTTCAATTTCGCTTCGCTTTAAGTTAATGAAGATGCTGATTAGCGCCGGAAGGAAGCGAAGGAACGGCAGAACGCCGGGGCCCCTCATTTAGGTCGGAAGAATGTGCGACTTAGCGCGGAGTTGGTCTATTTCAGCCATAAACATCTGGCATTGTGATGTCAGGAGTGTAATCCTCTGGAAGACACGTGGACGCTAAGCCGGGATAGAAGGCCTCACATGGTGAGTCACACCAGGTGGAGAGTCAGGGTGGGATATTCTCATGGCTTTTTGCCAAGGATCGTGATACAGCAATAATACATCGAGGGGAGAGTCTACACGTCTACTCTCAATAAAACTGAACCGGTTTCAAACCTGGATTAAGCCAAGATAACAGTGAGGGTTTCAAACTAGGGTTTCAAGTTTATCGCAAGCATTTGTCTTTCACTGCCTGGCGAAGTAAGAGTGCGGCGAGGTGTTCGAGGCAGAAATGTACCTCGGATGCTTTCGAGGGAGCCAATGGATGCGCGTGTAATGGACCTCAGTCATCCTCAGTCACTAAAGTGCTGGAGTCATTACAAGCAATTACCTTCCTTTTGGCGGGAAGCAGTTGTTGCCGCTGGATTTATTGGTTTATCTTATTATACACCTGCGTATCCGAGCAACAACCCTGGCTGGTTTTAATTAGGCTTTTCTTTATCTCCGTATCGCACTCTCATTGTTTCTTTTGCTGACTTACACGGTGGTCCACTCCCCCCAAAAAATAAAAAAAAATCAACGGAACTTTTCGGCCCTTTTGTAAAAGTCAGTTGGATGTCGTGAGAGGAAATGTTATGTGTGTTCAGTTAGTTGGTTACACGTAGCTAGTTAGCTCGTTTGTTTGTTTGTCCATTATGTTTGGATTACCCGAGAGGAAAATTGTTAATATGTTTGGTATGTTTGGGTTGCTTGAGGAATTGAAATAGTTAGTCAGTCAGTTACTTTGTAAACAACAAAATTGTAGCACACGCTTAAGTTATGAAATAGCATGTTGGTTAACTAGTATGGTGAATGTCATACAATAAACTTATGGAAAAAGATACCAGGTTAGTTAGTTAGTTAGTTAGTTAGTTAGTTAGTTAGTTAGTTAGTTAGTTAGTTAGTTAGTTAGTTAGTTAGCATGTAAATGTTATACAACACAAAATCAGAAACCGAGTGAGTGAGTGAGTGAGTGAGTTTTGGGAGGGAGGTAGTCAGTCAACAATTTGTAAATACCAAGTCTCGTACAAAACACTGTAAGAAACTAACTAGCCTATTAGTTATTTAGTTAGTTAGTTAGCATACCTAACATTAGTCCTGTACAATAGCTATACATTATAAATGGGGGTAAAATGAGAAATTGTTTACTGTACAGTAATTTGTTTTATAGTTAAAGCCTTAAAATACCCTCCGACATACTGTAATCACGTTGGAATCTCTAAGCACACGTACAAAACACATTGTAAACATCCCCAACACGGTGAGGCATGAACTGCAAAATGGTGGGGATTAACTGAAAACTCCAACAGCCTATTAGTTGGTTCCACTGTTTTCTTTTACGTTGAAACAGCCTCTTTTAATGGAACTCCTGGCGCCATTTCACAGTAAACAGAAAATCATATTTCACCTTTTGCTTTCAGCTTTGAACGGAATTTAGAGACGATACTGTATTAAGGCAAGTACTAAATCCTGCTGTGTGTTTAAGCTCCGCAGGCCAGAAGACGAACCCCCCCATGGTAGCTTATAAATAGTCCAGACAGAACTTCTCCCTCCCAAGTGGAAGCGACGACAGCGTGCCGTAGGAAAGAAGAGCTTTGCTCCAGTTAACAGTCCTCCCTCGGCCCCGTACCTCACATTACACCGCTCGCGTTGTCTTAAAATACACATAATTACGTTGTTACGAGGAGCAAGGAGGGTTTTGTAGTGTAAAGAGCCAAAATGCAGAGAAGGTATGTACTATAAGTACAAACTAGGGCTGGGACAAAAATATATACCAAGAAAAGTAACAGTATCTTCACTTAACTGCCTGAGCTACAGTATGTTCCAAGCTAGGTTTAAGGTTTCAAACAAGGTTCAGGTTTTCATTTTAGGGTTTCAAGCCAAGGTTAGGGTTTTCAAGTTAGGGACCCAAGCCTGGCCAGGGATTCAAATTAGGATTTCAACCAGAGTTTGGGTTTCAAATAAGGTTTAGGGTTTTAAATTGAGATTGCACACATTTGTTGGTGTTTCAAATTAGGGTTTTAAAAAGGACTAGTGTTCCAAAATGGGGTTTCAAGCTTGACCTGGGTTAGGCTTTGAAATTAGGGTCTGTAGACAGACTTAGGCTTCAAAGTAAGGTTTTCATGCCTGGGTTTGTTTTCCCTCCAGCTTGTGTGAATAGCTGGAATGTTTTTGCACTGGTTTCCATGGCAACGGTCCATTTGAGCAGCTCGTCGACCGACAGAGACAGACATGCCAACCGGAATGGTCGCCGCGTCTGCCGCTGTGGTTTGTCAAATGGAAGGACCTGGAGAAACACGCTAAATCATAGCCCAAGCGAAGTCAAATCTCAAAGTATGATACGTTGTATAACAAATCTGATAGTTTACTGTATAAAACAGATTCATTTGTTTGTTAAAACAAATGCATGGGAAGAAGGCCTTGAAAAATCATAATCGCACATTAAATCTAAATATTAAGAAAAAAACACAATTGACTATTTTCAAGCTCTTGTGTATGTAAAACTGGCATATTTGGGTCAGGAATGTTTACGCGTCGCCAGGCAGCAAACGTCATCCCAACTTTTTGTTGCGATCGCAGTCAAAGTGTCCAGTGGCCGTGAGGACAAAAGAGCGTTTCAGTGGGACGGAGACGCTTATTTGCATTCCAGTGAGGCTTTGCCCTTCGGATTCAGAGCATGACACCTCTTTTTTTTGTCCTTTTATGACTCTGTTTTTACTGTCCACCCTTTTGCCATGGGGAGGGGCTTGGCCAGCGTGTGTGAATGTGTGTGTGAGGGCGGGCGCTTGTCGTTGAATGGCGTCCTTCCAACCCCGTCTTGGTGTCCACGTAATGTTTGTGTAGCGTCTCAGGTCCTGGCCTTCCCACGGCTTCACTGTCTCCGTCAAATTAATGCGAGTGCGTGCACATGGCGGGATTCCGTTGCCTTGTTTACAACTACTGCGGAATTTGACGTCCAACATCCGCCAACTTAGTTCTGCACCTTTCCACTTTGCGTTGTGTGATATTACATTGTAAAGTCAGCTTTGAGGCTGGTGTCTGCGGATCTCACGCGGCTTCGTCTGTCCTTCCTTCCTTTTCTCGGTCTCTCCTTTGGTCTCTTGAGGCCTCCCTGATTTTATGTTTTTTGGATTTGTTGGGGTCTGGATGTTTCTTGGGCTGGGGAGGAGTTCTGGTGGGGGGTGTCTGGTCGGTGCTGGATTTCACCTTCCTTGGTTTTCTTCGGTCCCCTCGGGTCTCCTGGTGTTCGGTTTAGGTGGACGGTATGAGATTTTTTTCTAATAGGTTTTCTGGTGAGCTAACAAATACACGCACGCACGCACGCACGCACGCACATACACATACTCACCCACACACACAAAAAATATATATATATATATATATATATATTAAAAAAAAAAAAAAAAAAGTAAAGTCAGCTTTGATTTGTGACTTTATTGTAATGTTGGCATGATTAGGGAGGCGCATTTCCTGTGTCGTTACCGTCGTAACACTTGTTGGAACACGGTATACGATCGGGCTTGTTGTAAGCTAATATAGCAAATGGTGAGTAATATTTTTCAGAATTAGTTTTTTTTTTTGTTTCTATAATTCTGCTCCTTCAAAATATGTCTTCCACCACTTATTATTATTATAAATAATAATAATTTACGGGCGGCACGGTGGCTGACTGGTTAGCACGTCCGCCTCCCAGTGCAAAGGTTGTGAGATCAAGTCCGGGCTTCGGCCTTCCTGGGTGGAGTTTGCATGTTCTCCCCGTGCTTGCGTGGGTTTTCTCCGGGTACTCCGGTTTCCTCCCACATTCCAAAAACATGCATGGCAGGTGAATTGGACACTCCAAATTGTCCATAGGTGTGATTGTGAGTATGGTTGTTTGTCTCTGTGTGCCCTGCGATTGGCTGGCAACCAGTTCAGGGTGTACCCCGCCTACTGCCCGAAGCCAGCTGGGATAGGCTCCAGCAACCCCCGCGACCCTTGTGAGGACAAGCGGTACAGAAAATGGATGGATGGATGGAATAATAATTTACTTACAACAACCTCCGAAGCCTTTTTAAGATGACACGTGTCGACGTTCACAAACATGTCGGCCACGTTCGCTTTCTCACCCTAAGCTCGTTAAGCCCAAACGTGAGCGCTCTTTAGGAACTCAAATCACTCTTGACAGCGGCTTTGCCTTTCCCGCTCTGTTTATTTGTTTGATATCCCAGCAGGCGTCTGTGCAGAGTTCAATGAAATCTCAGGACGATAAAGTCTGCAGCAAAATGTGCTGTACAGTTCCAGAAAAGTTTTCTGTTCTGGGGTTGCTGTGTGCGCATCCGGACAGTGTGTTTGGATGGTCGTTGTCAGTATTCGGGTTAAAGTCAAAATTCCGGTTTCTGAAATAAAGTAGCTGGTTTCCTCCTCGCTCAAAAAGTGTGGTTGTGTCGCCATGTTTTGCCATTTGTTTACCTCTGCTTGTCTATTTCCGGCGGGTAGCGCCGTGCATACCAATACTTCCTGTACTTTAAAGTCCGTTATTCCTTGCAGATAAAGCATGCGCAGAACACAAACCAAGGTTACGTTCAAAGAGGGGTAACCCGATATGTGTTTATACGACCAAATATTCGGTTGAGAAAAGGAGTAAAAAAAACTCAGATAAGAGCATATTCGGGGTTTTACGTGTGTTTACATGGCCAACATTTGGGTTTTGAAAGGTTTATAGACTGCAAGTAAACGTAGTCAAAGAGGCACTCCAGAGTGATAATTACCAAAAACTCAAGTAATATTTCAGTAATGAAGTAAATAATTAAGTTACTCTTTTTTTTTTTTACAAATAACTTTTCCGTATTTCTTTTGTTTAATATTACTTTGGTCAGTTTCAGGTTATTTCAGTGACTGAAGTAGATTTTTCTTACTTTAATGTAACGGGACCAATAATTTTGTAGATGTCATTTAGAATCAGATTAGATCTGTTCCAGGTGGTCCCAAAAATATATATTGTCACCTTCAACATACAGCATGTGCCTACAAAATGGTTTTTTTTTTGACATTATTATTACATAAAAAAAACAAAACAGCTGAAGTATTTTTATCTGGGCTTTAAAATTAAAAAAATAATAATCACAAACTGGAGATAACTACTTTTAATTGAACAGTGACGTCCAAACGTTGACATGTTATATGTCCAATGAAAATACTCCACATTTTTTAACTCCTTTTTTTTTGTTTGAGGCGCATTTTTCAGATTAAAAAAAAAATCATTCACTTAAAATTTAAGAGTTATGTGCATTTTATCTGACAGTGGCATAAATAATTTATGACATTGCAAAAAATACAATAGTATTGTGTTGTAGTTGTATTGTTTAAAAAACAAACAAACATTTGTTACATATTGCAGCCAAGTCAGCAGAATTGCAAAGTAGTCGTGCAAATAAAACTCATTTATTGCTTTCAATAGTTTATATGTGTTTCAAGGCAGGCAATTTTATTGCTATTTAAAACAAAACAAATTGGCCATTAAAATGTGTGTAGACTTTGTTGATTGTTGTCTAAAAAAAATCCTGCAGGGAGCTTCGCAGCAACAAACGGTAAAAGTGCAATTAAAGCTCCAATTGCAGCACTGCTTTTTATTTTAGCACATACAGAAACTGAGAGAGTGTGCTTATGTGTGTGTGTGCGGTTTCACACCCGACTCTTCTACTTAAGCGTCGAGTCACCACAGGGAAGGATTAGGTGGATTAAACCATACCAGGCATTTCTCTGCAGTCACATGGCCCCTAAGCATTCTGGGAAAAGTCCTAAACCGAGACGGTCCGGGAGGCGCGCCCACATTAGATGAAGTGCCAGGCTCGACACTTTGGAAAGTTCACGCGCAGTGCACTAAGTTCAAGGATGCTTTGAGTGTCCATTCTACTTCCTGTTTACTTCCTCCCGGGATGGGTGTGTTCCCTGTTTGAGCTGGTGTGACGTCATCGTGCATCCCAGCGGGCCCAAACTCTCGGTGTGTTTGTTTCGTATGTGTTTCGGCTATCTCTTACACACACACACACACACACACACACACAAAACGAGATTAGTTTATTTGGATCCAACCCAGGCGCTCGTGTAGGAGGTGACCCGAGGTGTTGCATTCTTGTCGAGGCAAAAATGTCAACGTGAGTTCAATTTCCTTCATTATTTCGGTACTTTTTGCACAACTTGCTGCTCATTCCCAAGGATCTGAACAGCAGAATTCCCAACAGGTGTTTTGATCCCTATGACTCACCCGCCTCCCTTTTGCGTTGCAACCTGCTGACGAAACTCTGTGACACTCTTAAGCTCAGTGGCCACTTGCTGTTTGAAGCCTCGCAATCAGGCGGTGCACTTCATCCATCCAGAGACATTCACGATAAGAAGTAGAATACAAAATGGTTGTCTGAGGACAAGCAACAATGAACGCAATGTCTCTTGAACACGAAAGTCTTCCACACAAGCGGGCCTTCTCTAACTGGCGGATAGCGTTAACGAGAAGCTGGCGTCCCAGGGCAGGGATAATGTGTGCACTTTGGAAGTATTTTTAATTTGCAAAGCAGCAACAGTGGCTTGTAATGTCTGTAAATTGGGTATTTCCCATGGAACAGAGATTTGTTCATTTCAATACGAGATTAGTTGGACTGCAGCGAAATGGGATGTTATTTGTGGCTCAATGGTGTTGAGCACTGCAGTTTTACTTCTACAATGTTGCGCTGTGTAGAATTGACCTATTGACCATTTAAGAAGATTTATTTCCTAAACTAAGTGGAATTTATTATTTTTTTAATACTCCATTTGACTACTTACTTGGTTTGAACTATTGCTGTACTAGACTTTTAACCATATGAAATACAAAACAAATTACTTTTTTTTTCTTGTTTATGCATCACCGAGTTATCCGATACCGACGACTCACTATCTGCAGATACTCAAGTGATTCGGACTTGTTGGCAAAAATTTGTGAACGGGACATTCCCTAATTGAATATATGGATTTATGCATTCAAAAGTTTAGAAAAGGTCAAATTAGGTCTTGGCGATATATTTTTTTCCCCTGTCATTCTGGACATTTACGATTTAAATCGACAATAACGTTTGGATAAAACAAAACTTCAGAACAACAGCTTTTTATAATCCAGAAGAAGACAAGTGTATTTATTTATGTGCACCTCAATTTCAATTTTTTTTAAAATATCGAATAAATTCGATTTATTGCCCGGTCAAATTAGATTCAGCTGTAAAGTTTATAGTGCATTTTTGGTTCATCTTGAAATTTCACTACAATGCCAATTATGCCTACAGTAGTACTAGAATTTTTTTAAATTGGCTTGAAAAAAGAAGGCGGTGATAAATATATATTTTTTTAAAGGGGGGGGGGGGGGATTTGGGAAAGGCCCCACCACGATATCCTTAATGAGCTGAAGTTTGAAGTCGGAATGATTTGAATCTTCATCAACTTGTGGGAAAATAAATTTGGTTAACGTAAAAAATAATTGCAAAACATTTTAAAGTTGTAATACTTTGAATGAAATGTGAAAGAAGTAGGACAAAAAAATGATAATCCACATCCTCATTCAACTCTTGTTTCCATGTTAAAGTGTCACGTTAACAATTCTGTGTTACTGATTAAACATTTCCCTTCAGCCTGACCTTTGAATCCTGTCTTTGTCCCACATGTTCCACGATGTTAATTAGTGCCAAGAACCATTTACTGAACCCTTTTGACCTGTTATTAGCTCCACACTGCAAAAAAAAAAACTTTTATTGGTATTCCAATAAAAGTTTTTTTTTTTGATTTGATTTTTTTTTTATTTGATTGATCACTTGATTGTGACTTTTTCTTTCTACTCTCTAATGTGGCTACAACTTAACAGTGTATTAGACCGTGTGAAACCACACTGCCTTTCAGTGGCCAAATTGGGTACAACATGAACAGCGCTCCAAAAATAAAAGCACACAGACAAAGGCAAGACAGCATAAAATAATTTAAATAAAATCGATTTTGGGACATTTAAAATCGATTCTGAATCGTACTAAATGAGAATCGATTTTTTGGCACACCTATAATACATTATTTGTACTAAATAATAGATAATAATAGTCTCTGAAATTTTGGGGGCAAAATATCAGCATCGGCCTCATGAAAATCGGTCGGGCCCTAGTTTGGAATCACTACTCTATAGAAAGGGTTTTTATTATTTCCAGGCAGGAAAAACAATGGCAGCGGGGCTGTAATTCGTCATTTTAAGAGAGACTTCATATGTCCAGTCACAGTAAGAAAAAGTCAGTAAGTCTTATTTAGTTTTCCTCCGAGAGTTTCTCCCTGCTTTAAACATAATTTTGCCGCCTGGAACGGAACAAATCCTCCCGAGATGATGTGGAACAACCGTGACAATGATGCAGCGACTCTTGGCTGCTTGACTTCTTCCCCTGCTCAAATAATTTGAAGTGAAAATGTCACTTTGGGAAGGAGTATAAAGTGGATGGATCGCCCTTCTGCTTGGGTCACAGGTCGGCTCGCCCTCAGGCTCAGATGTTGCCGCTCTCGATACGCCAGAGAGACAAATGAGTTGGAGCATGATAACAGAAATATGCAT
The DNA here is from genome assembly GCF_054856555.1 of Leptonotus elevatus. Classification (NCBI taxonomy): domain Eukaryota; kingdom Metazoa; phylum Chordata; class Actinopteri; order Syngnathiformes; family Syngnathidae; genus Leptonotus; species Leptonotus elevatus. Next base: position 22,051,458 of record NC_141245.1, on the reverse strand, counting down.
CATTGTGAATTTGCATATTTGCGGTGCGGCGTTCACAATATTGCCCACAATTTTTTTCCGAAAGCCTATTCTTCTTTAATTGCTGAAAAAAATCACTGTTTTGCTGTTTATGTGCTCAGGCCAACTAATAATATTGATTTGGCATCATCTTGGTGCTGTAAATTAAGGGTTATCGTTTAGATGAAATTTAATATAATGCTAGATTATAATTTTTTTTTACATTGAAACACATTGAAATAATGTACTGGAATTTAAAAAAACGGATTGATCCACTAATCGAAAAAATTAATTGACAGATTAGGCTGCTCGGTTATGAAAAAATATTAATTGTGATTATTTTGGTAATAATCGAAATCACGATTATTCCAACGATCATATTTTTGGGGGGTACAAAACCTGAAAGTGTTTGAAAATATTAAGATAAAATTCTTTGAAACACTAATTATGTAAGTTCCTTTTGGACCGAATTTTTTATTATTTATTTTAAAATAAAAAGTGGTGCAAAGGTGGATACAGTAAATTAATTATGGTTTTGCTTAATAATCTTATCTATTATGGCAATTTTGTAATCGTGGAGTCAATGTCAATAATTGACATTGTATTTGAATTTTGATTAATTGCAACTAGGGCTGGGCGATATGGCCCAAAAATAAAATCTCGATATTTGTTGTCATTCGGGACAATTAAGATTTTAATCGATTTTAATTGATTTTAATCGATTTTAATCGATTTTAATCTAATAAACCCAACAAACGTTTATTTAAAGGTTCCGTTTATTCAGAAATAATTCCTGTGCAAAATGTTCAGACAACAATATGTATAATGATTCAAAATGAGTTTTAACATAAACTTAACATTCATACCAGTTAGCAACATTAACACTCTCAATAACATCCTGATGTAACAGAACATAAGAACAACAGCTTTTAATAATCCAGAAGACAAAATTAGATTTCACGATTTTCAAAATGACGATTAATCGAATTAATTCGATTTATTGCCCACCCCTACTATCAACAGATGACTCGATTATTAAAATCATTGTTAGTTGCAGCATTAGTCTCCTTAATGTAATGCCCTCTCCTGTGGGAAAGGAGAGCTGCAGTCACTGACACATTTTCTGCTGTTTATTGAGCGGAAGCCACAGCTCACAGCCTCACACCCCAAACACTCACCCACAGATTCACTGGCGTCACACGTTTTATGGATGCAATTTTTGTGTGTGTTGAAATATGTTAACCGATGTTGCCCATTTCTCTGATTTCTGCATTTGAAATTGCATTAGTACGTACTCGCCCCCAAAATGCTCGTCGCGTCCTCTGGAGAGCAAATGAGGACGTGTGTGTTTGTGTGTGTGTGTGTGTGCGTGTGTGTGCCTGCGTGCGTGCGTGCGTGTGTGTGCGCGGTTCATCGCGAGCTCCAGCCAGCCAGCCAGTCAGCGGTTGATTACGCAGCACTTGCTTTGTTGCGGCTCTGCACTGGTTTGCACTTGTCATCAGCACTCACGGCAGGGGAGGGGGATGAACGTCCCCCCCCCCAACCCTCAAAAAATCTATGTTTTTTTTCAGTCAGATTCAATCCAAACATTTCCTTTTTTTAAATGTATATAAAATAATTGGATTAATGGCAATAAAGAAACTAATGTCACGGTCCCCATGCTACCCATGTGGCTAATTGCATGTGGAATATTGAGGGAAAACCAATATGGCAAGAACATGTCAACTCCACACTGGAGGGCCCAGATTCAAGGTTGCTTGAGGAAAAACTGTCTACAAAAATACTTGTTGCCACAGCCTTGAGTTAACCAAGCAGGGGAGTGAATAATCCATCTGAGGAGGAAGAAAAAAATGTTCTTCATCGTGAGGCGTGACGGAGCGCACTTTTCCTCCCACCAGACCAAAACCTCGAGCACGAATCCAAACGAAACCCCCCCCCGTTATTTACTGTTGCTAGCTGAGTGTTTGGTGTGTTTCAGTGGGAATCTCCGTACTAACCTGATCCATGGCAATTATGCTAAGAGATATATATGTATACCAACTAACAATCATTAGTTCCACTTTCCATCTAAATGAATGGAGGTTACTTTCAGATAACACTTCCATATAAATTTCAACTTGCTTACTTTCCGGGTTCAAGTGTTTTTTTCCTTCATTTATCTTTCAACTACATTTAATACGTTGGAATTTTCACATAATTTATCTTTCAATTTACTTCATAAGCATTCAGTTTGCATTCAGCATTCCCACGCAATTCCCACGCAATTTCTGCAGAAATTGCATTTAGTCTAGTTAATAGGGGTGGGAATCTTTGAATGTCTCACGATTCGATTCCAATTTTTGGGTCTGCGATTAGATTTTCGATTGAGAAAGATTTTTTATTCAAAATGATTTGATTGACAATGATTTTTGCTTTAATCTATAGATGTGTAAGGAATTATAATGATCTACTCCAGTCTGACTCGCTAATGCTAATTAGCGCGCTACTCGCGGCACTTTTATCATTCAAAAGAATGGCCTCCACGCTGGAATTTTTTTATTTATTGGAATAACTTGGAATAACTTGATCGTGACTCTTCTACTCTCTAATGTGGCTACAACTTAACAGTGTATTAGACCGCGTGGAACCACACTGCCCCTCAGTGGCCAAACCAGGTACAACATGAACAGCGCTCCAAATAAAGGCACAGACAGTCAAAGGCAAGACCGTATAAAATAATTAAAATAAAATAGATTTTTGGAAATTTAAAATCGATTCTGAATCATACTAAATGAGAATCGCGATTTTTATGAGAATCGATTTTTGGGTACACCCCTACTAGTTAAGTATAAAAATGTTATGACATATATTTAACACACCAGAGATGCTGATTATTAAAATAGATTAATTTGTTACATACCATAATTTCAAGGGTTTGACCGGTTAATCAGCTAATTTAAAATCTGAAAAAATCTGCCTTTTTGAGGGCTTGGGGGTGATCTTTTTTTTTTCCTTGCACATTAACACATTACAACATGAGACAAATTTACAGGTTTTCAAACCCCCCCTTAAAAAAAATCCTCACTAAAAGATTTTTGCTATTTTATTTTCTCTGTCATAAGTAAAACAAATACTAAAAGGGCAAAGTAATTTAAAACAGTCAAATGTTCTACCTATAATTCATATCGGGGGTTTTTTGCAAGCGTTATAGGACCAAAAAATTATTTATTTTATACACTCTAATTATTCAGCCAATTAATCGGTTGTCGGGATTTTATTCTGACAAATAAATGGAATTGGCATTGGCCTAAAAAAAATCCATTTCGATCAGACCCAATTTATTTTTCAAGATAAACCGAAGAAGTTACATCCCATTGCTAATATAGCAGAAGTTACATGCACCAACATACCGATTCAGAAAGCTCTGGGCAGATTAGATTGACCCGGCAACACATAGAGGCTGAAGTCTGATTGGATGGGGGGAAAAAATCCAACATCCTCATAAATCTGTCAAACAAAGAGAATACGCTGTTAGGAATGAAGTTATCCAATTTTATGTGACAAATATTCAAATTTATGTTGTCTATGTAGTTAAGTGATTCTGAAAGACCGTTTAACCGACAGTTTGGTTTAATTCTGCCTCCTTTTTTTTTTCTTTATGGTGTAGGCGCTGGCAGCCAACGCAGGCACCGGGTTCGCCGTGGCCGAGCCGCAGGTGGCCATGTTCTGCGGCAAGCTCAACATGCACGTCAACATCCAGACGGGCCGCTGGGAGCCCGATCCTTCCGGGACCAAGAGCTGCGTGGGTACCAAAGAGGGCGTGTTGCATTACTGCCAGGAGGTGAGTGAACACTGCAAAAGCTCAAAACCGAGCAAAACGAAACTTAACAAATTAAGCCCTCCAAAAGTCATAATCTTACAATAATGTATTTTTTGCAATGAAACAAACAAAAATAATAATAATAATATTGAAGAAAATTTTTTATGAGAACAAAGTCATATTATTTTTTATTCTTAAAACGCATATTTTGCATAATTGTCCAAATGTGCAAATAACTAGTGGCAAATAAATGCCTCACTGAAGAATAGTTTGGCTGTATTTTAACTTTTTAGTTCAATACATTTACATTTCCTAGCTTTGTTTATATCGCGGATTTCATACACAGGCTAACTGAATGCACATCGTATATTTGCAACAACAACAACAACAACAAAATTAAAGGCAAAATACAACATATATAACACAATGCTATACAGTGCAAAGATTTTATTACAGAAATGCTCTAAAATACCTTAATCACAGGTATGGGGGGGGGGAGCAAAGTTTTTAACCTGTAATTAAGGGGATACTTGGCTCAGTTTGCGGACCAAACACAGAAAACAAATGAGCCATGATTTGTCGTTACCTATTTCCTCAACATAGGTGATGTCATCTTCAGTCGACAGCAAGTGGAATTTTTTTTTTAAAGGTATTAATTGTACATGGAAAAATGATTCTCAAATTGCTGCTGAAAATCGCTCAATGAGTCAAGTATCCCTTTTTCTTGGGGCTACCTTCAGTTCTTTTGGCATCTTATTCCATTTGCGCGCAGCATAACAGCTGAATGCTGATGCACCATGTTTGTTTTTAATTCTGGGCTGCATTAAGTAACCCAAGTCTTCTGACCTCTGAACCCTACTGGGTTTATATTCCATTAGCATATCTTTGAATTCAGGACCTAAGCTATTCAGTGATTTATAGCATAAATTATTAATTAATTAATTAATTATTTCATTGTATTATAAATTTCAAATGTATTCATTTTCTGAACTTTTGTATTTTTTTAAGATTTCTCACACTATCTAATTCTTTGATGCTACTTGGAGAGCTTCGAATCTTTTGAAGTGTACTTTGAGAACCACAGTTTTTAAACAAAGTCACATTATTATTTTATAAAGTAAAAACTGTTGATGCCATCTGCGCCTCAGAAATTCTCCTCAAATGCCAGCGAAATGCCATCAGAAAACGTGGGCGCTATAAAGTGAGTCTTTTTTTTTCTCTCTCTCGAGGACAGCTGCATAAAAAAAGCGAGAGAGTCACATCCGCGCGGCGAACAAACGACAAGGACGACGAATAGAAAACGTTCTGATAAAAAGCTCAATAAGCTGCCTCTCAACGGCACATCACAGTGAAAAGACGACACCGCTTCTCACTTATCAACGCCTTCGCCCTTATTAATAAACTCCATTTTAGTCATTCATATGCACTTTAAAAAAAAAAATGTTTTATTGAAAAGAATCGTACGGCATCAAACAGGGAAAAAATGTCGTTCATGCTTCATAGACTCATACTTTTTTTCTACAAAGTTGACAACTATTAATGTTGAACGTCCCCTCACAGTATCCACCCCCTGTGTTTTTCACAGATGTACCCTGAGCTCCAGATCACCAACGTGGTGGAGGCCAACCAGCCGCTGCGCATCGAGAACTGGTGCAAGACGGAGAAGAAGGTGTGCAAGGGACACGCCCACATCGTGGTGCCTTACAAATGCCTCGGTAAGTGCTCGCTCGTATCAGGAGACAGTCGCTTTGTGACATTGGGGTTAAATCGGAAAAAAATCTGATGATCATGATTATTATTATTATCTTAAAAAGACCTACCAGCACTATACAATACTGGTATTGCATCCCAAGTTGTTACTGTATATTACATGAATAAATTAAATTATTATTAGTTGCAATATTACGTGAATAAAGTCATCTGAAAAAAATTCATTACGATACCTTCCGAATGCTTTGTCAAGTGTCCTTGCTGTCCTTTTTTTCTTGGTGTGAGAAGCTCATAATCCGTCTCTGGCGCAATATTGAACTTGGATGTGAGGTGACTAATGTTTTAGCCCGGAGCTGCAGACTGCTTCCGTCTGTCACGGTGGATGCCTCCAGGGCCGCCGCAGACGTTATTTATTATTGCAGAGAAGGCTTGTTAAGCAATAAAACACCATCGGATTTTTTTTTCCATCCAGCTCAGACAGAGACCATAAACTCCCGCTGATGCGCAGGGTCAGCAAGCAGGAGGTCTGCTGCATCATACTCCCGCTTGGCCCGGCTCTGTTCTACTTTTGCAGGGGTGGGCAATCTTCGCCACGGGGGCCTTACGTTGCACGCAAAAGCTTTTGAACCAGTCGCCATGCAGTGTGGGAAACAAATCAGAGCAACGGTTGTTAAATGGACAAAAACAATTCACCTGGAAAGTTCAGTAATTGCATTTCTTTTTTTCAAGGCAAAATATAATACTTTTTTTTAAAGAACAGACGCAAACAGTAGCAGGCAAAAAAAGTCAAATTTCTTTAGAAAAATAAGATAAGAGATATGTATAAAATGTACGAATATGAAAATGTTAATAAGGAAAATTATATATATATTTTTAAATTTATTTAAAATAATTGGGTAGATAAAAAAAAGATGCAATATTAACATTGAAGTCACAATTGTAGAGAATATATTGTGATATTATACAAGAAAAAAAAGTTGTAATATTACCAGAATTGTTATATTTTTCCAGAGAAAAACAAATTCTATTTAATAGAAAACTGTTTTAATCCTACAAGAATATTCATATTTCTTAACATATAAATTGTTCATTGTCGATTGATAACTTGTGATATCATGAGAATAAATACATATTTTCACTTTCTAAAATCGAATATTTAAAAAAAACTAAAACTAAAAAGACTAAGACTAAAAACATGACAAAAAAGTTTTCATATTATGAGGATCAAGTTATATTTTGCTAAAATAACAAAAAATGTTTGGGGAATAAAGTTGCAATATGACCAGATTATAGTCCTGTTTTATTCTGACATGAACTGTTAGCATCATGGAAAGTGCCCCGAAGCTGGAAAATGTTGTGTTAGTTGCACTCATCACCAAAAGTCGTGGAAAAAAACAACTGATAATACAGGCAACATAAAAGCGGTGATGAGCAGCCTTGATGAATAGAACTGATGACTTCATTGATTAGATGTGCCAATATTTTTGTCCATAAATTGTACCTGCTTAGATTCCAATTGCTGTATCGGCAAGGAATATTACACATTGTGGTGTGTGCTGGTCTTTCATGTTTTTTTTTATGTTCCAGCCTTATTCCAAAATTTATTACATTTGCCGGAATGAGGCTGTAACAAAAAAAATTGGAAAAAGTCAAAGTGCCGTGAATATTTTGAACTGAATACGATGTCACATAACCGACCTCATTTCTGTGTGCAATTTGGAACAAGACAACACACGCCTGACTGGCGACTGGCAAGAAACGCAAACACAAACAAAAGTGAGTCGGGGGGGTAGAAGAAGAAAAAAACATCAAATCATCTCCTCCTGTGCTGCAGCAGCTTTCCGCCACTCTTCCTTAGACCGGAAACCTTTTTTGCTGATTGAGTCGTGCCGCCGGCCCGCTGTCCGCGATTGAAAAAATCCATTAGCGTTTGCGCCGGACTGTGAAATGGGCGACAATTCAAGAGCATTCTTGGCAGCGGGTGAGGGCGAGTGAGTTTTTTTTTTTTTTGTGGTAGGGGTGGGTGGGCCGGTGCCCACACGGCAAACATCACGACTGGAGTGAGGCTAAACCCAGAATACAGATGAAGTAAATTTCAGGCAGGATTTTTCCACTCGATGACAGATAAAGATCCAAACCAGAACTGCTGAGGAGTTATTTAGGGTGAATATGAGCAGCAGTAGGTAGTAAAGCATAAGATCTCGAACAAAAAAAAATTCATTTCTTGCTTGTGTTTGTTAAAAAATACGTGGGTAGAGGATCTAAAAAAAAAACTATTTTAATATTACTTTGACTTCCGAGCAAAAATTTAGCATACATTGTCTGTTAGCTTAATGCTAACAAAGTAAAACATCATTGACGGGCTAATGAAAAATAGTAAAAACATTACCGCGTCTTACTGAGCAGTTGTGACTGTCTGCATATGTATCTTTTAGAGATAGATCGTTACGTTTTTTTAATATTTATTTTTCCAAAATTAAAAAATACCTGAAATCTTAAACTTTTACATTTCTTTGTTTTAATGTTGAACAAAAACAAAAGGTTCCCAGGGTCAACAGCATCTCTTATAAAGTTAACTGAAATTTTAAATAAATATTTCCCTGGGATTAAAATGGTTTTAGATTTACTTTATATCTGCTGTCAGATTTTTTTTTTTTTAAGGCCGATACCGATATTTGTCAAAATACCCAATATCGGCGCCGATAATCATCCAGGGCGATTGTCGGCCTTTCTCTAGTTTGTTTGTTTATATGTATTATGTACGCCGAGAAGGAGCAGCCCAATGTCCATTGAATCGCAGCAAAAATGTGGCTAAACAATTTTGTACATTTGATTGAATTATCATGATGATATTTTAATGTGGCACAGTGCTTCAGCACTGCAAGCAATAAGCACAATAAAAAAAACGTATTGTTCAACCAATTAAATGAGTTTTCAAGACTTGATTAGGTAATGGGGCGCACTTGAGCGACCTGAAACCAACAAAATAAGTCAAACTTCATGTTTGCCTGTCGATTTTGATTTCTAGCTCAAGAGCCTCAACGGTGCCCCGTTTGTCGCCACAGACACTAATCTGCCGCGTCTACGTGACTCAGCACGGGATTATTTTATTCAGGGACTCGCTCCCGTCATCGCCGGAGAGAGCAGTTAGCGGCCCGTCATGCGGCGTGCATGACAGGCACTGATTTAATTGCCTCAAACTGCACATTTTACGCTGAAGGAGCCCAATCATTTGTCTCTGCTGCATTCTATTTCACGCAGGCATACAAAAGACAACTCAGAGAAGATCAGTGTAGCACAAATGTGGATTGAACTCTGAGTTGCTGTAGCAAGCAAAACAGTCGGGTCTGAAGTATTAATTATGTTTTCTTACTCCACATTTTTGTCTGTCTTTTAAGGGATATTTCAACAGAAAATGATGCTTGAACTCCAAATTGCTACAGCAAACTGTCGGGTTTGAATTTTTAAGAGATTTGCTGATGTTACGCAAGATGATGCGTTAAACTCCAGAGTTTTGTTTGACTTTGGAAGGATAGTTTTTGGAGAAAATTTGGTTTGAACACCTATTTGGCAGGAAACTAGTTGGGCCTGAATTCTTTATGGTTTGCTATTCACTCATGATGATGCCTTGAACTGCCAAGTTTTGTTTGACTTTATAGAGGTATAGTTTTCCCGAAAATGCTATTTAAACCCCCAGTTTTGTTTGACTTTGGAGGTATTGTTTTCCAGAAAATGTTGGTTGAACTCCTAATTGCTACTTGTTTTGTAGGAAACTAGTCGGGCTTGAATAATTCTGCAAGGTTTGCTATCAAAGACTCGTGATCATGCTTTGAACTAGTTTTGGAGGCATCTTTTTGGGACTCCAAATTGCTACCTGCTAGCCAGTAAACTAGTTGGGCCTGAAATATTTGTTTTAGGTTTTCTCACATCACTCATTTTTGTTTGATTTTGGAGGCAAGTTTGTCCAGAAAATGTAGCTTAAACTCCAAATTGCTGCCCGTTTAGAAGCAAATTAGTCAGGCCTGAATTATTCACTGACATTTACTGTTGTCACTCACAAGGAAGCTGTGAACTACCAAGTTTAGTTTCACTTTGAAATTCCCCAAAAAGGTTCGTCAAACCCCAAATAGCTACCAATTTGGCAGCAAACTCCTCGGGTCTGAAGTATTTATTGCGCTTTTCCAACGTCACTCATGACAATGCTTTGGATGCCAATTTTGGGTCAACTTTAGAGCTCCATTTTACCAGAAACTGTTATTTGAACTTCAAATTGCTACCTGTTTCGAAACAAACTAGTCGGGCCTGAAGTGCGGTGGAAGTGCGTGTTCTGGGCGGAGATGAGCAGCAGCTGGAGAGTGCTCTGCTATTTGCAGCTCTCCCTTCTTCCTCTTTCTCGTCCTCCTTCCATCCTACCCTCTCATTTTCCAAAACACTGCCTTCCACTCTGGACGAACCACCAAACGAGCTGTTATCGGAGCGCTCCCTCAATTATTATCAAATCTCTTTTTCTTTTTTTTGGGTGTCCTCACTCTCTTCAACAGAAGCCCTTCTATTCCTGCTCCTCCACTGTGTGTGTATTTCCAACTGTTGTCCATTATTTTCTTCATAATGACCCTGGTTGACATGCATTCTTGCTTCCTTACTCATGGGCCTAAACATTAGGTACACTCACAATACACAAGCCCATACTGGAGCGCCATCAACATCAGAATCAGAATAATCTTTTTTGTCCACGTATATAGAAACACACAAGGAATTTGTCTCCGGTAGTATTGCAGTTAATTGTTTACAGAGTTAATTGCAAGAGGGAAGAAGCTATTGAAATGCCTGCTGGTTTTTGTTTGCATTGTTTGATCTGAGGGAAGGAGCTGGAAGAGGTGGTGACCAGGATGTGGAGGGTCTGAGAGAATTTTACCTCTTAAGTTCTTCATTTTAAATCAGCCCGATTATCGACTTATGTCTCCTTCGATTTATACCCAATTAAAAGTCACTCTTACCATTTTTTTCTGAGCAAATAGGGGAAGGAAAATCACACGTAATTTGAAGTGACAAAAAATACATGAATACATTCGATTCTTTTCATTCAATAGTTCAGGAGGACAAGCAGTCGCTCACGTGTCTGCCTCGGATCACAATTTATGTTCCCCGACTCCTGACGATCATTTGCGATTCCTCATAGTCCGTAAGGTCGGTGCTGCGCAGCACCGCTAATGAGACCTTTTCTTTGTGATATCGCAGTGGGCGAGTTCGTGAGCGACGTGCTGCTGGTTCCAGAGAAGTGCAAGTTCTTCCACAAGGAGCGCATGGACCTGTGCGCCAGCCACCAGCAGTGGCACGGCGTGGCCAAGGAGGTGAGACAGGATACTCAGGTCACATGACCTAACTCGAGTTTTGTCATGCAGAATGTGGTTTTGAATAGGGCCCGCCCCAATTAATCGGCCAGCTAATGCAATTGGCCAAGATTAGCTTTAGCCAGTTCGTGACGGATTGCGCAATGTGAGGCGAAGCTTAGCTAATCCATGTCACGCTTCGTATCTCGACGATGTATGTGAATTCAACAAATTCTGGAAACTATTGGATTGAAAATTCTCATCACGTTTGTCCTCATCACTTTTCATCTTTAGGCGTGCTCCAAGAGCTTGACGGTGCTGCACAGCTACGGCATGCTGCTCCCGTGCGCCACCGACAAGTTCCACGGCACCGAGTTCGTCTGTTGCCCGCCCTCGCGTGCCGAGGAGTCGGCCGATTTTGCCCGGGAGCAAGAGGAGGAGGAAGACGTGGAGGACGAGGAGATCGACGAGGCTAACCTGGATGAAGATGAAGACGCCCTCGAGGACAGGTTCCATGAGTCACTCCTCTTTTTAGCCTTCTATAAGCTCTATGTTTGAGTTGTGCGCGAGAGTGTTATATTTCCTTCTCAAGTTATAACCGTCCTCTTTTTCTCCATGCATTTTTTCAATATTTTTGTGGCGACATCATGATTAACTTCTGTGTCCTTATTCGCAGCGAGCCTCCGGCTGACGAGCAACCCACGCAGAAGGAGGAGCCGCTGGATGAGGAGGACAGAGAGGAGGATGAGGATGAGGAAGACGAGGAGGATTACCATTACGTCTACGAGGACGAGGAGGCCGAAAAGGAGGAGGATGACACGCGAGACAGCAGCAGAATGTCCGACAGCCGCGAGGACGAGGACAAGACTCTGCAAGAAGTCAAAGGTTCTTTTTTTTTTTGTGTGTCTGTTTGACCCCAAAAAGTAACCTCAATCAATCCATGTCTGGGTCTCCGTAGAAAAGCAACATCATGCATAATCCTCATAAGCAGTGTCCATCGGTTGTATTACCACTAATGACTTCCCATTCGTGCAGCCGTGTGCACCCTGGAGGCGGAGACAGGCCCCTGCAGGGCCTCCATGCCCCGCTGGCACTTCGACCTGAACCAGAGGAAGTGCGTGCTCTTCATCTACGGCGGCTGCGCGGGAAATCGCAACAACTTTGACTCGGAGGAGTATTGCATGGCCGTTTGCAAGCGACTCGGTGAGTAAATCGACTGCGCTATTATATTTTTAATTGAGTTTTGGTAGTTGAATAAGTTGCCAAATTGCAGGGGGTTGCTGTACTTTATTTCCCGCTCCCTTGTTTTGTCGTTTGACGGTTGTTTTGGTTTGGCAGCCACGACCCCAACACCTCAGCTCGCCGATGACGTGGACATCTACTTTGAGACGCCAGCAGACGACAAGGAGCACAGTCGCTTCCAGAGGGCCAAGGAGCAGCTGGAGATCAGGCACCGCAACCGCATGGAGAGGGTGAGACGCAGGGATACCGCATCCCTGAAAATACTCAAACTCAAAGAGACAATTTGGGAGTTTATTGGTAGTGCTCAGTTGTTGACAGCTGATGCGGGCTGTATTAGTGTAAAAGCTAACATTTGTATGCTGAAAATGTGTTTTTTTTAATTCACAACTTGATATTGAGAGCCAAAACAACAATGTTTAAAATATTACAAAAATGTTTCAAAACAAAAAAGTATATATTTTTTCAAAATGCAAAATTCTAAGAAATGTTAGAGAAAAAATACAAACATTAGCCACCCCCCCCCCTAAAAAAAACATACCTCTTGCCCAAAATCCATTAGGTTGGTTAGGCTCCAGCACACGCGTGACACTTGTGAGGATAAGCTGAAGAGAAAATAAATAGATAAATAAAAAACAAAAAAGTATTAGAAAAGTGCAAAAACAGCCAAAAAAAGTTGAAAAATGATTGTAAAGAATACAAAAGTATTAGAAGAAAAACTAAATATATACATTATACATTTGACTATTTAAAGCATTAGAATGCAATACAATATTATACAAAAAATATTAGAAAATAATACTATAGAAAATTATCAAATGTAAAAATACTAGAAAATAATACAGAAAAATGCCACAAAAAAAGTTATATCAGTCAAAAAATAGTATATAGGGCAAAATATTACAGAGTAATAGAAAGTATGAAACAAGCATACAAAAACATTCAAACACAAAAGTAGAAATGCTAGACAAAATAGAATTTTGGACAAAAATATTAGAAAATAATACATAGCCTACATGTTAGGAAAAAAATTGAAGAACAAAAGACAAACATAAATCATGAAATATACACAAATGTTGGAAATAAAGCAAAATATTGGGAAAAAATATTATATTTTAAGAAATACCAAAATATCTTCAAAAATATGCATATTGTTGAAGATTGTCGTGCTATCAGTCGCAGAAATGTGACTGGAAATAGTAGTTGATCTTGAGTCTTCTCTCCTGACTGCCGCAGGTGAGGAAAGAGTGGGAGGAGGCCGACCGCCAGGCCAAGAACCTGCCCAAGGCTGAGAGGCAAACTTTGGTCCAGGTCAGTCAGCCCCCCCCCCTGTGGTCGGGTCAGATGGGACACATTATTTCTGATATTTATTGATTATGAATTATTACCGTATTTGTTAAATAAACCTTGGACATGTCCATGAAACTGTGGCCAATGTGTGTGTGTGCGTTTTTTTGTGCAGCACTTCCAGGCCATGGTGGAGTCGCTGGAGGAGGAGGCCGCCAGCGAGAAGCAGCAGCTGGTGGAGACTCACCTGGCCCGAGTGGAGGCCATGCTCAACGACCGGCGCCGTCTGGCCCTGGAGAACTACCTGGCGGCCCTGCAGGCCGACCCCCCCAGGGTGACCACCTCTTACATATTACCACTTTTTGGGTCCAGGCAGAAACCCACTCATCATACTAAAGCCAATCAAATATAACTACCGTGTAGCTCTTCTACATGCCATAGAAATTAATTGGCGCGAAGAAAAAGCCGTTTCAGTAGCTAACAGATGTCTGTTGCCCGCAGCCTCACCGCATCCTGCAAGCGCTGCGCCGCTACGTGCGCGCCGAGAACAAGGACCGCCAGCACACCATCCGTCACTACCAGCACGTCCTGGCTGTGGACCCCGAGAAGGCAGCTCAGATGAAGTCACAGGTGGGTCGTGTTTGACAATGGATGGATGGATGGATGGATGGATGGATGGATGGATGGATGGATGGACGGACGGACGGACGGACGAACTGACGGCTGGATGGATGGATGGATGGATGGATGGATGGATGGATGGATGGATAGATAGATAGATATAGTTCAAGTTCCACACCAGTATTAGGGTTTCAAAGCAAGTTTTTGAATCAGGGTTAGGGTCTCAAGGTAGGGTTTCGAGCCTGAGTTTGGGGGATTAAATAAAGGGTTACAGTAGGGTTTCAAAATTGATTTAAGATTTTAAAGTAGGGTTTCAAGCCAAGGTTATGGTTTCAAATTAAGGTTTTAAGTCAAGGATTCAAGTTTGGTTCAGTTTCAAACAAAAGGTTGAGGTTTCAAAGAATTGTTTCAAGACAAGATTACGAATTTGTAGTCAAGTTTCATGGGTTAAGGCTTCAAATGCGGGTTTCGAACCAGGGTTGACTCTCAAAGCAAGGATTCAAGCCCCGGTTAGGGTTTCGGGGAAGGGTTTCAACCAAATGTTGGGGTTAAGTCATCCTTAGTGTTTCAATTTATGTTTTCAGGCCTGGATTAGTTTTTAAAATAAGAGTCTATATAATTTTATATATTTTTTCAGAAAAGCACAAGGTTTTTTTAACCAATTTTTTTGCTGGTGTGCTGTGTCGAATGTATAAAATATGCCTCGGCTTAATCAAGGTCGGCAAATACTGGATTACAACATGAGTCTGAATACAAGCAGAGGCACGCAGACAAAAGTGTCTGCAAAACAACCTTGTAGCTGCTGACTCACTCGTGATTTATCAGGTCATTGTGAAACACAAAACACTCTTGATTTTACACATCCTCATCTGTCCAACTATTCAGGAGTGAATAATATTTTCAAATTGTACTTTGTGTGCGCATAATACCTAATTTGGCACAATTTCACATCTCCCCGCTTGTAATGTCCTGTACCGTGTGCAGTCAATTCATCTGTAAACTAAACTCGCGAACCTGCTGGTACTGTGTCAATACACACCGAAGCTGGCAATGGAGTGTGTTGGGATGCAGGGGTAAACCATGTGTCAGCTTGAAGTGAGGAGGCTCGTGTGGCTGGGCGAGGATCAGGCGCAGACATGCTGGGCTTGCGTAACAGTGTGTGAGTGTCTGCGCGTGTTATTGTTGTGTTAATATGTACGTCGGCGTGACTTCAAAATCCAATGTGGACATTCGTGGTTTGAAAGCATGCTATGCTATAAATAGATGTGCTGCGTAATAAAGGCCATAACATTAGGTTCACCTACGTGCTGTTTATGCTGCATTTACAATTTCTAACCCTAATCTTGGTTTGACAGTATAATTTGAAACCCTAACCTGGACTAGAAAATCAGATTTGAAAACCACATCACTGTGTGAAACCCCTACTCATGTTTAAAACCCTAACTTAAAACCCTAATCTTGGCCTTAATTTAAGTCGATCTCTTCCCTCAAAACTCTCACTTGAAACCCTAACCTTGACTTGAAACACTACAGTTAGGGTTTTAAGCCAGCGTTAAGACAGTTAGGGTTTCTGATTTCACTGGCCAGCCAAAGTTTGACCTTTGAGGAATAGAGTTTTAAAGTATGGTTTCAAGATGGGGCTAGAGTTTCAAATTAGGGTTAGGATATCAAGACAGTTTTAGGGTTTCAAAAAAATTCAAGCAGATCTTCCCTGCTGCAGTTTTTCGCATACAGAATTCAAGTATCGACCATGCCACACAATAGACAAAAGTTGCTTTACTGCCACCTGTTGGCCGTGTTGTTTACTGCATGCATCTTGAAGCGTTTCATGTGTGTGCATATGTGATGCTCATTAAGACTGGCAGGCTAAAGGATGTTGGGGAGTGATTCAGAAGTGGCGCTAATTTGCATATTAGACTCACTGTCACAATATGTGCGTGCGCATCATGCTTGACTTGCTGTCTCTTTTCTTATTTGTCAGGTGATGACTCACCTGCATGTGATTGAGGAGAGAATGAACCAGAGTCTGTCCCTGCTCTACAAGGTCCCCTACGTGGCCGAGGAGATCCAGGATGAAATCGGTGAGTTCTTCTGGAGGAACCGGGTTCATCACAGGATTACCGCGAGGGAGGGAGCGGAGAGACTGAAAATCAGCAGTGAATAAAAAATTGTTTTTAGTTCTCTCGCACACTTCAAACATAATTGGACATCTTAAAACACACTTTAAAAAAAAATATTTGAACACAAGAAAATAACAAGCATAAAATGTTTAGAAAATACTCATAATGAAATGAAGAAAAAATCCAATTAATCAGATAATATTAGCTCTTAAAAAAATTGGCAAATTTTTGAAGATTTCTTTTACACTTTAACAAATTACAACATAAGATAATGACATTCAAACATAAACCCGCCTCCCAAAAAATATTAATATAATAAAAGTATTATAAAGCATTCATTTGTTCTGCCGTAAACTCCGATTATTTTCTACCGATTTTTTTAAATGAATCATTTGATTAATCGGTTATCATAATTTTTTCTCAAAACACACGTATCTGAAATTATCTTTCCCCATTAGAATGAACGGAAATGCCATTAATCAATTTGAGCCTCCCTAAAAAACAACCCAAAAAAGTGTTTATATGATATTGTACTATCTTGTATTCTAGAAATAGAGTAACAACATAATTAAATAGAATGCAAAATTATCAGTAAACATTTCAGTTCAATGTGCTGCTCCTTGTGCTGTGCAAATGCTGGCCACTGGGTGGCAGTATAGTACAGTCATGCAGACACAATAAAGAAGAATATCAAACTAACTTAGTAAGATGCTGTAGTATTAGTCATTTTTGAAGATGACAAAGAATTATATGCCTGTGACTATGACCGAATCTATCAATGCTAACTGTTAGCATGTCGTTAGCGTTTCCATTATATAATATACAATTTAGAAAAAAGACCTTTTACCAAGGTAACAAAAACCCCTATTGATTATTAATGAGGAAGCCGAGGTCATCGGTTAAATGTGTTGTTCTTTCTCAGCGCTGCGTCAGATTGAGCGTGGATGTGTCGATGAAAGTCGCGGCGTGTCGGCGTCGAGATGAAAGCTGAGCGAGTGCGCTGACAGAACTGGGTCACGTTTGAGCCGCTTCCTGCTGGGAGACTCCCTTGGAAAAAAAACACACAGACAAATGCTAATTGCTAGTTAGCGGAGAACGCAGAGCAGATCTTGAGTTCTGTGAACATTTTGCTCACACTAATGATGGTGAAATTTAGGAATCTCCAAACAGAACATGGGAACAAAAAAAATTATTACCACAATATACTGTAGATAAATACTAATTCATAACCTCACAGTATTAATTTGTGGCCACAATTTTTTTGGGGGGATATGCCAGACGAGCTGCTCCAGGAGCAGAAAACCGACATGGACCAGTTCCTGTCGTCCATCTCCGAGACCCAGCCCGACGTCACCGTGTCGTCGGAGGAGAGCGTTGAGGTGCCCGTCCTGTCCGAGGAGAAATCCTACCGGCCCATCCAGGTCACTTCTTTGGGATCCCGCCCGGAACCAGAAGGTGAGCATGTTTGACGAGTGAAACTTTATTTATGTTGTTGTGAAAGATAACAAAACAAAATTTTTACATTAAAAAAACACATTCATTTTTGTACCTTAATATTCTGATTTTCTTGTGGATCTTTGGACACTCCGTCATACTTTTTCCTCATTCTGTCACATCCTAACACATTCAGTGCCAGCCCAGTTAAAGTGGATCTTTGACGTCTATAGCTGCCGGTGGCAGTGAATTAGTTTTAATATCTTTATCTTGCCTTTTCTTCGCTCACTCAACTTTTCTCTTCTTCCTCTTCTTTATTTTCCGTGTCTTGTTAACAAGGCGATCTGTCCGACCCTCCGCGAGCCTTCAAGAAAGGTTGGTGCCAAATTGTGGCGTCTTCTCTCCCTCGTTATTTCCCAAAAAAAATCTCATAGTGTTCATCATCCTTGCCTTTATGTCATAATTTGGATTTTAACATTCAAAAGTGTCAATGATATTAATTTCAAGACACAAGAATCTGAATAGAGACAACAAAACATTTGGGTACTCGGTCCAATGACAATTGCTGAAATGCTAACATGCTAAGAGTTAGCATTCTAGCATAGATCTCAGTTTTCCAGGTCATTGGAATATGCAAATGCTAAAACAAAGCAAATTAATTATGGGGGGAAAAATATTCTGAAATCATTCCACAATGAATCCAGCATTTATGCTTTTGGGTTAACTATTTGTTCCATGAAGTCTAATCTCTTCATTTCATAGCATTTCTCTAATACATGTTGGAATTTTTTGTCCAATCAAATTTCAGCCTCTATGTGTTGCTAACCCCATGTAATTAAATTTGATTAGCAGTGGGACTGTTTCGCTAACCAATCAGATTTCAAATTCTCCTCAATCTACACATGAATGCATTTTAATCATCTGAATCTCTTGTGCGTATAATGTATAGTATATTTTGTTTGTTTTTGTGGACTAGCGTCCAATGTGTACAGTATTGTTAGACCTTAATGCGAAATGTCAACACAGTACCCGCATTGTGCCTCACCCAAGAAAGACTTTTATTGTCGTCTTCCTCCGTGCACTGTGGAGACAAGTCGAGCATGCGCGTGATGATTTAGATTTGTGTTTTATCGTCCGTCTCGCCTTCGCAGGCTCCGCCGTGTCCGGCCTGGACGGTCTGATTGGCGCCGAGGAGAGAATCATCAACAGCAAGACCAAGATGGGACCAAACGTGGTAAGAACGACAGTCTTTTTTTCCCCCTTACTTTTTATTTGACTCACCACACGTACTTGTAAGAGCGGCCATGTTGATGTCAAACATGGAAACATTAGTAACACTTTACAGCAATAGTCGTTTTTCACTTTTTTAAATGTATTAAATTTATTATTTAAGTCAAAATGGACTTTATACACATCACTATAGTTCCATATAACCATGTGATTTATCCCAGCCAATCAGCAAAGAGCGATAAATGATCATTATGAAATACAATGAAAGAAAAAGAAATTGTGTTATCCTATTTATGCATTCAATTATTTAAAAAATGGTACAATATTTAAAAAGAAGAATTTTAAGTATAATAATTGTCTGGTTTTAAAATGGCACTACGGAAGAGGATTAGGGCCAGTGAAGAGAGAGAAAAATCTCAGAAGTCTGAAAATCAGAATTCTCACTTTACTCTCAGAATTCTGACTTTAAAGTCAGATTTCTCACTTTAGAATTCTGACTTTATTCTCAGAATTCTGACTTCAAAGTCTGAATTCTGAGATCAAAGTTGGATCTCAGAATTCTGACTTTGATAATAAGAATCAAGTGAGAATTTTAAAGTCAAAATTCTGACTTTATCAGTGCTACTATTATTCTCACTTTAAAGTCAGAATTCTGAGAATAAAGTCAGAATTCTGATTTAAGTGTGAATTGTGACAATTCTCACTTTAAAGTCAGAATTCTGAGATTAAACTTTTTTTTTCACTCTTGACTGGCCCTAATCCTCTTCCGTACAAGGCTGTCAGTACATTATTTTAATTTATTTTCTACATTAAGCTTTAGCTAACTCTTTGGCACGTTTAAGTTCGACTTCAAGTCTTCCTTTCGTTTCTTAACTTCAAATTTATAAACCATTCATAAGGATACGACGATTGTAATGTGCTACTCAATTTTTTACAACCACGTTTTATCATATGCAGCAAGATATTAAGGATTGATAAATTCTGCTTTAAATATTTAATAATCAGTGTATAAATTATTTATGAACCTTTTATCAGGGCCACATTGTTACGTGGTACCCAATCGTTCACAAGACCTGACGACAGGCTGATTTTTGAACTGGTTGCCATATTCACAGCAAACTGGCACCGGTGCTATTTGCGCGTCCTGCCGGCAATCAGCTCCAGCCTTTGTTAGTCGGCATGCGACCTGTCTGTCTCCATGTGTCTTGGCTGCTGCATGTGCGCGTTGCATGTCACATGTTAACAAGCCTTGAAAATGGCGGTTCTCAAACTGACAGTTTGGAGGTCCGCAAAAAAATATGGAATAAATTGTGATTTTAAAAAAAATGGACACTTACTTATGGGGACTGCTGGTTTTCTAAAAATGCAATTAGAGATGCACATTTTGGGAAAATTACAAAGAAGTGAAGCCTTGAAAAAGAATTTCCTCTGAAACCAAAAGTTTGAGAACCCGTGAACCCCAATGTGTCCGTCCAATGCATGTGTGAGTCTTTGTGGCAATGTTTGTGTGCTAAAAACGGAGAACATCAACATCCTGGCACAGGCGCGGCGCCTCCTCTGAAGGTTTGTGCGCTCAGTCGTGAAAAAATGTGTGCGTGTGTGTGCGCCCAGGGGTGTTTTTAATGCTCACAACACACGCACTCTTCTCCTTCCAGCTTGCACAAGACAGCCAAACTGATATCCCCTCCACTTTGCTGCACAAGCACTCCACCTGTCTCATACACACGAAAACACACACGCAGTAACCCGGGCTGCCCTGTCTGTGTTGACAGGTGATTGATGAGTCTCTGGATGTTAAAGAAGTTGTTTACAGTGCAGAGAGAATCCGCATTATGCATGATGATGAGCTGGTGAGTATGGCGGCGCCCCCCACAGGCCTCCGTGGGCAACTACGGAAGCGCCAGCGGGTGCAGCTCATGAGTTTTTTAGTGCGACGTAACCAGTGTAACTTGGATGTGCAGCGGAACCTCATAAGTCAAATTTTATACAACACCCCCCCCACGCACCACCTTGGTGAATCCTCAAAATTATTCCGCCGCATCAGTCAAATAAGTTTTTGAAGTTTTGCATCGCCCACAAGTCTAGGGTACTTGTTTCCGATTGGGGCTTGGGGGGAAATTACCTCGCAAGAGTCGGTACTGGAATTGGCCCCGAAGGGCTACTTCAAATCAAAATGGCCGACTTCCTGTTCAATTTCAGGCATGAGCCCTTTGAGACTTTTTTTTTTGGTGCATCCTGTTTACAGTGACATGTCCACCTGATTTTGCTCCAATCAGTAAAACTGTTATCAGGGGCTGATTTATTTATTTATTTTTTCTTACACTGAATTAGGCCCAAAATGGCTGACTTCCTGTTCAATTTCAAACACAATTTACTACTTTTTCCCGAATGTAATCAAATGATTGCAACCTCAGGGGCATTTGACTTCAGAGGTTTCACTGTAGTAGAAATTTAGCATCACACATTTACTAATAAGTCCACAATCTAAGTACGTGCTAGTTTGTGCACGTGTGCATGTGTGTTATGTGAATGTAATGCACACCTGACTCGTCAGGTCATGTGACGCCACATATGATGACGTCGTTCGTATGTGGCAGATGGCGACTGGAACGGGAAACGTTGTGTGTTTGCACTGGAACGAATGGGCATCTTACATGCACCTACGGAAAAACATACACACTCATACACACACTGACACAATTCACCTGCATCGTGTCCCATTCAGTCCATTTTTACATCAAAACACACTTTATAACGTGATTTCCAGCAAGACTCCATGTGCCTTGGCCTAGCTATGTATGTATATTGTACAATATAAAGCATAATATTGAAAAATTGAAATATATATATATATTTTTTAATATGGGTTAGGGTGCCAAACAGTAGAACAATATTAGACAAAAAAAAAATCACAAATATGAAAATACTAAGTATTAAGAATAAAACTGGAAGACAATGCTGTATTAGATAAACAGTACACAAATATATATTAGGAAAAAAATATGTACAAAGTTTTACTGAAAAAAAAAAATATATATATATATATATATATATATATATATATAATATAAGACACAAGTATCTGATTTTTTTTTTGCAAATGAATACATACTATAAATAAAACAAATTTGAATGATATATACAAAGACTCCCAAAAGATTAGTAGGGAAAACATTGTTGAAAAATAAATAAATATATACAGTAGCTACAAGGCAAAATGGACAAAAAATTTATAAATGTGAAATACACAGATAATACGAAAAATAATAGAAAAAAACAATAGTAAGTTAGCCCAAAAAATATCAGGAAAAAACATGAATACAATTAAACAAAATACAAAAATACTGAGAGAAAATTGCTTTATGTGATTTATTTATTTATTTTACAAAATTAATACATCAAATATTGCGTGGGAGGTGAGAGTGCGAGATAGAAGAATATTCGGGGAAAGTAAATACAATTAAATGAACAAAAATCAGTGGTGTGAAAAAATTACTAAATATAATAATAAGAACAAGATTAGACCCCAACATTTTTTAATGAAAAATGAAACACAAATACAAAATATTAGCTGAAAAATACACAAATGTTGTAAAAAAAATAATAATAATAATGCAGTAAAACACAAATATTAGTTTGAAAATAAATAATACACATTTTATTCAAATTCCGTTTTATAGTATTGGACCCCCAAAAAGTATTAAGGGGGGAAAAAATAAAATAGCAAAAAATAAGCGGCGTCCTCATTTTAAAATCGTCCATACATACGTGGTTTTAAGATTCTTTGGATTCCAAAATCGCCACATATGATGACACACTACAATATCACCGCATATTGTGGAGCACTGGACTGCTTCTTGGTGGAAATTTTGTTATAACAAGATACTAAATGTAGTCAGTTGGTAGCTTAAGTCATACTAAATTATCAAATATCTTCCAAAAATATTTTTAATTTTAATTTTTTTGAATGGTGATGATTTCCCCCCCCCCCTCCCACCAGGAGACCTACAGGCCCCTGGGCGAGGACTTCAGCTTCGGCAGCAGCGTTCTGATTGGCTTGCTGGTGATCGCGGTCGCCATAGCGACGGTGATCGTAATCAGCCTGGTGCTGCTGCGGAAGAGGCAGTACGGCACCATCAGCCACGGCATCGTGGAGGTACGTGAAAAAAAAAATGGCGTGAGGAATCTATTACTCTGCGATACATTTCAAAGGGGGGCACATTTTGGATCATATTTTAAATAAATTACATTTTATATCAAAGCTGATCTTGCAGATTCATGGTCTGAAACTAGTGTGCGTTGCGCTTTCGGTGACAGGTGGACCCCATGTTGACGCCGGAGGAGCGCCACCTGAACAAGATGCAGAACCACGGCTACGAGAACCCCACCTACAAATACCTGGAGCAGATGCAGATCTGAGCCTGCGGGGGGCGCCGCCGCTGAGCCTACTGGCGCATACTACTGACCAATAATTCCATAATAAGATGATGACCATAACAATGCTGTTGTTCCTCTCATTTGCATACATCCAAAACAACCCTCCTATTTGCTACTATTGTACCATGGAGCTATTTTTCTTCTTAATTTTTTGTTTGCATTGTTGTTGATTACGAGAAGTTCTTTTTCTCGCCATTTCCACTAGCTTGGATCAAATAGGTGTAACATTTCTGATGATTTTTCTCTCTCTTTTTTTTTTTTAGACATGATTCAAAAGCAGTTTATGACGCCAACGCCGCCGTTTTCTGTTTTTTCTCCTCGATAGCTTGCTTGTAAATGAAGGTTATTTGTACCAATTAAAATGTATTGTGAAACAACGGATGGTGGGGAAAAAAAGACATTTATTTACAGATGATACATAGATAAAATAATATATGACGGGAATATATGTATTGTGATTGGGTGGTGAAGTCAGCTGAGAGGCCGCGGGTTTCACGGTGTAGAAAATGGATGGATTATATAATAGAAATGCATATTTACAGCTCTGGAAAAAAGAAGAAACCACTGAAAAATTAATCAGTTTCTCTGATTTTGCTGTTTGTATCACTGAGAATTAAAGTGTCCTCAAGACGAGATGAATGCCGGTTAAAATCAAAGATCAAAGTGTAGTTTTAGTTTAAACATATAGGGGGCAGTACATTGCACTGAGCACTTTGCTCATGCGAAAATGACCAAATTGAAGTTAACCCACTTTTGTTTTCAATGACGCATTTATGCTTTTGGCACTCTATATTTGTGGAAAATAGACATTTTAGTTTGCTTCTCTACACTACTGATAACATCACTATCATGGCCAAAATTAAAATACAGTAGTGCGGTAAATTTAAGATTTTTCTTTTTAAACTAAAGCAAATAAAAAATGAAACTAGATGAAATCTCAAACAAAATAACAAACGCAATGTCCATGCAATGCATGCATTTTACTTAAAATTGTGCTATGTAGCAATTCTTTGGCGTACCACTAGAGGGAGCCCATGTACCACTAGTGCTGATAGTACCACACTGACAAAATCAACAAGTATTGTGGGTAAAAAATGCTAGATAATAATTAAGAAATCAAAGGAATCACTTAACTTTTTTTCCAGAGCTTTGTATGCAGCCACATATATTGGGCAAGCCCTTGAACAAAGGTGGGCAACCTGCCTGTTTTAGAACTATACTTAAAACTTGTATAAAAAATAATTTTCATCATATTTTGTTTTCATAAACTTTATTATGGCCGTCAGAGGAAGAACTTTTTATCAAGGTTTCCCACCTCCCTTCCCACGACTGAATGTATGATGGAATGTTCCATTTTAGATTGTGATAGGGGACGACTTTTGCCTAATCAGAGCCCAAATTTGGGTGGATTTCGAGCCATGTCTCATTTCCAATCGTTTAGCTTTTTGCATGAGGATTTTTTTTTTTGTAAGTTTTTTAAAAAAAAAATCACTCACTTTTTATTTTACAAATATGGTTCCTCCCCACTAAAACAGAGCATCTTTCACCCTAACATAGACAAAACCTGTACATAAACAGACATTTACGCCAACAGATATGAATAGAAACGTGACAAGTGACAGCAATCAAAGCTAAAAATTTGTCTCCTGAGCTTCAAATAATCTTTTACTACTAAATATTCCCTCTCTGCTGTCTTTGTATAGTTGATGTTACAATCATGGCTTTTTCTTTCCAGAGGACTTTTTCTGTGCTGGTGTGCATTGTTCTGATACATAAGATGATGTTCTATATATAAATATATATATCTATTTTTCATTTCTTTTTCTATTTGTTTGTTCCTCTTCATGTGACAGTACTGTAGCTCTGTACGTCTCACTATGCACCCCGAGAAAAAAAAAAACAACAGCTTTAGTCTTGTAACTATAACTGCCTGTTTGACTGTGTGGCAAGACAACACACACACATGGCTAATATATGCTGTATTTCATTTGTTATTATTATTATTAGGCATCTGAGAGTGGTGTTAACAAGCAGTTTTCTGGTTAAGGGGACAACACCCGTGTCAATAAAGTCACAACTTCCACTCCCACGCGTCGTCTTTTCACACAGACTGACAATGATGAAATGTTGATTTTAATATTGTGTGTTTTTTGGGTGGGTAGACACAAAAATATCGACTCAACAGTCTTTTAATAGAAAAATAAATACATCACCTTGGTCATGATTTTTAATGGACAAAAGTTAAGTAAATGTTAAAGTTAATATTAAATATGCAAATACATGTGTCAAAAATTTGAGTATAGCTTATAAGCTTCGACGATTGTTTTGTATATATAATTATTGTTTTTCATGATGTTACATAACAAGCATCTGGTTAGATTACTAAGGCATTCTCCATAAAAATTTTGAAAGTATTGAGATTTTTGTATGATGTAATATGCTACATGCAAAATAAAAAATAATTGAGTGATGAATTTTTATTTTATTTTTGGGGAAGAAGTGCACTGTAAATAGTAATTAGCAACAAAAAAAACAGATTAAAAAAAAAAAGTTTTTTAAAAAATGACCATTTTATAAAGGTGAAAAAATGCACAATTTATTTTATTAACAGCTTTATCTTGTATATGATTTAAAAAAAAATAGTTGTTTTACTACCTGTATATTATTCCTACACAGCATATTGTGTGTACAGTATTATTATGCAGTATAAATATAAAATGTTAACACATGTAAAAAACTAATTGTAAGCGTCAGAATTATGTTTATATTATATTTCATTCCTAATTTCTGACTTAAAATATAGAAGGATATTTTTTTCTAAATTAAAAACAAAACAAAATTTGATGTAATCTTTCTAGCTAAAACCGGAAATGTTTGGGACGAATTATTCGAACGCCACCCCCAACCCTTGAACTGTGAGGCAGATGTGCCGACCACTAGCGCACCAAGCCGCCACACATTGCTCAGCATTCCCATTTGGAAATGTGGGAATTCCTCCCAAGACCAAACTGAAACCTGACGTGGCACCGCTGGAAGCAGGTGAGTCAGCGCAGGTGAATCACCTTTACATTTTGGATTAAATCACACAACCGATACCAAAATAGACTACACGGAATCGTTGAATCTATATTTAGCACATGTCAGACTTTAGACCAGTTCATCTGTCAGTTAAATCGCCAAAGTTTTGAAACGCTGCTAGTCCGCACGGAAAAGTAGTTCCTGCGCGTTTTGAAATCTCACGTCACAAAAAGCGGTCTTATCTCAAATTTAACACGTTCTTTGTTATTTTACTATAAACGTTTGTTGTTAGTGTGGATGTATGTGTTGTTTTAACGGATTCAATTGTCCTTTAAAGGTATAAAAAGTGTTGAAGGGAAGTGCCAACAGGTGCGCGGGGCACGGCCACGCCCACAGAAACCTGACATTTCCGGAAGACTTTTTCCTCCTCCTTTCTGCTCTTTCGCTTCATTTCTCTCGGTTGTAGGACACGACCAGTTGACCTATAATCCGGTGACACTTTGGGACATTTAAGAAAACAACCTTTAAAGGTTTCTACATTGATGAAACGACTTTTAAAACGTTTTTAAAGCGTTTTGAATTGAGCTTGTTGACCACTCCAGGAAGCCTCGGAGATTGGAAACTTTTCAAGAAAGAAGAGGAAGAGGACGAGCAACAACAACAGCGACGCAGGCGGCTCAGGTGTTTTCTTTTCTTGCTCCTCTTTGAACCTCTATGGACTACATGGACAGCGGTCTGAGGTATACCCCCGCCCAGGTAAGATATGAAGTACAGTACAGTACAGTACAGCTCTGTTTCGGTAACGCGTGTCCAATTAAATGCAAACTGACATTGAACTCACCTTTTGTGTGACGTCACGAAGCATCATGAGAGTCATCCTTTCTGGGTTACTAAATGATGGGTGTAAAAATGGACGAATTTTTTAAACACTTTCTACAGTACGTATCTAAGGGGAAAGAATATCCTCATAATAATTATGTCCAACATTAATACATGATGATGATCCTTAATGTGCAAATGTGTTGGATATGCAAACAGTTCAAGATTCCGCTTGGGCACTACTATAAAAAAAAATACACTGCAGTTTCAAGATTTACCTTAATTTGACATAAACATGGGTCAAATTTTTGTCATATTTACCTGTACAAAAGAACGCCTTTTTTTTTAAATAATTTTATTTTGCGTACATTGGGTCAGTTTAGAGCAAGTCATCAAATTTCAGGTTAAACACTGCCCCCCCCCCCCCCCCCACACACACACACACACACCCGCAATGAAAAATAATCCTACAAGGACATTTTTACTTGTAATAAATCAATACGGATGTTTGCAAAACCCTCCAGGCGGGCAAGCTCCCGGTTGCAATCCCATCATTCTGCAATAGTGGAGTTTCAGATCCGATACTGAATTCCTCCTGGTCGTCCTCCCTGTTGGGACTTGCACCAGGAGTCTCTTTTGCTGACTGTCTGAGCTGGGATGCAGTCGCTCTAACACCAGAATAAACTGAAAACAAAACCAAAATGACAAATCAGACATAGTTGCCATAAGGTGTCAGACGTAACTTTCAAATTCTTAATTTGTGGGACTCGTTAACCACAAAATGCCACAATGTGATGATACATGCATACAAACAGTACACTAGAATCTCGAAAAGTTTAACTTTTAATGCGGCTTGACTTCCAAGTTGTTCAAGGATTTCCTCAGGAAAGTACTTTAATCTTTGGCCACCTTAAAATTTAATTTCATTAACCTAATATTGTCATTGCTTGAATCATTTATTTTAAAATGTTTTTGGGGAAACAAGAAAACCACAACCATTCAAAAAACAAACAAAAAAACTGTCAATTTTCCTCGATTCAAGCTTTGCAGGTAATCATGACGTTTTTAACAAGCATGTTGATTTTTTTTAAATTATTGTTAAGGTGATAGTGAATTAAAAACAACTTTGACAATTCTGCTATTAGACTAACGATTTACTGTGCAGTAAATGTTCTGTGTAACAGAATAGCAAAGGAGCGGTTTGTTGGCAATATTTGCGCTATTATGTTAGCATCTGCTCAATTAAAAGTAACTTGTGGCATGTAATTGATTATGTAATCATTTATATTGCTTGTTACTGTCCTGAGCGATTAAGCCCTTTGCTATGTTGATGTTAGTTCCATTTTCTATTCTATGAGCTGGTGATAAGATACGATTTGCCTTATGGTTATTATTGCAGAATTATACTTGTGCTTTTTGTTTTTGTTTAAAAAAAGAGGTAGAATAGGCAATGATTGTTGTTGTCAACATCTTATAACAAAGGAAAATCCTAAAGATTTAAAGATAATATTATATATATATATATATATATATTATATATATATATATAACTCTCATCTGAAGGCACCGCTCTTATTTCCGAGGCGTTTGTGCGAGATAGTGATGTGTTACGACACGTTGGCTCCCCGTTGGTCCATTCTGTTTTCATTTTTGCATCTGACTCAATTAGAAGTCGCCCCCGCCGGCAATGCATGTGGTTTTGGGAGGCATACGTTTAATCACACAGATGGAGGCGTACCATGCAAGTGGTGCCCATGTTTCATTTTGAACATAAAGAATGCGATTCATTCCAACAGTAAGCGTGTAGACAGTTGGATTGAATTCTAAAAAATGACTTCTTGATCTTGTTTTGTGGGTAGTTTTGACGTTTCCGGTGATTCGAATGACTTGCTGGGCTCAAAGGCACAATTTGTGCTTGCAGCCTGGCCTTGTCGTGTTGACGTGTTGTCGCGCTCCTCAGCTGCGCGGGTGGCTCGTTCCCAGCAGGTTTGACAGGATTTTACTAGGTGAAACCTTCCTCCTCCTCCTCCCCCGCTCCTCCTCTTCCTCCTTGCGCTATCTCACCCTGGAGAGCCAACCACAGTGAGTTGTGACTCACGCAGAAAGTTCCTTTTTGACTTCATGACCACGCATGGAAACTGTTTGCGATTGGTGTGAGTGGCGCCAGCAAAGCGTGATTATTTCTCACTGGCGTGGCTTATTTTGTCTGTTTGAAGGGGCTACGTTTTTAGGTCACTACAGAAAAAAAACACGCAGGCTTGCTGTCACTTCCAGTTGGTTAGCTAACAATGCTTGGGAGCTGCTTTTAAGTGGAAACACTGTAAGAAGCATTTTATAACTCGATAGTTACGACAAACAAATCATAGCTTTGATGTTGCGCAATAAACTAACGTTGCGTCTACAAATAGGTTCTGCTCCTCTTCTACTAACCAAAACAGCAGCATCTACAGAGGCACGTAAACAGTCTTGTCAGTAAATTATTACCGCAAAGTTGTTTGCCTGCACCATTTTAAATCATATTCTTGCATTATGTATACAAATGTGATTTAGGGCTGATCAATTTGAACAAATAATTTAGTTGGGCTTTTTTTTCCCCCCTCAAAATTGTGATTGCAATTTAACTCCTTCACTCCCAGCTGTTTTACTGGATTTCGACTGATTTTGCAAGGCCCACAGAATATTGTGTTATATTGCTATAAAAACATGGAACCTACCAAAAGAAAGATTAGAGTCTCTTCTTTCATCAGGAAAAAAAAATATTTATATCTGTTTCTGTTTTGCAGCAATTAGCATTAAAATATAGCTAAGTTTCATCATTATTCACAATTTAGAAATGTCAGTAATTAGCTTTTTTTTCAACATGGCCCTGGTTGATCTCTTTTGATCTGCTGCCACCTGCTGGCCGTTTGTTTAATAACTACAATTTCTTCAACCGTTCTTTGCAGTTAAGAGGCTGCATCAAAGCCTTCTGTATGCTCTAGCATAAAAAAACATTTAAAAAAAACTTATAAATACGACTTTACATTTAACATTGAACGTATTTATACGTTTTTGGGGGAGCAAATGAGTTAATATGCAATTATTTATTTCTAGGTCCTTTTCCAATATATTTTTCCAACAAACACAACCATTGAATTAATCTGTATTACAATTAACAATATTATATCCATTATACAAAAGTGTTTTGGAATTTTGCTAAAATAACATTACAACAATAAAGCAAACAAATCAGTGGCTTTATCACTTTTAGGCTAATAGGAAAGTAGTAATTAATGGCAAGGAGATATTTTGAAGTGATACGTCCTCAGGGTTCTAAGATCTTTGTATGGCGGGGAGTTGTTGTCAAGATGTCGTCCATGGAAGTTCCTCATAATTATACTATCGAGTTGCCCGTGTGTGTTCTCCAGGACAAAGAATGGGACACGACTGTTCAATTCCTGCCGGCGTCGGACAACAAGAAGCTGGAGAAGAAGAAAGGTCCGGGGAAGGTGGGAGCCGTGATCGGGGTGCTGATCTTATGCGCCGTCATAGCGCTGATGGCCGGCTTACTGGTCTGGCACTTCCACTGTAAGTATTGGCCCACAATGTTACATTCCACGTTCAGCCAGTTGCATTTTGTCTGATTTTAGCGCTATTTTTTTTTAAAACTGGTAACAAATGTTTGTTAGACGGGGCAACATGCAACTTAAAATTCAAAATAAGTAGTGGGCCAATGACCGTAAGGGTTGGTGAAAGTAGGGTCATAGTTGATGAACTTTTATGATGAGTAAAATTCTTGTTAACACGCATCATTATGTTGTGTTTACATGGTTAGACAGTCCGATGCAGAGTAGTGAAGTCTACAAATCGGTTCAACCAGTAAAGTAAAAAAACTGTCAATACAGTATTTGAATAAAATACACTTGAAGGCCACATAGGTCGAATAGTGTCCACAGTAGAATAAGTCCAGGTTCAAAACTATGCTTTTTCCCACACCTATGATTGAGGTGTTTTAAAGTTCAGTACTTTTAAAATCAATTTAACTGTATGTTCTTTTAGTCATTTTAGAAAGCTGCTTTTTATTCCTTTACTTTGATTTTAAACGTCTTTAACTGTGTTGTTTGTAAATGTTTTTAAACGTTATACTCAAGTGAAGCACATTGTATATGAATTGTGCTATATAAATAAATCCGCCTTGCCTTCTTCTGTAGATTCTCTGCGGTGTTTGGGAAACTAATATTAAAGGCAAAAAAGAATCAGCTGAAATAAAAAATACACATCAGAGAAAAAGTTCCTTGCTTTCTATTCCCTTCGCCCCCGGGTGTCTCCCACCAAGTGGCTTTTGATGAAGTGGCAGAAAGTTGCGCTCGTCTTCTTCTTTTTCATGTGTTCTTGATGTTCTTTTATAAAGGAGGCGTCAGCCTTGATACGGAGCAATCCTGACGACTTTCAAGATGGATCAGAAATAAGAAAAAAAGTGGCACACTAAAACATTTTTATCGGAAAAGATGAAAATGTCATTTTAACAGTTTGCTCAGATGATATGGTACTTAAAAAAAAAGAGTTAAAATAAAAAAAAAAGATGTTCTGTACTGTACAAAACAAGTGTGATATTGATTTATGTTGAGGTCATTATTCTGCCACTAGATGGCATAATTGCATTTGTAAGATGTTGCTGACAGCTCAGTGCGTTTTTTTCTTTTCATATTAAGAGCTTACTGATCTTTAACATGAAGTAACTTGTGAAATTCTGCACATTTAAAAAATTGTAAAATACAACTTGACCCCAGTCTCCATAAATATATGCATTATTATTAACTCATTCACTCCCAGCCGTTTTCACTGAAGCAACCCCCGCCGCTCATGGCTGGGTTACTGGATATTATCTGATTTTGCAAGGCCCACATAATATTGTGTTCTATTGCTATAAAAACATGGAACCCGCCAATAGAAAGATTAGAGTCTCTTCTTTCATCAGGAAAACAAATATTTGTATCTGTTTCTGTTTTGCAGTAATTAGCATTAGAATATAGCTAAGTTTCATCATCATTGATAAACCTGTTGAAAATACTGGGAAAAAGAGCTTGTTGCAACATGGCCCTGGTTGATCTCTTATACTCTGCTGCCACCTGCTGGCCGTTTTTTTGTAATAACTACCATTGCTTTAAGCGGTGTCTTCAGGTCAGAGGCTGCAACAAACCCTTCTCTATGCTATAACATTAAAAAAACATATAAATATGTTTTTGGGACAATAGCAATATGTAAAATAGAACGTTTTTATACGTTTTGGGGAGCAAATTAGTTAATTTTGACATGGACGTGTCCCCCAGTACAAGCTTTCCAAGTAAGGGTAATAAAAAAATATTTCCCTTAATTGCACGTTAAAAAAATTCATAGGAACTTTAAATTAACTCCTAATTAATGCACTAATTTTGACAGCCCTAATTTTCAAAAAAACCTTGTTGTTGTCCTGTAAACCTAACCGCCGTCCATTTGTCCTTGCAGTCCGTAAACACGTGCGCGTCAAGAAGATGTACAGCGGCTCCATGCGCATCACTAACCAAGTTTTCGAGGACGCCTACGAGAACGCCAACAGCTCAGAGTTCAATGCGCTGGCCAAGCAGGTCAAGACGCAGGTACGAGCACGACGACGACGTGGATGCATTTGTTTCCTTCTCCTTCACTTTCATCTTGCGTCTTTTACAGCTCAAAACGCTCTACAGCAAGAGCCCGCAGCTGGCCAAATACTACGTTGGCTCAACGGTTCAGGCTTTCAGGTACGACTTGTCTCAATCAAGTAAAAGCAGAAACGTTTTGAGAAGTGCACGGACACTTCAAACCTTATTGTTAACAATTATGTTTTATTCACGTATTTCTTGTTTTTCTGCCAGCGAGGGCAGCGTCATCGCTTACTACATCTCCGAGTTCAGCGTTCCGTCCGGCCAGGAGGCGGCGGTGGACAGCGCCATGTCCACCATGGACAAACTGGTGGACAAAGAGCAGCGCAGCATCTACAGGCCGGGCAACTCACTGCTCCTGGAAGATGTCGTGTCCTCGGGTACGAGAAGTCGCCAACAAACACTCGCAATTGTGTGATGTCGACAGGTGGATTAACATTCAGTGTTTACGTTTTACAGAACTTGATTCCCGATTGTTTTCTTCGGAATTCAGCAGTAAGTGATCTTCCTATTTGGTTAGAAAACCTAGTTAAAAAAAAAAAAATTATGTCAACAAAAACTATATCTGGGAAATTTGGTTCAAATTTGATTTAAAAAAACAACAACACACATTTAATGGCAGTTAATCCTCTATTACACACACCAGGGTTATTTTAGTTTTTAAATTTTCATTTTAGTTAGTTTTTATTTTATTTAGAATTTTATTTTTAAAATTTTAATTTTTTAAATGTTGTTAGTTTTAATTAGTTTTCGGGGTGGTTCTGTTAGTTTTTATTAATTAGTTTTTTTTTTAAAAATGCTTACCGGTAGTTTTAATTAGTTTCAGTATTAGTTTTCGTTAAAAAAAAAAAAAAGAGTGTACTACTTGTGCGCAATATTTAATCAACACCATGGTAAAATGAAAACAGTAACTCATTTCTTACCTGGCGTTGCATTTCGGTATCATCTGAAGGTGCTTTTCTATTGGCCGCTGCTAGATGATGTCACTTCTGTGTGACACTCTTTAAATGTTCTTATTCTGGTTAATATTGAAATAATTATACTTAAAATCACATTTAAAATCATCCCCCAAAGGTTCATGTATTACATTAATTACCAAATACTAAAACAAAGGAAATTGTTGCTATAATTATAGTTTCAGTTAGTTGTCGTTTTTTTAAAAAGCATTTTCATTTTTTTAAATTTTGTTAATGCAATTTTTTTTTTTTTTTTTTTGAGTTTGAGTTTTTTCATTAAATAAAATAACATTGACACACATACACACACAAAACAGGACAAACAGTCAAATAAAGCCACATGAATCTTTGCACACAAAAAAGTGTCACACATTTTATGGTATTTTGATGTTACTATGCTGTTGTGGAATCACCATCATTGCAAAGTGACATGGACTACTGTCTCCCGCCTCAGGTTTCTTGAGGTTTTCCGAGCACACGAGGACCAACCACATTGGCCAGATCATGTCCCCCGGTTTTCCCGACACCTCGTACCCGCCCAACACGTTCATCCAGTGGTCGCTGCGGGCCGACCCCAACTACATCATCGAGCTGGTCTTTGACACCATGAACCTCGAGGAGAACTGCGACAACGATTTTGTCAAGATTTACGACTCCCTGGTGGCCATCGAGGCCAACGTCTTGCAGGAGTGAGTCATGCGTGCAGAGCTTGAAAAATGATCATGTGGTGTGTAGAGACCCCTGCTGGTCATGTGACAAGCTTCCAGCTGCAAAATGGACGTCGAGTTCTACTTTTGCCAACCTTTCATGGGCCAACTGACATATTTTACAATAGAAAAATACTCCAAAGCATTCCATCAAACAGAAATCCCAGTTAATTGTGTGTATTTTTTGGGTCTAATGTGGAAATTAAATCAACATTTCTGTTAAGTGAAAATTGAGTTAAGAACAAAATTAAAAGACAATGACGGAGAATTAAAAATGCACGTGTGCAACGATGAAGTGTTACATCATGTGTTGCTCGTTAATATCAAATAGGCTCAACAGTTAACTCTTTCATGTCCATGTGTTAGTTTCACTGTTTTTGTCCTGATGGAGTGGGAAAAGTCTAGGTTTTGAAGGTAACATTCCATTCTGTTTGTAGGATGTGCGGCTACTACTCATCCAGCGAGCCCCTGACCTTTCTGTCCTCTGGCAACGTGATGCTGGTCACCATGGCAACCAACCAAGGGCAGAATTACCCGGGTTTTCGAGCGCAAGTGTCGCAGGTGCGACGCGGCAGCACCAGTAGGAA
Organism: Leptonotus elevatus; assembly: GCF_054856555.1. Classification (NCBI taxonomy): domain Eukaryota; kingdom Metazoa; phylum Chordata; class Actinopteri; order Syngnathiformes; family Syngnathidae; genus Leptonotus; species Leptonotus elevatus. Next base: position 22,016,510 of record NC_141245.1, on the reverse strand, counting down.
GCCACACACACGCACACAAACGCACTTGTGCGAGGATTCATCGAGGTGAAATGATACAGTTGTTCTGTTTTGTGTGTGTGTTTTTTTTTGTAAACAGGGACAACGTGCGGCGGCCAGTTGTCAGGCGAAGTGGGTCATTTTCATTCCCCCAACTTCCCTAATTACTACCCACCTCGGACCTCTTGCCAGTGGACGATCGAGGTGAGGTGTAGGCACAGTATTCTGCAGGCCACTGTGCTGCCTTTTGCCTAGTTAAACAATTTAAATACTGTACATTGTACTACTGCACTCAATTGAGACCTCCTCCAACACTCAACAATAATAAACCAAACTAATGCATTACATTATAAAACTGTTGCCATCATAAAAAATTCAAACAATACAGGCAAGATTTGAAGTCAGTGTCTCTCAAAGTGTGGTCGTTAATGCACACACAAGTGGTATGCGGGCTCCCTCTAGTGGTAATTGAAATAAGTATTTTAATATACTGTATTTGCATTTAAGGACTGCCTTTTATTCTATGTTTCGGTAAACAAAAATTTAATACAATACGTTATTTACAAATTTTTCCAGGATTTGAAGTGAACAGAATTGTTCATTAAAAAAAAATTGAGGGGGTATGAAAATCTAAGAAAAAAAAAAGAATATATATATATAAATATAAAATTTGACTGTAAACATATTTAAAAATTTGAAGTATGACTATCAATAAGTCCACAAAAACAGTTGCACTGCGTGTTGTAGGTGGTGGTAATAAGCAGATTAACAATTGTCAAGGTGAAGCTTCACCATTGGCGGAGGTAATTTTTGCAAAAAATGTTCAGTTAAGTGTACATGCAGCTTTTTAGCGTATAGCATTGCTAGCCTCAGCAGCAAAAATTAAATATTTTTAAATCTATATTTTGATCTAAGCTGTGTTAAAAGTGCTATACATGAACTTGTAAGTACAAACAATTTCTGTCCATAATCTCTCAGGTCCCTGCTGGCAAGGCAGTGAAGGTGACATTCAAAAGGTTCCTCATGTCCGAACCGGGCCAGGGCGGAAGCAAGGGGTGCCATAAGGACTATGTAGAGTTGAACGGCAATAAGTGAGTCCCGGAGCACGTGAACCAAAAAGAACATAATTCAATCCCAGCTGATGTTTGTTTTTGTTTTTTAGGTTTTGTGGAGATCAGCCCGACAACTCAGTTACGAAGACCAGCCGCACCAACAAAATGACCGTTAAGTTTTTCTCCGACGGATCCTACGTGGATATCGGTTTCAATGCCACATATGAGGCGGTGGACGTCGCCGACCGTAAGCAATGTTCTTCACTCCTTTCTTTTAGACTTGAGACTTATGAATTGCACTTTTACTTATGAATTGTTACTTTCTCTCATCTCTGCCTACTTGTGACAAATTGTAATTATTTCCTGACGGTGTGATCCATCCGCAGCCTGTCCCAAGCAGTTCCAGTGCACGAACCAGCGCTGCATCAAGTCAGAACTCAAGTGCGACGGCTGGAACGACTGCGGCGACATGAGCGACGAGTTGAACTGCAGTACGTCATTTTCCCCGCTCATGTTCGCATTAATTACCCTGCTAGCGTGCTGAGATAACGGCTTGTTTCCTCCTCCAGAGTGCAGCTCCAGTCACATCAACTGTAAGAACGGGCTGTGCAAGCCCAGGTTCTGGGAGTGTGACAGCGTAGACGACTGCGGCGACGGCACAGACGAGCAGAACTGCGGTACGGCGTCTTCATTTCTGACGAATCATTGTTGACTCATTTGCTCCCCAAAACGTATAAAAACGTTCTATTTCAAATATTGCCATGGTCCCAAAATCCTATTTATAGTTTTTTTTTATGCTAGAGCATACAGAAAGCTTTGATGCAGCCTCTGACCTGAAGAGCTGCCTTAAAGCAATAGTAGTTATTACAAAAAATGACCAGCAGGTGGCAGCAGAGTATAAGAGATCAACCAGTCGCAACAAGCAACAGGTTTGTGAATAATGAGGAAACTTAGCTATATTCTAATGCTAATTGATGCAAAATAGAAACAGACAGAAATATACATTTTTCCTTATTAAAGAAGAGACTCTAATCTTTCTTTTAGTAGGTTCCATGTTTTTATAACAATAGAACGCAATACTGTGTGGGTCTTGCAAAATCAGTCAAAATCCAGTAAAACAGCCGGGAGCAAAGTGGGTTGCTTCAGTGAAAATGGCTGGGAGTGAATGAGTTAATGTGTCTAAACTGGTCGGTTAGGAGTCCGTGGAATAATTTGTAATAAATTAAATTGGAGTGTGTACAAAAATAAAAAAGTACTGTACATAGTTACGAATTGGGATTGGTGTGCTGATCAAGCAAATTCTGTTATGTTTGTGATTTATTACCAAAATCTGACACTCCTGACAGTCTTCTTTTTTTTTTTGTAGAACACAACCTAGATAGATTTTTACTTTATTCATCCCGAGAGAGAAATAGATCAAACAGGAATATGGTATTTTTTGCACAAAAGATGTCTTTTACACAGTAAGAGGTAATATTATGACAAAAAAAATTGTAGTTTTGAAATGCACTTGTAAAAATATGACCCTTGTCCAACATTAACTTTAATACCTGTAATATAATTTTTTCTAAAATGATATTTTTTCCCATTTTGTACATGGAAAATTACATCATATACTGTACATTAATTTCTAAATTATTGCTATTTTATCTTGAAAAAGTCTCTATTTTCACAAGATTGTGATTTTTTGTAACTCCACAAAATACAACTTGATCTTCTTTTTTTTTTATCTGCACAACATGAATTTGTTCTCATGATATTATGACCCCACTCCACCCCAAAAAAGCCAATTTTTCCATTCATATGGTTTTTAGGGGTATACAGTATGTCATAACCTACCAGCACTACTGCCCAAGTCATTTTTCAGTGTTTTGAGGGGGGAAAAAGAGCACAACATGTTTAACAAACATTTATTACTTTATTGTTACTATGTCAGTAAATTAAAAATGATACTAATCTAATAGCTTAACAATGTGGGGGGTGCTTATAAAAAAATGTCTCCGAACCCAAAAAGTTTGAAAAGCCGTACTCTAAACTGTGCGCTTGCTGTCCCGACAGGCACTTGTTCTACTGGACAGCTTACCTGTACAAATGGCAAATGCGTCTCAGAGAAGAATCGCTGTGACGGGAGAGACAACTGCGGCGACGGTTCTGACGAGCTCGACTGCGGACGAGGTGAACCTCTCAACTCCACTTAGAAGTCAAATCAAGGCTTTTGCAATGTTCTGACTCCCTAATTGCTCTTTGAAAGTGGCTCAGCTTGTGTTGTCGCGCAGTTCGACAAGTTAAAGAAAGCTCAACTCGAGAGCGTTGCCGCGGAGACATCAGAATACACAGCCAATAGGAGAGGGGCTGGCGGAGTGATTTCAGAGTGCTAATAGCAATAGATCAACCCGTGGCAAGAGTCTTGCTGTGACTTAGCTTGCACCGGGGCACTGTTGTCCTTTAGCACTGCCCTGAGCCAACACCAAGAAAACTAAGTGCAGTGGGAAAAGGCTTTAATTGTTCCCAAGGTTAGTGTTAGCATATGGAGGACCAAAACTGCCAAAATAAAAATAAATGACTAAAAGTGAAAATAAAAACAGATATAAAATATATAATTCTAAAAATTTAAGCAAAAAAATAAATGGAAATAAAAACTGTGTGTGTGTGTGTGTGTGTGTGTGTGTATATGTGTGTATATATATGTATGTATGTATACATATATATACATATACATATACACACACACTCTGCTCTCACATTTATTTATTTCAAGTCTTTTGAAGTCTTGCCGGCTTGCATTGAAGAACTCCAGCAATGGACGACTATCTTGTTCACTGTCACCACAACTTGCGACTTGAGTCGAGATAAATAAATAAATGTGAGGGCAAAGTGTTTTTGTTTATTGATTGATATTGAATTATGTTTATATAATTATTTTGTATTTATTTTGACATTTTTATTTTTGGAATCTCGTTTTTTATTTTATTTTTTATTTTACTTTTATGTATTTATTTATGGATATCTATGTATATTTTGTTGTTTTTATTTCCATTTATTTTTATTTAATTTTTGAATTATATTTTTTGTATCCATTTTTATTGTCACTTTTATTTATTTATTTTGAATTTTAGCAGTTTTGGTCCTCCATATTAGTATAGCTATAAACACGCATTGTTTTAATGATGCAAGTCAAGCCAATGCTAGCGAGCGGTTGGTTGAAAAACAAATGTTACCTGATTTTTGTTTTGTTTTTTCGTCTTCCCTTTATCAGCATCTATGCAAGTTAATAAACATTTTCTTGGAGTTGTGCTAAGTTAAATTTCAGTCGTTAGTGATTAACTCCTTCAGTGCAAAACTTAACTTAACAATGTTTAATTGTAATGTTTGCTTCCTTGGTGTTTGTGTGTGTGTAGGTTCTGGTTCTGGTTCTGGTTCTGATTCTGGTTCTGTGGCATGCACTGACCTCACATTCAGATGCAAAAACAACAAATGCATCAGCAAAATCAACCCCGAATGTGACGACACCAAAGACTGCGAGGACGGCTCGGATGAGGACAACTGCGGTATGTGTGTGCGTGCATGCATTTTGTTTCACTTAGCTTTTTTTTGTGCGTATGTGTTTTTGTGGGTACATGTTTTTTGTTTGTATTTGTGTGTGTGTGTGGGGGGGGGGGGGGGTTGTTTTTTCTCTGCGCTTTTGTTTTTTGTTTGCTCGCACATTTTGTTTGACGAGTCTGCGTCGCCTTGGCAGATTGCGGGCGCAGCAAGTTCAAGACGTCACGTATCGTGGGCGGTCAGGACGCGGTGGCGGGCGAGTACCCGTGGCAGGTCAGCCTACACGTCAAGCGTTACGGACACGTGTGCGGAGCCAGCCTCATCAGCCCCCGCTGGATCGTCACCGCCGCTCACTGCGTGCAGGACGACGGCAAGACCAGGTAGAGTTCACCTTCGCTCTGCGTCACTTTTGTACTCGGGGACCAAATTGGATTTTTAAAATGGACAAATGGGCCTCAATAGTTGATGAGGAAGTACAAAGTTGAATTGTCATATTAATGTAACAATATAGAATAATAATTAAGATATCATCACCCTCCTGACATAATGCAATGTCGAAGTCGATTTTATTTTTTTTTTTCAGAAAACACGAAAAGCTGGACCAAATACGGAAATAATAATAATAATAATAATAATAATTTCATTTCGGGGATAGAATTGAATAATCTGTTTAACTAAGGAAGCTGGTTTCCTGAGAAGATGTTAAAGTTAAAAAATATATATATTTTTGTCAGAATGACTTGATGTATAATGTTGTTTTTAAATTGCATTATCAAAAAAAAAATTTGAATAGTGTATTTTACTTTCCATTTTTAGCATATCATAATTGAAAAATTATTTTATAATATTAATTTTATATCTATACAATTTTAAGTTAATTTTACAGTTTTTTGTTTTACAATAAACTAATGATTTTTTTATTAGATAAATATACATTTGAATAATTTGTTTTTAATGAGAACTGACTTTTAAAAATACAGCACATAAAAAAAACCTTTTGACATTTTTTTTGGGGGGGGGGGGATGTCTAAATGAATGCACAAATTTTACGGGACTCTTGATAATGTACAGAAAATGTCCGGTTTGCCAGATTATATGAAGGAATCAGCCACTGCTGCTGCTGTACGCGTAACAATGAAAGGAAATCTTGATCTCAAAACAGGTTTTCCCAACCGGGCACTTGGGAGGCGTACATGGGCCTCCACTCGCAGCGCAACATCGGCAGCACGGTGCAGAAGAGGAACTTGAAGTCGATCATTCCGCACCCCAACTACAACGGCTTCACCTTTGACAACGACATCGCCCTGATGGAGCTGGATGCCCCCGTCACGTACAGCGACTACATCCAGCCCATCTGCCTGCCCGCCGCGCAGCACCAATTTCCCGTCGGGGAAACCGTCTCCATCACCGGCTGGGGCGCCACTCGAGAGGGAGGTGAGTTTCTCCGACCGCCGCCAACAACAACCACTTTGTCACTTCCTAACAACAAAACTAAAACTTTTGTGCAATATTTTGTTTTATTTTATATTTTTCTAAATCCGCAAACAGGTGTGTTCTACATTTTATCTGCCGTTCTCAGATGTGTCTTCTGTGTGTATTGTTCAGGGTTTGCAGCGACGGTGTTGCAAAAAGCGCAGGTGCGCACTATCAACCACACGGTGTGCGACTCTCTGATGGGCGGTCAGCTGACCACCAGAATGATGTGCGCCGGCATTCTGAGCGGTGGAATCGACGCTTGTCAGGTAACTTCCTGTCGATTATTTCTTATAGAGGTTATGTACGCACATAATCATTTAAAACATTTTTATCAGCTGTTTTTGTTGTTTTTTGTTGTTGCAGTTTTTCCAGATTTTTGACTGTTTTTTTTTTTAAATTAAGATACTATAAATGTGTTTTATTTTAAATGAAAGAAAGAAATGCTCAAACGTGTCTGATTATTGAAGATTTTAAAAGAGCTAATATTGGCCAGTTAAATCAGCGGGACAAAAACGTATAAATGCATTCTATTTTAAATGTCCCAAAGACGTATTTATACGTTTTATGCTTCTTCTTTTTTTTGTGCTAGCGCATACAGAAGTTTGATGCAGACTCAACTGCGAAGAACGGTTGAATAAAATGGTAGTTATTACTCAAACGGCCAGCAGGTAGCAGCAGAACAAAAGAGAGCAACCATGGTGGAAAAAAAGCTCATTACTCACATTTCTAAATAGATTTGTGAATAATGATTAAACTTAGCTATATTGTAATGCTAATTGCTTCAAAACGGAAACAAAAAGAAATATACTTTTTTTCCCTGATAGAGACTCTAATCTTTCTTTTGGTAGGTTCCATGTTTTTATCGAATATAGAATAGAATATTCTGTGGATCTTGCAAAATCCAGCAAAACAACCGTGAGTGAAGGGGATTGCTTCTGTGAAAATGGCTGGGAGTAAATGAGTTAAAGGGTCGTGCCCTAATTTTAACTGATTTACTTTGTGAGTCCTCTCTCAAAGAGGTTCTATATCAATCAAATGTACTGATTGTGTGCGTTGTTGGTCTGCGTCAGGGGGACTCTGGCGGGCCGCTCTCCATTCAGTCCGGCAGCCACATGTTTTTGGGCGGCGTGGTCAGCTGGGGCGACGGCTGCGCCCGCCGGAACAAGCCGGGCATCTACACGACGGTCACCAAATTCCGCGGCTGGATCAAAGAGAAGACTGGTGTGTAAAACAAAAAAAGGCCACCCACGAGGGCCGTGGACATGAACATGGACTGAGACACACAGTGACTGCAGTGTAGTTTGTTGACTTCCCCAAGAAGAAGAAGCTCCCCCTCATGTGACGCTTAAAGAGCAAGTGCAGCACTGTTCCGTGTCCACTGTAATTTTATTAGTCGGCTTGATGAATTGTAAATATGTTTTATTTCATGTATTTTGGATTGACAACATACACAGTCAGAGGTTTTAAATTTATTGTTGAACACGTGAAATGTTCATCCTTGTGTTTCACTGCAATGATCCTTTTTTTTTTTTTGTGGTTGTATTTCTTCACAAATGTCAACAACTGTAAGATCAATCCATCCTACCTCCTTTATAATACAGTGTATCGCAGAAAAATGTACTCACTCTTTGACTGTCATGCTCATGTATTTTGTTTTGATTTAGTTGTTTATGGACTTGGATTCAAGTCTAATCATTTAAATGAATGAAAAAATACATAATTGGCATAAAAAAAAAGGTCAGTTAGTTAACAGTCCGAAAGCAGTTGAGGGGTTAGTACATTTTTATCTGTCAACACTTAAATAGGAATATTTTGTCACCAGAGGTCCCTGAGTGCATCATCATTGCTTTTAAAAACTTTTCGTGCTGTATATTATTTTGCCAGCAATATACAGTACAGAGAAGGTTTTGTATGATTTTTTTGGGGGGCCTTTGTTTAGCTCAATGCAGTAGAAATACAAATACAACCGTTTTACGTCACTGTCTGTGTGAATGTTTTTATAGCAGATGTTTTAAATAAAAATATTTCTGATATAACACGTTTGATTTAAATTTTTATTTTCCACATACACTGACTGCAGTAATTTTAATTTAATTTTCAAAAAATTATATATTTTGTTCATTTTCATATCATTTAGTCGTCAGTCGTGGTTTTCCACGCTAAGACGGAACCTATTTATAACGCTTTTCCGTGCCGGACTATTCTATGAACGGACCGGAAGTTGGTCCTATCGTGATTTTGTTCCGTAAAAATTCAAAACAAGTTCGACTTTATTTGCTGCAAGTATATGATGTTTTCGCGGTTGCTGTAAAAATATATTTTTATTCAGATGTTCACATGACCTAGCGGACACATTTACTTCCGTCAAATGTGATAATAATGTAGAGGAACGTGTTTTTTTTGCGTGTAGTTTCTTATGTTTATGTCGGCGGTAAACCGGAGCGACTTTGTTTCGTGTCGGTCCGGCAGATTAATTCAAAGTAAGAATCGTTCTTATTGGCCAAGTATGTTAATGCACAAGGGTTGTGTCTCCTGTAGTTGAAGTGCTACAAGAAAAAAAGCCACGATAACAAAATGGGAATTTAGGAAATAAACACAAATTAACCTACTGAGAGCCAAGGTGCACTGTGGGGTAGGAAGGGACCATGGATGTAGATGGAAGGACCCGCAATCGCTGTTGGGACTGGGACAGTCCCCACTGCCGAGCCCAGCTGGACGAGATCTTCTTCCGTCAGAACGACTACATCCAAGCCGGCAGCCAGGAACATAAAGACTTCTGGTCCTTTTTCGACCGCTTCCAGAGGTACAAGCTAAAGAAGGACATGTGTGGACCCGGTCCAAGCCTTGACGAGGGCAGAGACGGAGGGCAAACGGGAACTTTGGACCTTCCTAAGGAGTACGACGCTCGGTACCGCATCAATGTGTCTCTGGTGACCAGAGACATCGAGGAGCGTCTTGGGCGATCCCACCCCAACCACAGTAGACGTGACTCTTCTGGGCCGAACTCTCAAGTGATCTCGGACTTTCGTCTGTCCTTGCTGCATTATCTGGACTTCAGCCAGCGGCAGAGTTTCGGCAAGCTGGCCAAGCTGCAGCGCGACCAGAAGAACCTGCCCATCTTCCAGTACCAAGAGCGCATCGTGGACCTGGTCAAGCGTCACCCGGTGGTCGTGGTGGCAGGGGACACCGGCTGTGGCAAGTCCACTCAGGTGCCCCAGTATCTCCTCTCGTCCGGGTTCTCACAGATAGCCTGCACCCAGCCCCGACGTATCGCCTGCATTTCCCTGGCTAAGAGGGTCAGCTTTGAGAGTCTCAACCAGTATGGCTCAAAGGTTTGCGATTTTACACTTTTAAGTAACACACACTGTTTGGATTTAAAATTAAAATGACAAATCCTGTAGACCTTTTCACCATGACATTACTCGTACTTGCAATGGCACTAATAATAAACTCTGCTAGTATGTTATTTGACTAAAGCAGAGTGATTGAGAAAAGAGAGTAAATGGCTTGATAGGTTATTTTAGCTATCTCTGCCTAGCTAGCTGGCTAGGGATGTAACAATAACGGCAATATTGCGATATTAAAACTGCCACAATATCGTTGTTGTCGTGTCACAATATTAAAAGCAGTTCTAGCACCCTCTGGTGCTTTTTTTGTATTAGTGCAGCTTAATTTTAATTAGGCATGTTTTGTAAGTTGATCGCCTCTCTTATTTTTTCATTGATTTTCCATTACAACAAAAGACAACAACAAACCGGTAACATTTCGTTTTGGCGATACTATTATCTGTCAACCTGCTACCATGTTTCGACAGGTAGGCTACCAGATCCGCTTCGAGACCACGCGCACCACCGCCACCAAGCTCATCTTCCTGACCGAGGGTCTCCTGCTGAGGCAGATCCAGCAGGACAAGATACTGGAGCAATATCAGGTGCTGATCGTGGACGAGGTACACGAGCGCCACCTGCACGGCGACTTCCTGCTGGGCGTGCTGCGCTCGCTGCTGGCCGATCGGCCCGCCGACCTGCGACTCATCCTCATGTCGGCCACCATCAACATCAAGCTCTTCTCCGACTACTTCGGTGGCGCTCCCGTGCTGCAGGTGCCGGGCAGGCTCTTCCCCATACAGGTAAGCCGACATGCACAAGTCAGACAGACATTTTTCTAATTGTGCATCCGTCATCCAGGTGATCTATCAGCCCATCCCCCCCGAAGAGCAGGCGTCGTCCCGCACCGAGAAGCTGGAGCCGCGGCCGTACCTGCGCATCCTGCAGGGCATCGACCAGCGCTACCCGCCGGAGGAGCGCGGCGACCTGCTGGTCTTCTTGAGCGGCGTGGCCGAGATCGGCACCATCCAGGAGGCGTGTCAGGTGTACGCCACGCACACGCGCCGCTGGATCGTGTTGCCGCTGCACAGCACGCTCTCGCTGGCCCAGCAGGACAAGGTAAACACACCGTTTTGAATTGTGACATTTTTGGGTTTACATTTTTTTAATTTTTCCTTTGATTTATAATGGATATGAACTATTATGCAGATTTTTAATTGTCTTATTTTTGTACATATTATGTACCATATGTGTCACATTGCCCCCTGGTGGCCAAATATACAATTTAATTATCTAAATTTTCTTTAATTATGTTATGACTGAATGTTTTTCTTCACAACTATACTTAAGAATGCTTTTTGTCCTTATGTAATTGTTGTAACTTGTAGGTGTTTGACATAGCGCCCCCTGGTGTGAGGAAGTGTATCATCTCCACCAACATTGCAGAGACCTCAGTCACCATAGATGGCGTGCGCTTTGTCGTCGACTCTGGTAGGTAGAAATGGAAAAAAGTACCGGTACTCACAATTAAGTCAAAGAAGTCCCTGGTACTGATTCAAGCCCTGTGCTTAAGTAAAAGTACAAATGTGCTGACTCTGAAATGTACTTTAACATCTGTCTGTTTAATCTGTCAATTACGTACAATACCTTCATGTATTCATTTATTATTATTATTATTATTACTATGTAAAATCTTCTGCCGTTTAAAACTGTACACAGTTAATTTCTCATAGATGAAATTAAAAAAAATTGCATTGGTGCTGATTTTGCGTAGGCAAGGTGAAGGAGATGAGTTTCGACCCCAAGGCCAAGATGCAGCGTCTTCAGGAGTTCTGGATCAGCCGAGCCAGCTCGGAGCAGAGGAAGGGCCGCGCCGGTCGCACGGGTCCTGGCGTGTGCTACCGCCTCTACGCCGAGTCCGATTACGATGCCTTCGCCTCCTACCCAGTGCCTGAAATCCACCGGGTGGCGCTGGACTCGCTGGTTCTGCAGGTGGGCAACATTCTGACTCAACTGTATACTGCAAATTGCCCCCCCAAAAAAATTATCAAATCATATGGGCATTTTTTTTAATAGCATTTGCGATAACATATAAAACATATAATATATTAAAAGAGCAGGAGCAATGCATGAGACAAATATAGCCTAATGTATCGATTCCAAACTATCTATCGTCTCACAATATACATCAATATTCATGCCCAAGATGTACATTATAAAATGAAACTACGGCCGTTGTGTTCTGTAGACATAAAAAGCAGGATTAAGGAGGGTCTCACTTTTAATCATCTTCAGAAAAAAATAGACTGATCTTGAAATATGCTCGCTTCCTGTTTTCATTCTTCTTTAAAATTGTGTGTAAAACAAAATTGGATGCCGCCATCCAGTGGTTGACAGAGGAATTACACCCAAAATAAACAGGTGGCAGAACAAAATTGACTTGCATAAATATAAACTGCACAAAAAAATTTGTGAAATAAGGTCCGTGACCTTGAAACTTGAGTCGCAGGAGTGTTTACTGTATATTTAATACTATTAATGCAAAATAGTAAACATTTCCAAGAAGGATGATAGGTTGGGCATCTATTACGGCAGGGCTGTGAATGGTTGTGTATCCACTTCCTGTTTATTCCCAGTCTGCCTGACTCTGTTTGTTTCCCCCGCAGATGAAGAGCATGGGACTCGGAGATCCGCTTTCATTTGTCTTCATCGATCCTCCGCCGGCCGCCAGCATCCAGACCGCCATTACCTACCTCAAGGAGCAAGGGGCGCTGGACCACCGGTGCGAGCTGACCACCATCGGCAGTGTGCTGGCCCAGCTTCCCGTTGACGTCGTAATCGGTAGCGACATCTCGTAAACCCGACAAATCCCCGATAATACCCAAGGGAGCCTTTCCGCCCAATTTTGCATGTGCTTATGTGTGTGTGTTTCCCCCCAGGCAAGATGCTGGTGCTGGGCTCCTTGTTCAACCTGGTGGAGCCGGTGCTGACGGTAGCCGCCGCGCTCAGCGTGCAGTCGCCGTTCCTGCGAAGCTCGCAGCACAACCCCGACTGCGCCACCGCCCGCCAACCTCTGCATTGCAACCAGGGCGATCCCTTCACGCTGCTCAACACTTTCAACGCCTGGATGCAGGTCAGCGGGCAAACAGGAAATGTTCAAGTGTACCTAATGAAGTGGATTAGTGCAGCGGGCATGTCTAATGAATCGTTCTGTGATTCTGTCTTTTGTTTTGGACGTCCGCAGGTGAAGGGCGAGAGAGGCCCAGGTTCCAGGAAGTGGTGTCGTCGGCGAGGTCTGGAGGAGCAGCGTCTATACGAGATGGTCAACCTGCGCAGACAATTCAAGGTAAGCGCGTCGTGAACTACAATGACGTGAAAATAGATTTGCCCCCTTGATTTATGATTTTATTTAATTTTTTGTGTCATCGAGCCAATCTTAATATCCTACAAAGGCAACCAAAGTTAATGCAAAATGTCTTTGCCCCCATATAAAGCAGCAATAACCGAAACCTGATAAGTGCGCCACCTTTGGTAGCAATACATGAAATCAAAATGTGAGCCAAGTCGTAATGTTCTTTTTGCGCTCTTATTAAAATTGGCTTGATAATCTGAAACATTTAAGTGTGATAAATAGGGCTGGGTTTTAAAAAATCGAATAATCAATATTGGATAGATTTGCCTTTTTTTTAGCCTGATATCAATTTATAAAACCATGAATCGATTATTTTAATATCTCTTTTTCCCATAAATTCAATTTTTTCTAGTCAATTTTTTTTGTATCTTACTGTTTTTTTAGATTTACTGTTCACGTGAATTTAAAAGTATTTTCTTACATTTATGAAAGACCTGACTTATTGTACTTTTAAGACAATTCATAATCGTTTTAATTTATATTTACAATTATTGAATTAGAATTATGAAAAAAAATCATCTCATTGTTGCTGATGTCAATGTTTGGTTAACGCTTAAGTGATTATAACCCATTACTTTCATTAATAAACTAAATTATTTAACCAGTTACTGCCTCCGTAAAATTTTATTTGGAATTTAATGTTTGTGGAGTTTTTATCATGTCCTAGATATTTAAGAAGAATTGATGTTCCATAATTAATCAATATAGGAATGAAGTGAAGTGAATCGAATGGGGGAAAAAAATCGAAATCGAATCGAACTGAACTCTTGTTAATCAAATCGATTGAGGAAATTAGAATCGATACCCAGCCATAATGATAAATAAGCAAAATGTCACAATTCAGGCAAGGGGAGAACATATTTTTTTACTGTATCTACGCTTTGACTTCAACATCTCGGCTCCTTCCGGCAAACAGGAACTGCTGAGGAGCCACAGCCTGCTGGAGGCGAAAGCCGACGACGACAATCGCGGCGACCGGCAGCAGCGGCGCGAGCATTTGAGGGAGAGGAGGAAGCTTCATCAGATGAAGAGAGAACACGAGCAGCAGGAGGGCACCAAACGAAAGGTCCTCAAAATGGAAGAGGGCCAGGACGGGGAGTTCTCATCCGGGTCCGACACGGAGGAAGCAAGACGAGGAAGGAGCAGGAAGAAGAAGGACAAGGACGCAGCTAATGTGGACATCCAGGTAAGAGACCTCCGCCGAGGTCTGACTCATTCATCCATTTTCTATAGCGCTTGTCCTCATTCATGCTTGGTAGACGTACATTTATAAAAACAAAATGTCAGAGTGTCAAATCCAAACGCCATTTGTTGGCGGTTCCTCCAACAGGAAGTGAAATTCAAGCTGCGCCACAACGTGTCGGAGCTGCAGGACGCCGTCAACGCCAGCCAGGATTTGTCGTCCCGCCAGCAAGCTCTCCTCAAGCTTCTTCTCTGCCGGGGCCTTTACCCGCAGCTGGCTCTGCCCGACGAGCACAACGGCACCCGCAAGGACACCGAGCAGGTCGAGATCTACCGCCGCGCCCGCCGCCATCTTGTTTATGAGCTGCTTTTTGATGTTGTCGTTTGACTCGTACCCTCAGGTGTTCCACACGAAGAATAAGCAGGGAATCGTAATCCATCCCACGAGCGTATTTGCCAGCGACCCCGAGGTGCTACATGTGCGGGATGACGTCCGGGATACGGGTACGATTCTCAAACAATCTCTCAGTTTGATTAACTGTATAAGATCAAATCAACATCGCAATGTCGTAGTAGTTGCACTTGTCAAATTGCATTGTATTAATTCATGGTTCACGTTCCTTTATTTTCGTGTACGCTGAAGCTCTGAGACCAAACATTATTGTATTAATTTATTGCTTTATTTATTCGCAATTTTATTTTATTTTTTTAATTAATTTAGCCCTACTTTCATAATGCCACACCGTGTCCCATTCAGTTTCATTTCCTGTTATTATTATAAAAGCAAAGGATAATGATGGATGTCAAAAACTTAACGTTGTCCGTTTGTGTGATCCATAAAAAAAGGACGCGACAGCAGCAAACATCAGCTGCTGGCCTTTGTCACCCTGCTGGAGACCAACAGGCCGTATTTGTCCAACTGTGTGCGCGTTCCTGCACTGCAGGTCAGTTCTCACTTTCACACAAATTACCTGCACGAGAACAATGAAGGATTTAATTGTCCTTATCGATGTTGCAGTAATTGTCGCTTTCTTGTTGTAATTCGCTAACATAAGACGGGGTTCTCAAACTTCTTGGGCCCAGGGATTTATTTCTTTTATTTTCAAAGACCCCACCGTGCAACCCAAACAATTAAACATAATGACCATGAATTAAAAAGTTGTCTATTTTCAAGAAAAAAAAGTTTATTTTGCGACAGCAAATAAAAATTGTAATGTCTGTAGAATAAAGTAATGTTTCCCCCAGAAACAAAATAATCATAATTGTTACAAAAACAAAAATGCATTTTGTCAGAATAAAAAGTAATCTTACAAGAAAGTTGAAAATAAGCCATAATGTTTACATGAACAAATTTGTGTGAAGTGAAGGGGTAATTTGACAATATCAAGAAGGTCATATTTTAACACGGTTACCCATTTTTTAATTCTTTGTATTTTGTATAGTTTTCATTTTTTTGTATTTTTCAGTAATTTTTTATCATTCATTTTCAAATATCAACATGAAACGACCTTCCGCTAAATGTTAGGCAAGCCCATTTTTATTCCATGATGTTTGACTGAACATGAGATCCAACATTGCTCTACTGTTTTATGGTGACTGCTGCATTTTGTATTAATTAAATCTATTTAATGTATTAATCCATTTGTTTATTTTATGTTACTAGTTAAATGTATTGATATTTATATTATTGTAAATTTTTTATTTTTTTTTATTTTGTGGCGGCACGGTGGTGACTGGTTAGCACGTCCGCCTCCCAGTGCAGATGACGTGAGATTGAGTCCGGGCTTGCTTGCGTGAGTTTTCTCCGGGTATTCCGGTTTCCTCCCACATTCCAAAGACATGCATGGCAGGTTAATTGAACACTCCAAACTGTCCGTAGGCGTGATAGTGAGTGCGGATGGTTGTTCGTCTCTGTGTGCCCTGCGATTGGCTGGCAACCAGTTCAGGGTGTACCCCGCCTACCGCCCGAAGTCAGCTGGGATAGGCTCCAGCGCCCCCCGCGACCCTTGTGAGGACAAGCGGTTAAGAAAATGGATGGATAGATTTATTTTGTGTTATTTAAAAGCTAACGTAGAATATTCCATTTTGAATCGCTACTGCCACCTGCTGACAAAAAATGAAACTGCACATACCCTTCTTCACATTCACACCCGCGCGCATGACGTCACATCCGCAGACAGGAAATTCGAACCCGAATCCAGTCTAAAAACTATTGGCCAGAGGCTTGCAGGACTACCCATTGTGAACAGCTGAGGTGTTGATCTACTAATTAGAAGACCTTTCAGTCATAAATGGTCAAATAAAAAGGCTACTATAAAGATGTTTTGGGGGAAAAAGTTCCATATTTTGCCAAATTTCTACTTACATCACTTTGTATGCAGCAACGGTTGTCGAATTGACTACATTTTGCTTTACAATCATGTCCAAATTCCATCACCAGGCTTTGCTGCTGGTGGCCAACTCTCTGGACAGCAACGCCGACTGCTCCCGTCTGGTGGTGGACGGTTGGTTGGAGCTGCAGCTGAAGGTGCCCGACGAAGCCCTCAAAGCGCTGTCCACGGCGCTCATCCTCCGGGCCGAGTGGGAGCGCCTCCTGCAGGCCCAGCTGGGGCAGAGTCCCGCCCCCGAGGTGTCCCGGAAGTCCATGCAGAAGCTCAGCGAGCGCCTGGTCCGCTTCCTGCTGTACACCGAGGTACGATCATCTCTGAAAATGTGCCTTTTATCATATCGCTGTTGTTTTTGTAGCAATTCTTCCTGTTCGCACCTTCAGACCTGCTACACCCTGCAGCGTCTCTCCGCCCTCCACACTCAGAACCTGTACATCGGACCCCAGGCCGAGTCGGAACTTTCCCTTGGCGCCGGTCTCACGCCACTGTTTCCGGGCGCCGAGGCCAAACCGGACCCTATCAAGGGAGGACTGCGCGTCACCAATTTCTTCACCTACAACTGTCTGACCGTAAATTACACACACACAGATCTTTTACTGTCGTCTCGTGTTAATTAACAGAAATTAACCTTTATTTTATGCTCTCATGACAGTAAAGTAGAAAAAAGAAGAAGTGACATACATGTTTTAAATCTGTTGGTCAGGATTCCCGGAACCTGTACGGCGAGTGCCTGCGGACTTTCTGGAACTGTCCCAACTGTGAGCTCTACATGCCGCTGACGCCTCTGGAGCGCATGCAGCACGAGACCACCTGCAGGCCGGCAGGGGAACAACAGGAGCAGGACGAAGGTGGGCGGGGGACACCATTGAACCACTTCTTCGTTTCAACTCAAAACTAACACGTTCGCACCAGACTATCGTGTGTGCACATTTTGAGTATCTTGTGCATTAGTATCTGATGTGCATGTGTTACTATCCATTACGTGAGATTTGGTAACCGGCGTGCACAAGATACCAACATCTTTCTGTTTTTTTTTTTTATTTATCTCCTTTAGTGTTGTGTTCAATATTATTTATTTTTTTTCGTTAGGGGCGGATGCCGTGAAGCCAAGCTCGTCCTCGTCCACTTTGTGCCGAGTCTACCACTGCGACGTTTGCGACCGAGATCTGACGCTCACGTCCACGGAGATCCTCAAGCACAAAAGGCAGCACATGTACTCTGCTAAGTAACTCATTTGGCTTCTTGCTTCACTGCAAAAAAAAAAAAAAAGAAGTGATCATGGTTTCACTGAGGTGAAGAAATGAACGTCAAGCCAGAGAAGGAGCGTTTAAAATATAGAGTGAGGGTTTAATAATGATACAAACCCACGATATGTAACACCTCAAAAGCAGCACATTGGCACAAAGTCAGAAGTAAGACAGCACGGAAGATAAAAATCTGCCTCGAGGGAGAGAGAAAAAAAATCTCAATAAATATTGTGATAAATAAATAATAAAACAGATCATATCTCATTAATTACTTTGAAACTCATAATAATAATAATAATAATAAATACATTTGGAAATATGCACATTGGCAGAAAATGAAATAAGGTAAACAGTACTGAATAGAGAGTTACTCAGGTAAATCATAAGGTATTGATTACTCAAATCAAAAGGCACATTTATTAAGATGTAAGAACGGGCGGGGGGGCCTGCGAGAGTGTGTGGACGGGAACGCCATCTACGCGTGTCAAGCGGAAGTAACAAACGTGTGTGTGTGCGCGCGCGTGTGTGCACGATGGCTTCTTTTTACGGCTTTGGTCCATCTGCGTCTTCAAGTCAGCCAGTGGACGTGTGTGCGTGTGCGCGTGTCTGTGTGCGCGGGGGGGGGGGGGGGGGGTTGAATGGCAATGGTTTGTTTCCTGGAGCAAACTATTTGTGATTTTATGTTGTTGTTTTTGTGGTGGTGAGTTATTTCACTCCATCAACTGTCATGGTGGGTTTCCACTAATTCCGATCGGACCGAAATGTGGCCGCGGAGAACTTTCCGGACACATCTCATAGCGCACTTTTCATTTTCAAGATAAGAGATGAAATAAGATTTTTTTTTAATGCACAGTGGCTATGTTTACGTGATGTCATTTTTATGTAAATTTGACCGATTCTCACGTAATTCTCAAACGTTTTTGGTCAAGGGAAAACATTCCAGATTTCCTCACTTATCCTTCCATCATTTTTACATAATTATCACCTTTTAAAAGTTGCCTATTTCCACCCAAAATTGTAATGTCATATGATAACAAATTCATATTTTTTAGAACAAAAGAAAATGTAATGTTATGAGAATGAAGTATTTTTTTCAAGAATAAGACGTATTTTGTTCTGCCAGATCAAATGCCGAATCTTAGTACGAAAAGTAGTTTGGTACTGCTGGCATTTTGTTCCGGGAAATTCTAGGCCACTTTTCAGTCCCACAAACACAAGTGCATGCCAATATAGTGGAAAATATAATTTCTATTTTTTTTTTTTTTTTACAGTAGTTCAAATCGAATCATCAAAAAGTGAAATGTATACAATATATTTTATAAGCTTCACTACACACAGAGTTGTAGTTGTAGTCATTCCCAAGAAGAATCTAAGAAACTATGAATATTACATAGCAGGTATATTTCAAATCATATTTAATGCAGAAATTGGGTAGAAAATAGATTTTCTTATGTTTATTAATGAATCTGTTTATGATTTTCACTTTGAAATTTGAACTACTGAAATTAATGAACTTTATGATGATAATATTCCAATTTATTTACATGCACTTTTATATGTGAGCTGAAAAAAGGTTCCATTTTGTTTTAAACTTTTGTCACACAGCTGCAGGGGAAAGGAACTTAATTATTTCTTGTCTCTGTTTGCGAACTGAAGCAATTTTTGGAATCGTGGCTGAGAGTGGAACTTTGTCGAAGTCGTCAAGTTCTGTCAGACGTGAACATTCTGAATTGTTGACCGTTTAATATGTTAAAAAAAAATGTCTTATGGTCACGTGAATATAACCAGTGCCAGTAAAGTGGAACTGTGGCAGTAGAGGAAGAAAAAAAACATGAGCGGGACTTTCAAGTAGCAGCTTGTACGTCTCTCGCAAAGCTCGTGTGAAGCCGCCATTTGCTGCTCAGCGGGCCCTCTTTATTAGGTACGCCTCGAGAATCAAATTCAATGCCAAATACAAATATTAGATATTATTATTGTGGTTCTCGTCGCTGGTTATAGCAGCAATTCCTGACCGGGTGTGCCAATTTCACTTCATTGGTCCAAAAATGTGTATTTTATTCTACAATTAGTGCATCTTTATCTATTTACGATTCATAAACGACAATAATAGCTTTGTGTTCAAGTATAAATCTCACACTAGGTTGATCAATTTGTGAGTAAACTGAGGCAAGATTCGCCATTTGCAAATTCTTCTTTTAGGGGGAAACAATCTTACTTTGTTCACTGAAAAACTCTTAATTAAGGCTAGAGCAATAAAAGTAGTACTTTGGCGCCATCTTGGTGCTAAGAATCTATGTTAAAGTGAGCTGAAGAGTTTCATTTCGGCAAAAGTATTACTTGGACGCTATTTTGTCTTTTAAATCGTATTGGGGCGCTTTATCCACAATTTTTTTTCCTAAATAGCGGTGGTACGCCGGATACTTTTTGCACCGTTTTTTTGTGCCTTTTTTATTCCATGGTGTGTGCCATGAGATTTTTGCCATGTGCCTTGGCGCCCAATCCAGCTTGGGAAGCACTGCTTTATAGAGCTCTTGCACTTGATCTGTTTGGATTCCGTTGGCGTAGCTAATGTCGCGGCCTCTTCCTATTGGTCACAATAACACATGACAGTAGTCGGTTACCACACTTTCCTAACGTGACGTACAAAAATACTCTTTAAATACATTGTTCATTGCACTTTTTTTTTTTTCATCTTTTGGGTGGAGGCATTGACACGTCCACGGATTAGGTTAGTAGGGTTTCTTTGGGGGGGGGGGGGGTTTGGGGGGGTGGCGAGATGATGAGAGGATGTGAAGGTGTTTTAATACGCGTCCGAGTGGTTGTCATTGCAAATTTCCCCTTACTAATAATTGTCCTCATGCATTTGTTGACATTTTGTCCCAGGCTCACTCTCGTTTTTTGTTGTTTTTTTTCCCGCCGTGAGGTAAATTCAGAGGTAAAGGGCAACAACGTCTGTCGGTGCTACACGAGCTAACACCAAACCCCTCGAGGACCTCCTGTTAATTTGTGTGTGCCATTGGGGGAGGGGGGTTCATTGTCACATTTAATAAAATATACCAATTACAGACACTCCCCGCCTTAAGAACATTTGGGATATTTGAACAACTCTATGTTAGTTATAAAACCTTTTTTTTTTTTGTTCTTCTGCAAGTCCGAATTTTGAGGTGCGCGCCTTCAGTGTAGTACCACGTTTTACCACAACTTGTGCCGGGCAGCACTGAGGCGAGGCGAGAATGGGGTCTCCTATTGTGTGACCGATGTTACCAGTCTGTTAATGATGAGAAGACAAAAATGGTACAAGCGTCCTTGGAGAATTTCTTCAGACCGATGCCTTCTACCTGACTAACGAAGCATTTGATGGCAAAGAGAATAAAGTTGACAATTATCTACCAAGTAGTCCAAATAAGAACGTTTTGTCACCGTCTTCTTCTTCCCAGCTTTTTCTCTATTCATGGTCGGCGTTTTTTGGCGGCGTTTTTATAACCTTCCTGACTTCCTTCCATGAGAGATCAAATTGTGGCAACTTGTTGCCAAGGAACAATGTTGAAGTGAATGTAAGAGTTTCATTTTTTTTTTATCGTGCTTTGCCACCATCTTATAAACTGAGTAAATTTAGATCATCATTATTTCAGTCTCTTTACTTTTTGTCACATTTTTATTTGGCGGCGTGCTGTGAGATTTTTGTAGTATAAAATACGTGCCTTGGCACAGTAAAGGTTACCGAAACTGTATTGACGTAATGCTTTTAACAGGAGCTCAAACAGTGACAATAAAAAAAAAAATTTAAAAAAGCAAAATAACAATGATACGAACAGTCACTTGTTCATAAATTGGGGAGTGTCTGTAAAAAAAAAAAAAGATTTCATTTTTTTTCCTCAAAACGGACATTTCAAAACAGCGTACACGTTACCCACCCTTGTCCTTGCGCTAAGTCTCGGGTCGCCAACTGGAAGTCGGCGTAGATCCACAATGAAAGGCTCCGTGAAAGGTGGTCTGAGTGCAATGCACCCCCAGTCCAAGAAGGCCCCCCGGGTTGAAAAGAGAAAGAGCGGAATGCAGTGGAAGGCTGTGGGGGGGCTTCGGAGGTTCACGTCGAAGGGACCCCTCCCATCGCTTCCCACCCCGAACCTGGTCTCATCGGACCGCCTTGTGCTTTCCCCCGCAGCAGCCACACCGCTCGCCGCAACGCAGGCAGGCGCGCAAAGGCAGGTAGCAGCACATGCAGGGCACGAAGAGCGACAGGGCCACGAGAGCCAGCCAGCGGGCGCAACACAGGGGGTGCGGGTGGCCCCCCATGGAGTCGTCGCACGAGCACGGCTCCCAGAACTCGCCCTCGGAGTCCGACATGCAGTGGTAGAGCAGGCTCTCGGCGCACCACACGCAGGTCCACTGGCGCAGGCAGTGCAGGGCCGGGTCCGGGGCGTCCCTGCAGCGGCCCCGGCCGTTCTCCGAGGCGCTGAACACCGAGCGGCAGTACACGCAGCGGGACGAGCATGAGGATGACGGCTGCGGGCACGGGCTCTCGTCATCGGGGGAGATGGCGCCCGGGTCCCCGCAGGCCCCGCTGCCGCACCTCTTACGGGTCCGTGAGCGGGGAGGGGCCAGGGAGGTGTGTATGCAGCAAGGCGAGGGGGAGCCTTTGCCGGTCTCCTGGGGGGAGCCGGCCCCTGAGGACACGCCGGACACAGCGTTGGGGATGGACATGGGTGAGGACGAGGACAGACGCTGGGCCGCTTTGCTGTCCAGACTCACTGTGACTTCGCAGCCGCTCGTGCCTATCCCGGACATCTCCTTCTCAAAACGGACCACGCACAGCTCGGACTTGTCCTGCAGGCTCCCGCCGCTACCTACAACCACGCCTCCGGTCAGCCCCCCAACCATAGTCCTGGTGGCCCCCGCTCGTCGGTAGTCCTCATATCCTCTGGACCCCCACAGGTCCTTGCAGGGATCCACGCTGCGCAGGTCCCCCTCCTCCAGCAGGGAAATGGTGGGCGAGAGTGGGGACAGAGGCGATGAGGCCGGCGGGCCAATGGGAGGGGACGGTGGGTCTGGAGGCGGGGGCGTTGGGGGCGATGGGGGGTTCAAGGCGGCGGTCATTTGCAAGGGCTGGTGTCCCGGCCTGGCGTGGATCTGCACAGATGGTGTAGAGTTACAGAGTCAGGAAGAGAACAGCCCGCTGCTGTCGGGTTTTATATCACGATTCAATTGCGATCAAATTTCACTTGGGTAGAGGTCACTTTCATCTTCATTTCACTTCCTGTATGATCGCAATAAACGCAGCACTTTCAGGTGTCGCATTTCCGCACTAACCCTAAAAGGGAATCCTTTCCATACCCATCACCTACCAACTTTGCAGAGCAGATCAGCCCTGACTCTACTTCTTACACCCTTTTTTAAGCACCAATGGCTGCTTAGACCAAGGTTTCCAAAACCTTTTGGGTCCAGGAAATTCCAAGAACCCTCTCCTAATCCTCATAACTTCACCCCATTTTCATGACTTCTTTAATAGGATTGAGCGTCACCAAATACTGTTGAATTGCAGTATTGCCCCTATTATTGCATCCGGACACACCAAATCAGGATTCAGCCTTTTCGAACTGAACTGGACCACTTGGTAGAACCGAACGCTCAAAAGCTCTGTACTACCTGGGCAGGTGTCTGTGTGGTTCCGCCGGATGTGAAAGCAAACTCCTCGGTCCGCACGAAGCACGTAGAGGACGACTCGCTGGTTACAATGGTGATGGGCTTAGGGAGCATCTCCTTCCTGCTGTTGGACGACGACTCGCTGCCTGTATGGGACTGGCAGAGGTCGCACATCATCCTGTGATTCAATACTCTTCAAAATCTGGAGGGGGGGGGGGTCCTATAGCCAGGCCCTGGGGGGGGGGGGGCAGTACCTCAAAATGTTTTACCGATGTACATTTTGGAGATAAGTATACCAGTTTCAAACAGCTGCCTTGGAGTCTACTAAAGGGATATTTAAAATAGACAAGCTGCACCTCTATTTTGTTGTAGGGTTCCAATATCATGTCCTTTGGTTGTTCCTTTTGTACCCTTGACATTTACAGTTCGGCAATATACTTGCACCTTTCGGATGTGTAAAAAGTACAAACCATTACCAGTACTTAGACCTACGTGGTACATTGGTGTCGTTATATCAGGGATGCAGTGGGGTCTAAACCCTGGGGTGATACCCTCAAAAAGGTTCTACTCTCTTAATATTAACAGTTTGGGAGCATACCTGTTTGTACCTTTTCTGGTCCTGGAAAAGGTACAAACAGCGGAAATCCAGTACAATAGCATAAACTACCTGTATACCTTAAAATGAACACCCCATTGTCATGGTGGCTACCTTCAACTATTGGGAACATCTGCACCCTTTTGGACCTGGAACAGGCACGAACCAACCTTGTAGACTTACAAAATACATTTGTTTCGCTGTACCAGGTCTAAGGTGTCTTGTCCCTGGGGTGGTGCCCTCAAAGTGTCTAGTTCTATTGTGTACCCTTGACTTGACTCAAGACAGTTTGGGAAATTACCACTACCTTTATAGACCTCGAAAAGCTACAAACTTTGAGACCGCAAGTAGAAGTGAACATGGAGTTATGCCCCGTTTCATCAGGTTGGGGTCCAATCCTGTACAGGATTTGTTAACTTCAAAGGTTCTGCTTTTACACCCTTGACTTTTACCGTTTGGGAGCCTGCCTGTGTCTTTCTAAACCAGAACTAGGTGCAAACTGTTACCTTAGAGTCCAATACTTTGACCTATGCGGTATCTGGTGAAGTTAGAGGCCTACTGTCTTTTGTCCCTGGGGTTGGCGCCTTTGAAGTTCTACTATTTCCCCTGGCTCTTACAGAACATACCCGTACCCTTTTAAACCTGGAAAAGGTACATAACTTGGAGCCAATCCTGTCCCTGGTTTGCTACCTTTTGAGGGTTATCCTTTTGCACCATTTGGGGAAGATGCCTGTACCCTTCTAAAGTGGGAACAGGGTACAAAACATTTAGTTGGAGTCCACTAGGGTACATTAGAATAGATCGTACCTTTAAAATGGATTCGGTAAACTGCTGTTTAACAGGATCCAAACCTGTCCTTGATTTGTTACCACCACAGGGTGTACTTTTGCACCCTTAACTTTTGCAGTCCTCTCGGTTACATCAACAATGATCGTACCTAACAATGGACTCTGGGTCCACTCCTAGTTTATAGGGTCCAAACCTGTCATTGGGTTGCTATCTTGGAAATGTTTTACTTTTACACACTTTTTGTAATGGAGCTCTCCTTTTTTGGACTGGGAACAGGTGCAAACAGTTAGCTTGTAGTACACTAGGGTACCACGTTTGAATTTGACGTGACGCTTTCATCGAACCTTTGCGGGGTAGTACAGTCAACATGGTCCAACTTGTGTATCCTTGACTTTTGGTAGTTTGGGGGACATGCCTGTCGTCTAAAATGAACACTAGGCATACCCCCCATTTCATGGGGTTCTCTCCATACCTATCTTCAAGTATTCTACTTCCTACCATTTTAGGAACATAGTGCAAGTGCCATTCAAGTAAACCAGGAACTTAACGGATATAAACAGACTCGTGTTTGGAACTGGAACCCAAAACCACTTGGATACTCACAGCTTGCCCGTCATCCTCGGTGTCGGCTTCCTCTGGCGTGGATGACGAAGGCGAGTCCGAGCCTGAAATGCATCAGAGGAAAGACGTTTAGACTGGTTCCCCCAGCTAAAACTGGGGACTAGAACTCGGCCAGACGCGCGCCCACCTTGGTCCAGCTTGTCGATGACGGCCTGCAGACCCTTCTCGAAGGAGATGGCGTCTGCAGGACTCTGGAAGGTCAGGCCGAACTTGCGCTCGTCCACCCGCCAGTGATGAAAGATGGGATTCACCTTGTTGTATACCAGGCCTCTTTGCACAGCACACTCCAGCACCGGCTGAGCACACGCACACACACAAGTTGTGACAACACGTTTGTGTCGGTTCTCATTCATCCAGGAATTTGCTAAAGTTGAATAGAGGCACGCAGAACTGAAGATACCTTATGGATTCAAGGTGTAAAGCAACCTTCAACAACCAAAAAGAGTCCACTTTGCCTCCATTCAACTTTTTGCTAAAGGATCATAACCGCACCCACATAAATAAATCATCGTCATATTGTGCTCACCGCTCGGTCCCGCAGCCTCTCCCCGCGGATGACGTACTCCCTCCGCTTGTGGCTTCGCCCCTTGCATATGACCACGTGACTGAGGCCGCCCCCGCCAAGGGGCACCCAGCCGCCGCTGGAGTCGTCACGTGTCATCACCACGGCGCGAACACGCACGCTGGCAGAGGCGGGAAGAGACGACGTGAGAACGAGACCATGCAGTGAAGCCAGTCCTCGAAAAGTTTGATCATTTCAGTTAAAAAAAATAATACGATGATTTTTTTTTTTTCTGTCTCGGCTAATAGTTTATTTGGTGTGCACCGTCAGGAAGTTAAGCCAAGCCCAGCCCCAACGACAATGCATTAAGCTAACATGCTGCAAAATCCTACTTCAAAATAAAAGCTGAACATATAAAACAGGAACATCAATGCCTGGGTAGGCTTTTATTTTGAAGTTGGCCCTCGCTGTACGTGGTGGTTGACGACTCGTCTTTCTGACTTGACTATTTATTTATTTTTTCATTTTATAATGCTAGCGTTAGCAGCTAGTGGCTAGCAGCGAGTGCCCGGTATAGGCTAGCAATAGCTGCCGGATTACTTTACAATGGCAATTTAATAGTGGAAAATGACTCTCTCCACACTTCCATGCTAACAGGCTGACACAGTTGCAGTTCCTGCTGACCCATTTTGGACAAACCAGGCTTACTCAAATGTTTTGTTTTAGCTGACAAAAGCGCTTTTTCCTGGTTCTGACATTATTGTGTCCCATACCCCAAAATCTCAGCTACTGTTTGCTGCAAGGCAAAATTGAAATTTAAAAAAGAAAATGTTGATTATATTGTATTCATAATGGTTATTTAACCAAGCAAAAATGTTTCATCCAAATACTGTAATATTTGATTGAATTTTCAGTAGGCTACCCAAATACCAAAATATTTGTTAGCTGCAAGCGCTACATGGCTGTAATCGAAATCACTACCGACATGTCCACTATATAGTGCCATCGTTTGCCATTTTTCTTTAATGCAGTTTTTAATTTGTAGTCGAGTGGTAGGTAGCTTAATTACGCGCATTCTTCAGATTTAATTATTTAATATTATAGAGATATTGTTTTCTTATTTTAAACACATTTTGATGTTTTGGGAGGGTAGGCTGGAATACACTATTAATGGCATTTCCATTCATTTAAATCGCGATTGAGTTGAGGGGTGCATTTTTTTTTTTGAAAACTAGATTATTTTTCAAAATCGTTCATATAAAACCTTTGAAAATGGACTACCCAGTGCACTGTATAAAAATGTCTATCAGAGAGTATGAATGAACGATTCTGAACACAGCCCGGGCATGCGCGCGCATATGCGACGTTCAAGTGCAAGGTGAGAAAATAGGAAAAATACAAGAGGGAAGAATGAGCGTTTCCCCGGCTACACATCAATGAACGTCGTGTGCGCGCGCACGGTTTTTTGCGGGGGGGGGGGGGGGTTAGCAAACATCGCGATAATTCCGTCAGCCGACGCTCCCCACTCCCTTCCCTCCTCCTTTCCTTTCTCCCTCCTCTCTTCCATCCCGCCCCTGCTACTGCAAGCCATTAAGAAGACATATATGTTGTTGTTTTTTATGAATGGAGCGAAAAGCAAGGCGAGGATGCTGCTGCTGGTTTTTCCCCTCTTTTTTTTTTAAGCGATGAGGG
The DNA here is from genome assembly GCF_054856555.1 of Leptonotus elevatus. Classification (NCBI taxonomy): domain Eukaryota; kingdom Metazoa; phylum Chordata; class Actinopteri; order Syngnathiformes; family Syngnathidae; genus Leptonotus; species Leptonotus elevatus. The sequence goes on along the minus strand of NC_141245.1, from coordinate 21,989,049 downwards.
GGGAGAGGAGAGATGATGATGAGGAGGTGCGGTGGCGGGAGTGGGATAAGGGAAGGAAGGGGAGGGGGGAAATCACATTTCATTCATAAAGTTTGGCTTTAAAAAATCATAATGAAAGGCCGAGACACGTTGATAAAAAAAAAAAATCACGACGCCTCTCGCCTTGAATGGCGCGACGCTCCCTCCCTCCCTCCCTCCTCCTCATTCTCCCCTCCTGGAAAGACAAACTCGCCATATTTTTGCTCTTTTTTTCTTTTTACCTCCATCCTTCTATCCTTCATCTCCATCATGTCAAGCCGTAGTTGTTCACATAGCACGCCGAATATTTATTTTGGCTGCTCTCGTGCTGCATGCATGTCCTTTTTCATTCATGTATAGATGACGTGTTAATGGACATGTAGGCGGCTTTCGGAACACCAAATAATAGGAAGAATGCACCAGCACACATGGATGCGCGTTTGTTTGTTTTTTCTTTTCTTTTTCTTTTTTTTTTTTACTCAAAATGATCATCACATTTAAAAAAATCCCATATCGCTATTCATTCCGGCGGACTTACTCGCCCTCCATGGCTCGCCGTTGCCCGCTCGCCGGAGCCCACCGCGGGCTCTGCTCTCGCTGTGCTCAGCCTCCTCGCAGCAAACACACGCCGATGGAGCTCACATCGTCCCCGCATCCGCTCGCTCGCCTCCCCGCAGTCGGCCTCCTCTCGCCGGGGCCTCCTCGATGTCGTCTCGGCCGATCAGGACAGGCTGGAGGTTGCAGCAGCCATTTTCCGCTGGCAGCATCCTCCCTCCCTCGGTCCCTTCCTCCCTCCCTTCCTTCTCGTCTCTCTCTCCCGCGCTACCTGCTGCACATCCGCACTAATCATTGACAGGCTCGTGCACGCGGCGCGGCCATGTGAGTCAGGCACAGTGGGACGGCAACGCGTGGAGCGGGCGTGTGCGCGCGACGGGATCGATGAGGAGGATGGGGAAGGAAGCAGGACCATGGACAGCGCCGGTCAGCCACACAACAGGACGAAGATGGCCATTTGGACAAAACTGTAGATGTACGGTGCTGTAAAATGCTTTCTTCCCTTCCGCTTTTGATTCACGTGTCCATACTTGCTTCATTACTGCTATTTATTTATGCATCTTTCGCCTCAACCAGGGGTCCGCAACGTGCATTACGGCTCTTTATACTCAATGTGGATCTTAAAAAATTAGTACAAAAAAATTTAATATTTTTTTTGTTTTTTTGTTTTTAGATATTCTTTAGCTGGATTAATAATTTAAATAAAAAAAAAAAGGAATAATTACTCAAAAAATGTCCAAATGGATTTTTAAAATAATTTTAATGACGCAAAAATGTCCAAAAAAGTTATCATAGAATGCCCAAAAAGGAAGAAGAAAAGCAGAAAATTAAGATAAAATGTCGATGAAATTACCAAAAATGTTAGAGAATTTAATTAAAAAGGCAGAAAATAAAATGTTGAAAAAGTAACCATAAAATGTCCAAAAGCAAATCCCGAAATTTAACATCAAATATATACAGAATTGCAAAAAAGAAAATCGATAGAAAAAAGGCATAAATTATTATTTTTTACCATAAAATGTCCAAAAAGGAAGAAGAAAGGCACATAATGACCATATGTCCATAAAATTGCCAAAAATGTCACAAATTTGACAGAAAGGCAGAAAAGTCTAAACATGTATATGAAAAACAAAGTACAAAGTATAAAAAATTACAACAAAAAAAAACGGAAGAAGACGGAAAGAAGAAAATGAAAATGAAGCTGCTCTCATATTTTCGTGTTATGGTGCAGCTCTAATAAGCTCTTGCATGAGCCCTCAATACATTCGACAAACACAAACACAGTTTCCTGCGGGCTAAAATGCCTGCTTTTGCGGCCAATATAAAACTTGCAAATTATATATATATATTTTTTTTGCTCAAACACTTTCTGCAAATTTTAAGCGGATTTTTACAAGAGGGTTTGGGAAAGCAACAGATATTTTCAAATGCGTATAATCTTTATCAAAAATAAGTAGCATAACTTTTCCACTTTAAAGTGTAAACAACTTCTTCTTCTTTTTTAAAGCTCATAATTGAACAACAATATCATATAACTTGGAAAAGTACAAAACAATTCTTAAGATCAAAAGTGCTAATATTCTTAGAGGTGTATATGCACATCGAAATATGCAGGGCTTAATGCTACCATAACCAAAATCAATGTCATACTCTATTTCCTCCTCAAAATCATCAGCTTCCACTTGATCTCTCTGAAAAACGAAAGTTATTGTCACAATGATTACGTGAGTCCCTCCCGACCGCCAGATGGCGGTGCTTCATGAACTGAAGGGAACATTCAGTGCTTGAAGCACCGCCATCTGTGACCACTGCACGATCTGAGACGCGCATGCGCAGTAGGTAGCTTTCTTCTTCTTCGTGAGTTCAGTTTACACGAAAGGGCTTTCTTCTTCGTGATTATTTCCTATTGCGTTAGCTACCGCTGCTATTTCAAATAAATCGTCCGCGGAGCTTTTTCAGACGAAATAACCCGAAACTGAAGTGAAACGTGCATTTTTAAAATGTAGTTGTTGCTGGAGAGTTGCGGGTAAGTGCAATTTCGCGGGATTTTCTTGATTTTGCGTTATTTGATTTTGACCTTTAATCAAGCATAATCATTCCATCTGTCCTTCCGTTTCTTAATTACCCTTTTGTGGTGTTCGTATTTCCGTTATTCAGAATGGGTCTGGGGGACCCGCAAGAGTTTGGGGGTTTTGAGTCCAGGTTAGTTTACATAGCACAAGTTGACCACATACAGTGACAATAGTCAACACATCAGCCCAATTGATTACTTTCCCTGTTTTAAACAAGCCTAAACAAAACACGAGTGGCAGTTTTACTGTGTGTTTGTGTGATGAATACGTATTTCTTACACTTGCTGCATGTATATTGACTTTACTACTTGTCCAATTTGGGGCCACAGAGTTTGCATCACTTCTTTTTGTTGTTGCTGGCCACAGCCTACAATAACGAAAATATCAGCAATGTTACTAACACCTCTCTCTTGCAAGGCATACATTGTCAGACATTTACTGGATCACATACTTACTTCAGGCTTGGCAGATGATGGTTCTGTAGGTTGAGTGGATTAGGGACCAGAATTAGATGAGAACCCCAAATAGGCATGTAAATCAGTTTGGACCATCTCCTTCCACCTCTCTTCAAAATCTAGCCTTCCTTCAGGATTAGTGTAATCTAGAACAATTTTCAAATGAAGCCTCGATGTCTTTCACAAGTAGGCCTTGTTTGCATCTTTACCACATTAGCATATGCGGGGTGTCTCATTTCTTGTGCAAAGAAGACACATTCGAATTCGACATCCATTATTTCTGATGGTCATGCTCTGGTGCTGGAGCTGGCATCTGACGGGCCGGTCCTGGTGGGCTCTTTGTCTTAAATTTCGTCCTAATTGGTGGCCAACCTCATCCTCTTCTTCAAAGTTACAGTCAGCCTTTGAATTTTCAGACATGTGATTCACATTCTGAAACATCTTCCTCGACATCCAAAATCTATTATAAGGACCTCTCAGCAGATAATATTTTGGCAATCTTGATCAGTTGTGATAACTTATCACAACTAACTAAGTGTGGAGAGTTTTAGTTCCTGCCAGAACCTACACTTTTTACTTTTATTAACACCGGGTCCAATTGACCCAAACACCCTTTATGTGATATAAATGTGAAGGGGAGGTCTATAGTATGCGGTCATTGAAAATGTGATCTGATTTATGTTCTTCACAGAAAATGAGGCAAAGCCAATGAATTAAGTAAGGTTGAAATAAGGTTTCATTTTTCTTTTGATAAAAACTAAAAACGGGTCCCACAGACACCACACAAGGGTTAAACCAACTTTTGCCTTCCTTCTTGACCTTCATTTTTGCACTGCATTCTTACATTGATTCCTTTCTTCCTTCACTTTTTATAAATACATCCTATTGCTTTCCTCCATTTATACCTGCTTTTCATTTATTACGCATCCTACTATCTTTCCTCTTGCTTCTCCGCCGTCCTTCATTTGTTGCTTCCTGCCTCCTCCCTTCTTATGCAATCCATAGACCTGAGCTTCTACTTCTCTGCCTTCCTTCTCTGACAACTTTTAAACCTTAGATCCTTCATGCCCTCCTTCCTTTGCAATATCTTGGTGGACAGAGACCAAGCATTTCAAACATAATCGTAGTGGGATTTTAGTTTGAATACTAAAAATAAACAGCTGTTGCATCAAAATAGACAAGAAAAAAACATGAGGGAAAGTTAAGTTTTTTTCTTTTTAATCAAGTTAATTACAATTAGGAGTTCTGTGTCATCGTATAGAAAGACGGTGAACCGTGGCAAGTCTGGGGTAAAAAAAAAAACTAAACAAAAGCAACAATAATGTGAAAGGAAAGTGTTCATCCCAGGTGGCGTGTGTCTGTCGGTTCACACAATCATCTCCAGCTGCCTGGCGTACTCGATGACCTGCTGCGCCAACTCTGTGGACGGGATGCTGACCTCTTCGGTGCGCTGCTGCTGAACGCTGAACGAGTAGCAGCCGGCCGCGTTGAGGCTCCAGCCGCGCTGAAGGACAAACGGCAGCACGGAGCGCGCGCGTCAGCGTCTGAACGTGAGTGCGGTTTCGACAGCCGCTCCTGCCGAATGCGCTCATTTTGTTACGTGCGTGCAAATATAAAAGCGCGGGTACCTTCTTGGCGTAGTCGGTCATCTTTTTAGACGACGAGAAGAAAAGCACACGCGTGGCCTCGGTGAACTGAATCTGCTCGTAGGCCTTCTCGATGCAGCCGGCGATCTCGTCCCTGCGTGAACCACAATAGCTTTTTTTTGGTCATCGTCGTTATGTTCGTAGCGCGACAGTACCTTGACTTGAGAGTGGAATGTGTTCCGCGACCAAGCTCGTAATGGATTTTTTATTTTTTTTTAACTTAAGTCCATAAAAATATCAACATTGCAAATTCAGTTTTTTACCCACACACACAAACGCCTCTCTCTCTCTCTTTCATAGAATGGGCGATACAGAGGGTACTTCAGCTGAACCAGGCAGTAGTGGTAGCAGCACCCATCTTGCCCTCACTGAGGCCAATATTGCACCCGGTGATGGAGGTCCTCCAACAAAAAAAGCCAAAAGGACCTCCGTAGTATGGGACTTCTTCACGGTCTGTAAAAATGATAAATCCAAAGCCATTTGTAAGCTTTGCAACACCAATATAAGCAGAGGTAAAAACTCAAAACATTACAACACAACAGCTCAACATAACCATCTGCTATTTATCCATCACATAAAAAAGCCCACAAGATCGGCCACCTCGTCCCCGTCCCCGTCCGGCATTCCTTCTCTGAGCGCTGCTATTCAGCTGGGCGACGCCAAGGGCTCCTCTTCGCCCTCGTCTTCATCGGCACCCGCTGCGTTTGCAGCAAAGCAGCCATTCCACGCCAACCATTCCCGGCCCCAAAAAATTACCGAGCTGATTGGCAAAATGATCTGCACTGATCTTGAGCCTTTCTCTGTGGTGGAGAGAAGCGGTTTCAGGGCCCTTGTTGCCTTTTTAGAGCCCAAGTACAAGATCCCGTCGAGGCAGCATTTCAGTCGAACCGTCGTGCCTGAATTGTACGAGGCGATGAGGGGCGAGCTGGTGCGGTCACTCAAGGCATCTTACGGAAGCGTCATCAACCTCACGACCGATCTCTGGACCGGCGACCACAACGCCCACGCGTACCTGTGCATAACCGGCCACTGGTGCGAACGCGTGGCCGACTCATCGGTGCAGAGGAAAGTCGGGCTGCTCAACGTTGGCATCCTGGACATTGATCACAAAGCAAAGGACATTCTGCGCTGCGTGAAAGAAAAGATGAGAGAGTGGAAAGCGTCCGTCGGGCAGCCCGTGAGAGTGAAGTTTGTCGTGTCGGATAACGCGGCCATCATGGCGAAGGCGTTCAGCGAAATTGGCCACATCCCTTGCGTGTCCCACACACTTCACCTGGCGGTGATCAAGGCGCTCGAGCAAAAAGACGAGGTCGTAACGTCCCTCCTGTCCAAAGCGAGGGGAATCTCCGGCGCCATTCATCGCTCGAGCAACGCCAACAACAGACTGCGCGAGCTTCAAACACAACTGAACCTTCCTCGGCACACTTTAGCCGGCGATAAAAAAACTAAATGGAACTACACGTTCTACATGCTTCAGTGGCTGGTGGAGCAGCGTAGCGCCGTGCAGATTATGGCACAGGAGTCAAACACGGGCAGAGCGCCAGCTAACATTCACCCCAACGAGTGGAAGCTGGCATCGGACATGCTCGCCGTTTTGAGCCCTTTCGAGGAGGTCACGCTGGCACTCTCAAAGCAGAGCGCCTCCATCTCTGAGGTCATCCCGTTGCTGCATGGCTTGTGCGCCATCGTCAAGTCGCTGCTTTTAGGGGCAAATGGTGAGGAATCTGTGGAGGACTCTGACCACGCCCACCGCGGCGCAGCCGAGTCCGGCGGAAAGTTAGGAGAGGTGGCGAGGAAACTGGCAAGCAACCTGAGGAAAGAACTACAGTGCCGTTTTGAGCCCATCTTCGCAAACGCCACGTTTCTGCTTGCCACTCTCCTCGACCCCAGGTATAAGACCAGCTATTTCCCAAACAGTGTTGATGTGGATGCACTGAAGGACACGCTATCCCATCGGATGGAGCGCTACTGCGATCCCGTGGCCGCGCCTGCGAGGAAAGCAAACGAGGCACCGGCCACCAGCGGCACTTCCGTCTTGTCCTTCTTGCAGAAGAAGAAATCCGCGACGCCAGCGAAAGCGCAACCGCCGCCGTCCGACGTGGAGGCCTACCTGGCGGACGGAGATATCAGCCTGACTGACGACCCGGTTAAATACTGGTCTGGCAAGCTCCAGTGCTGGCCCAATTTGACACACTTTGCAATGCAGCACCTCAGCTGTCCGCCGACCCGTGTCCAGTATGAGCGCGTTCTTAGCACGGCTGGAAATGTGGTCAGTCCGCAGCGAGCAAACCTCGACCCCAGGCATGTGGAACAACTGGTCTTCATTAAAGTCAATGAAGACCTGAAGAACAGCGTAGGACTCGTTGACCAGTAGAACAACCTCTCTCGATCATACTTAACTCAGTCACACACACACCTTAATTAACACCCTTTAATAATGTAATATAGTAAAAAAACTAAAATAAAACATCGGAAAATAAGAAAAGAAATCTGCCAACTCTTGTTCACGCACTTAGTAGTTCATTATTTCCTACGGCATGTGCTGTATTCAGCAATATTTTCCTGAGTTTATAAAAAAAAAACTTGTTCTGTAAATAGTTGATTTACTGCTGTGATCAAAAACTGTAAATATTAATTTTCATACTGTTCTGTAAATATTTATTCATACGCTTAAAAATATTTGTTATGAGTTATTAAAAAAAAAACATGTTCTAAATGGTTCCTTTTACGATGGTGATCGAAAACCATCTCAATTCTCACACTGGACTGTAAATATTTATTCATACACATACAGTTTCTGAGTTTATAAAAACATGTTTGAAAATAGTTATTCTTTTGTGATCAAAAGCACTGATTTGAATGTTGATCAAGCTATCTTGTCAATAGTTATCAAATAAAGAAATATTTATTCTTTTTTTTTTTTTTTACTTTCCTCAACGCTTCACCAAAACGTGTTAATTAAAGCAAAAAATAAAGAGAATAAAATATTGTATTAAAAAAAACAAACACAACAGCTCTTAACTGGAAAAATCCGTAAGTTAGGAGAATGGTTCTATCCAGCCTTTTTTCCACGTCTCCCAAAGCCAAAACAGGTGTTTTTTTTAAACGATCAGCTAATCAGCAAGCTCTGCACGAAGTTTGATAACGATCCTCAGGTGTGTTGGCTGTAGGAGACATGGGCAAACAAATTGGATAGGGGTTCTCGAGGACCGGGGCTGAGAACCAGTGAGTTGTAAGACACTCGTGAGTTAAGGTAAACCAGTATTTCTTTACTTTTCTGTAGTGGACTGAAAAAATATATATATGTAAACCATTGGTTGCCATGACAACATTCCTTACCGAATGGTGTCGAGCAGGATGTCAATGAAGAAGGTGTAACTCTCTGCCGGGATGTTGCCTTTGGCCAGGAACACTTTATTGTAGCTTCCCTCCATTAAATACTGGAAAAGACCACAAGAGACCCCGTTATCATTATTACTGTGGCCCAAACTATATGGAAAATTCAATACGGCATGAACTTGTGAATTTAGCTTACATTTTGGGAGCAACAATTAGCATACATATACTTACAGACATCGCGTTTTAGTGGGCATATGAGAAGATGGAAGACCAGAAACGCTGCGTTTTTACCTGCTCTAAGGACACAGGATGCCTGATGTACACGTTGGTCTGAATGTCGCGCGCGCTCAGCCGTTCCAGTTCCGTGTGGAATTCGGACACGCGGTTCTGCGAGAGCAGGAAGAGCAGGTTGAGTCCTAGAATCTGGTGCATGTAGGCCGCTTCCGGCAGCTCTTCCCTGTACAGAAAGTCAACGGGAAAAATGTGGCACTAATAATAACGTGTCTTTCTTCCATCTGTCCAAGCCAGCGACATATAGTGACAGGCAGAACCATGAAATGCACTTCCACTACATGGGAGAAGGTACAAATAACCTTAGTACTCAATACTCACCAGTTGCCATTCATATAACAGAATAACTTGTGTTCAACTAAACAGCCCCACACTAGTCATTTGGTGAGTAAATTTGGCCTTGTCTCAAAAACGGATTAAAAACAAAATATATATTACTTGTAGTCAAAGTAGTAGCACTTGAGCTGGGCCATGTATCTCTCAAAGGAGGGGATGTCTTTTTTCAGGATACTCCACAGGGCTCCGATTTCAAGAACATCGCCTGGAGAGAGAGAGAGAGAGAGAGAAAGCAGATGTGTTCATCTCAGCATAGATCTGAATTCATAATAATTACATAAATCATCAGAAAATACTCACGAGCTAAAATAAGCTGCTGCTTGGTGAACGTGGAACCGCTTGTGGGTAGAAAGTTCAGCTCCAATAAGGACACCTGTGATGTATCGAACAACAATAATATACGTTATTAATGGACACTGGACAGATATTCGTCATGTGAGAATATATTTCCTGCAACATACTAAAAAATAAAGTAAAATGTGTACAATTAGTGCAACGTAGGAAGAAATATCATTAGCAGTGACAAATATGAGACAATCATAACATGTTGTAAAATAAAAATAACAAATAAAACGGAATGAATGAATACTACAGTAAAACTGTTCAATCTAAATTTAGGGAAAAAAATGCCGTCCATGTGATGATTAATTATTTTGATTGACAGTTTGTCGAACGTCAACGTGATGATTTACTGACAATTGGCAAACATTTGAACACTAGCTACAACACTTGTGACGCGTTTTCGATGCAACCTTACTAAATGAGGTATGAAATAAGACTTGTCTTGTTTTAATTACAACGTCAAGAGTCAACATGTACCACATAAACTCTCAGCGATATCGCCAATTTAGCACGCTTAGCACCCCCCGACAGCTAACGTAGCTAGCGACATGGTAGCCGTAAAAAAGCAGCTGTTACCGGTTCGACTCCAGCTGTTTAACATCTTAACATAGGACTGTACCTTGAGTTTAGTGAGTAGTTCACCACATTTACTGAGATTGGGGCTTTTCTTGTTCCACTCCGCTTTCAGCGTCTCGTACAGCCCCGCCGTCTCTCTCAACGCCATGGTGATTCTGCAAATTACAGCACGACACCGTGTGACGCGATACGGCAGACGTGTGTCGTGAAACCGGAAACTTTTTTTTTTTAAACAAACAATAGATAGCGGTTTGATGAACAATTTCGTGGCTATGACACGTTCGTCAACGTAGTCGCCATATTGAATGTGGAAAAGTGACTGCATCCTGCAAATGAGGGGATCGTATATATATATATATATATATATAATTTTTAAGTTAATATACATTTCAATATTTTTTTTAACTGCCATGAGTGGGCTTCCATAGGTGTTTTATTAAATTATGGCCAATAACATTATTATTATTATTATTATTATTATTATGTGTTTATTTTATTCGAATGAAGCAGTAAAACATACAAACTTGTATGTTTGTATGTTTATATGAATACCATTCATATAATGGTATGAACCATTAATAAAATGTTCATACAAATCAACAATAACTGCCAAGGGAACAGTAGGTCACAGAAAAACAACATACCATGTTTACACACACACAATTGTAAATAACATATATAACTAAAATAAAACAATTAAAGTAATAATTAAATGACAGTACATAAATGAAATCAGGACATATTCAACTTAACACAAGAGGTAATTTCTTCAGCATATTATTTGTACTTTAGCTCTTTTAACCAATCTTAGAGACTTCATATATATGCCAAATTTGTTTTAAAAATTTGAAAAACGGGGTTACATTTTTGAAACTTTTTCTTGTGAATGAAACATTTTGCCATACATAAAATGAGATTTGCAGACCTTTCCTCAATTCTTGTTTTGAAGTGTAAATCCAAAAGTTATATGATATCTGGATAAAAATGGCGGGAATGAAGTAAACATGGGAGTAATCCAAAAACGTACATCCTTCCACAATAGTTTAATTATTGGACATGAAAAGAAAACATGGTCAGTGGTTAGACAATAACTTCTCTTATATCTGACCCATCAAATATGGCGCTGACGTATCGCAGCAAAAAGCCAATCCGCTCGTGGTAGCGTCTCTGTATATTTACTGTCGACGATGCTCCGCCCCTTCCTCTTTAGAGACTTGTCAAGATGGCGGCATTCGGCACGGACCGCTGGCTTAACGCCTTGGCAAATCACGACATTTTCAAGAAAATACGCGACAAGTTGGACTCGGAGCCCAAAAGTTCCGAACGAGCGGTCGCTAAGAACCTGACCTTTTGCTTGGGCGCCGACTTTTTCTTGTGGGACGACGTGGACCGAGTGTTTTACACGACCAGCCTGCGCCAGTTAAACGCGGCGGACGAGCACGGCGGGAACTTCCAAACGCTGCTGTGCATCAACCCGCCTCGCTTTCCGGTGTGCCAGCTCCTCCTGAGCCCCACGCAAGGCCACGTCGCGCTGGTGGGCCAGCGGGGCGTCTCGGTGCTGGAGCTCCCGCAGCGCTGGGGCAAGAGGTCCGAGTTCGAGGGCGGAAGCAACCGCGTCAACTGCAAGACCACCCCGGTGGCCGAGCGCTTCTTCACCAGCTCGCCGTCGGTGAGTCTCCGCCAGGCGGCCTGGTACCCGTGCGAGACCGAGGAGCCGATGCTGGTACTGCTCGCGTCCGACAACTCCCTCCGCTTTTACGGCTTGAGGACCCCCCAAACTCCCGTCAAAGTGGTGCCCGTGTCGCAGTCCGATGACGACGGCGGCAGCGTCCGCGCGCCGGCCCGCTCCTACGCGGCGTCCCTGGGGGAGATCGCCGTGGCCTTCGACTTCGGCCCGGTGTCCTACGTCAAGGAGAGGCCCGTCTACCCGCTCTACATCCTCTACGAGAACGGCGAGACGTACCTGTGCCACACAAGCCAGGTGAACAGGGTGAGCGTGGGCAAGCGCGTTGGCCCCTTGCCCATGTACCCGGCGGCCGAGGACAACTACGGCTACGACGCATGCGCAATCCTGTGCCTGCCCTGCGTGCCCAGCATCCTGGTCATCGCTACGGAGACGGGCACGCTTTACCACTGCGTGGTGTTGGAGTCCGAGGACGACGACGAGACGGGGCCCAGGTATGGAACATTTCTGGGAAAACGTGCATAAGGTTTTCTGTAGGTTCACGTGGTTAGTTAGGAATAAGTTGGGGCGGGGTGGAAATTTAAAATGTCATATTTAGAGAGGCAAAATTCACCTTAAAGGGCGGCCATTTTGCCACTCGCTGTCAACTGAAAATGACATCACAGTTGCTCAGGTAACGACAAATTACGGCTCACGTGTTTTCTGTGTTTGGTCACGTGACATTCGTAAACTGATGCTGCATTCGAGTGAAGATGGGAACTCGGATTTAGGTTTGAGGCAATTTTAAACAACAAAGATGGCTGATTCTGATCAATTTTTTGTTCTTCTGGTTCACGCAGTCGGTACAAATCTTGTGTTGCGTGAACAAGATTTGATGAACGTCCCTTATTTCTGAAAACTAAATTAACATAATGAGAAATCGAGAGATAATTATGTTTATGATCATGTAAATTATGTTTTGCAATTCACTGTCTGTGCCCATTGGAGGTCGTCGTGCCTGAACTATCGGCTGTAATTTTATTTTTGTAAGCGTTAAGAGATCCTCAAAAAATATTTTATTATGTAATTTTTTTAAATTAATCGGTTATGGGAATTTCATTCTACCAAATATCAGAATTGGCATCTGCCTAAAAAAAAGACGTATCGAGTGGGCCCTATTTGTATTTTCTAATTTCTTGATTGATTCTCATTATTTTTCCCAAATTCCTGTTAATTTGCAAGAAAAGTATCCAATTTGGAGAAATAATTAAATTGAGTAAATTCTTCTTTATTTTCAGTTACCTCCCATGGAAACTTTGAAAATTCATTCATTTTGAAAACAATCTCATATATTCCCATGATTTCATGGCCATTTCGAAAAAAATTCACATGGATTCTTTGTGCTTGAAATTGTTGCCATTTTGCAAACGCAGGTGGCTCGCGGGCGGGGTGCCGGCCCTCTACGTGTTTGAGTGCGTGGAGCTGGAGCTCACCCTGAAGGTGGCGCCGGCGGCGGGCGACGACGAGCCAGACTTCACCTGCCCCATCCGGCTGCACCGTGACCCGCTGTGCCCGCGGCGCTATCACTGCACCCACGAGGCGGGCGTGCACAGCGTGGGCCTCATCTGGCTGGACAAGCTGCAGATCTTCCTGCGGGCGGGCGACGACGAAAAAGACGGCCTGCCCGAGCTGGCGGCCGAACGGTGCTGCGCCGTGGAGCACATCGTGTGCACGCGGCCCCTCGCCACCAGCCCGCCGGCGCCGGTGCAGGGCTTCCTCATCGTGGCTGACCTTGCGCTGGGCGCCACCATGGTCTGCATCAGCGCCGCCTACGAGTGCATCCTGCTGCCGCTGCTGAGCTCCGTGCGGGCGCCCTCGCCCCCGCTGCTGTGCACGCAGTCCAACCTGGGTTCGGCCAGCTCGCCTCTACGCGGCCTGGCAGGAAGCTCCTTCGAGCAGCACGTCCGCAACATCCTGGCGAGGGGCGCCGCTAACCCGCTTCTGCTCAAGGCAAGATTTTCCTTTTAGGTCGTCAGGCCCTTTTTGTTTTGTTCTATCTCTTATCTGATCCAAAATGGTCAAACATCAAAAGATTTACCCATTTGGGTGGATGAAGTCTATTTTAAATGTGAGATCAGCACCGTTTTGAGAGTCCACTGGGAGAAACGGCTGCATTTTGGGCAACCTATATTTTTCTACTGCTGATTATAACCGAACGAAAAAGGCAGGAAAAAAATCCCTTTTTTTTCTGGTGAAAGGGGAGTCTATTCTCTTTTATATGTATAATCACTGAACACAATATCATGAAAGTCTGGAATGTTCTAAAATGGATGGCATTAACTAACCACTTTGGCATTTCTTTGTCAATTCAAACCACTCCATCTTTATAATTTTATAGAACCTATAGAATTTTATAGAATTTGGGAACCATTTATGTCATTCCCCAATTTTCTACATTTTCACCATAAAATTCAAAATTTTGAGGAAATTTGACACAACTAACTTCTTCCCAATTTCTTTGCCAAGTCAAATCATTGTAGTTTCAAAATACAAAATATTTTTGGGGCACATTAACAAAATTCCTGAAATTTCACAATAAATTTACCAAATTAAGAAACATTGTTCGTTTATCTCCTTCCACATTTCTTGCCCACTTGAAAATATTCCGCAAATTCTGGAAGAGTTGTACGCAATTGTTGGTCGTTGTTGTTGTACTCTGAGAATTTTTTTTTTTTTAAGGCCGTATTTGGTGTAAACATATGACAACCACTGCAAATATTTTTTTTGTGTGTAAATAGTATAAACAGTGACAACAATGAATAATTAACACTAAACAGACATTACAACAACTTCAACCAAAACCATCCTTGGACCAAAAAAATAAATAAAAAATCATATATTGTAGCTTTTAACAAAAGATATGTTATTATAGTTACGGCAGACAAGTAAAATTACTGATTTCAATGTGCTCGGCTACTTCAGTCCAAAATATTTGTTGCTGTTGAGAATCACGTCGCTGTTTGCTGACCGCGCTAAAAATGAATCCTCTCACTCCTCGTATTTCTCCAGGCGGGCGACGGGGAGCCGTCGCCCCAGGAGCGCCTCCAGCTCCTGAGCCGAGCCACGCAGGTGTTCCGCGAGGAGTACATCCTCAAGCAGGACATGGCGCGCGAGGAGCTCCAGAAGCGCGTCAAGCTGCTGCGGGGCCAGCGGGCCAAGCAGCTGGAGGAGATGGCGCAGTGCCGCGAGGAACGCCGGAACCTGCGCGAGGAGGCCGAGCGGCTGGCCGACAAGTACGAGGACGCCAAGTACCGGCAGGAGGCGGTGGCGGAGCGCGTCAAGCGCGCGCTGGCCGGCCAGCAGAGCCGACTGCCCATCCTGTCCAACAGCGAGAAGGACATGCGCAAGGAGCTGCAGGCCATGGGCGAGCAACTGCGCCACTTGGACATCTGCATCAAGCAGGTGAAGATGAAGATGGAGTACCAGAAGACGCAGGTGGCCAAGGGCGCGCCCTCGGCTGGCGCCGGCCGGGCCTCCGTCTCGCTGAGCGGCCCGCAGAAGAAGGTGGTGCAGGACGTGCTTCGGGAGGAAGGCCAGCAGATCGTGGACATGATGAAGAGGGTCAAGGAGATGTCCCGCCTCATCGCCATGAGGAGCTCTGACTTGTATTTGAACCACAAGTGAGATGTTGCCAGCGCCGGTGACTGTTTTTCATAATACCTTGTTTATATATAAGATCTTTGCGCTGGCTTTAAAATGGTTGGTTGGTATGTTGAATAAAAATGTTTCATGTTTCTCAGACATTTGTCTTTAGCGACACTCCGAGATGGCAAAAGTAGTTATGCTCTGTACCAGAGTTATAATTGTTTACGATTTCAGGGTTGTTGTCGGTTTGGATTTTTCATTGTTACTTTTTACAAATGTAAAATGGAAGGGAATGTTGTTTTTAGTTAACCAATAAATTTGCTCTTTAATATGTTCTGTGTCCACACTAGTCTAAGTGGTATTCTGTTTAATGTTGCATTCGTGGAATAAGAAACAAAAGAATCCGCCTGTTTTCAGCCGTTCAATGGTGGCTGAAGTTTTATGCAGCACCGCCCCCTGCTGTTGACTAATAAAATTGACGTCAAATGTGCCTACGTCACAATTCGAGCCCATGGGCATTTTGACTTTAACACGTTTTACTTAAGTGCAACTGATGTACAGTGTGTGCGTGCGTGCGTGCGTGCGTGGCGTTTAGATATGCCGCCTCCCACATGAAATGTCCGTGGGAAAGTTAAGCTTCCTATTTTTTTTCTGAGCCAACGCTCAATGTAACGTTTATGTTTTTATATTAACATCACAGACCACTTTTTTTTCAAGCTACACCATGTCCCAATTATCACGTTATTTGAACGCAAACATCCTGTGTGTAGGCGAAACCGTCCCAATACTTTCGTCCGTGTCATGATTTTGGCCACCAGAGGGCACTCTACTCACATATTCCCCTCCTCACCATTACCCAGGCAGCGAGGAATTCCCCGATGTAAACACCCACGAACGGAGACCCCTCTTTTTGTTGAGCTTGCATTATTTGAGTGGGGCCGGGGTGCACTCGGAGGCGTGTTTGTTGTTGGGGTTCCCTGATGTCGTGCACACTTTCGTGTTTTGGTGACACAAAACAAGCAAGCATCAATTTGGCTGGAGGTGAGGTACGTGATGCTAAACCTGCGTCCAGCTAATGTGACGTCGCCGTCCGACCGCCACTTCCTGTCGGATGTCATGTAAACAGCAATTGGCTCAGTTCTAACGTATTTCTTTCAGCATTCACGTCCGCCAACTTCTGTTGTTTATTACAACATCTTGATGACATTGAGGCCACGCCTTGGTATTACTGTGGTTACTGGTTAGTGTTAGAAAATGTCCTCATGTGGAAAATTAAGTGCCAGGAATGTGAAGTCTAAATATACTGTATTTGAAAACAAAATGTTTTGAGTTCTTTTCCAGAAACTTTGACTTGAATGTGGTTTGAAGTGACGATGTAAACGTCCCATGTAATGAGTGGAAAATATTTATATTCTTTCAACTGACTTTGTAAACGTGTTTGAGCACAAATAAAAGCGTCGAGTGTCTTTAAAATGGTTTGCGTTTGTGCAGTTGCAGCGCCCTCTCGTGGCAAGTTTATTAATGCAATATTATGAGGCATAAAGTACTTTGACCGGTTTTCCCCCACCAATTGACCCCAAAAAAATCGTTTTATATACCTTAATATGGAGTTAGTTCAAAGTGACCATATTAAGTTAAAGTGATTATAAGTTCATTAAATTTAATACTTTGGATTGGAGTCACTTAATTCTGGTGAATAATGAACTCATAATCACTTAAATTCATGTTCATGACGCGATTATTTTTTAAAGTTGGTCAACAATTTATAATCTTAAATTGGTTCAACAATTCTCTTTTTAGAGTGCACACAAACGTACACAATACTTAGTGACCTTTTCATCCTGCACCAGACAAATATATTTTCCTAGCTAAAATACTAAAGTCTAAAACTAATAAAAAAATTAAACGAAATATTCTCGACAAAATAAAAACTAACAAACCTGCCCTAAAATAAAAAAAGAATAATAATCAAAACGAAATATAAACTACCATGGAAAACCCCAAAACTCTTATATCCTTGGTCCCATCCATCACCAATTCATTCCATCTGGATTATTTTGACATGATCTTACATAATCACAAAAGTCATCCGGCCGACTGTAACTCAGGCCCAAATGAGGGGCAGGAGGCCATGTTGGTTTTTCACTTAAAGGTACAGCGCGACAGATCCTGCTAAGGAAACTGAACAGAGGCTAGGAAAAGAGATATTAATAACTCTCAGCTCGGCCCTCCACATTCTTCACATGTGAGTCATCTTCAAGCCAGCGAACCAGAGAGTCACTCAGTCGGGAGGATTGCTCCTGTTTCTCATTTGCCTCCATTTTCAACGGAGGAGTGGAATGATCTGTCCTCCTCTGGAAAAGATGGAAAATCTCATACAAGCACACACACACGCACGCAGCTCCTTAAGGGAGCGTGTGTACACAAATAGTGATGTGGATAGACTCCACTTTGTGCGGTTTATGTTGTGATTAGGGGGGGTTGGAAAAAAGGTGGTATGCACACTTGGCCCGGACTGGCACGAATGAGTCAGGGTGAGTGTTTATCAAGAGAGCCTGCGAGAGAACATGACACACGGTGCAACTTACACGTTGCTGTAAATTCCAAAGGGATATTTTTTTTCTCCCACGTAGCAAACCATATGTAAAGGCAAGACAGTAGTGCGTCTGCTTCACAGTTTGAAGGCTCTGGGTTTGAATCTCACCTGGGGTTTTCTTGTGTGGAGTTTGCATGTTGTTAAACCAGGGGCCTTTTTTTTTTTTTTTTTTTTTTTAAACCCATAGTGTCCAAACCTGAACCAAAATTACACAGTCTGAGACAAGCCACAGTCAAGTCACTTTATTGCTGCATAGCCAACATGAGGCCAGGCGGTGGCGCTGTGCACAGTAGTAGTAGGCGTTTCTCGCCTCTTTATGCGCTTTGTTACAATCATGTGACCACAAGCAGCAATGAGGCACACCCAAAAACAAAACATACAAACGAAAAAAACCAAAGTGAGCACCAAGCCGCAAATGCTTTTTTTACGTGGAAAAATAATATATGCTAATGATGCTAATGAGAGCGGCTAAATACACAACAGGTGAGCTCAAGAAGCGGCGTGCACGGCAAATGGCTATAATACATCACGCTTTAGGAGTTACGATAAATATACTGCAATTATTTACCAGGAAACGACTTTATTAAGTACAACCTGCACCTCGGATTAGATCCAATGAAAGAACAGGAAGTAACTGACTAAAAATGCTGCTTTCAGGAAAACCGGGAAGACAGACATTCCTGACTTTTTCTGACCTGACGAATCGTTTGTTTTTATCATTTGTATCACAATGGCGTCTTATGCTACAGTACAGTCCGACACACGAATCGAAATGGCGCAGTCTGAACTCTCCTGACATCTTGCATCATCCTTCCACGATGAACCAGGCGCTAACAAAACCAATGCTGCATTCAAGAAAACCAGGAAAAGTCAGGCTAACAAATGGAGTAAAAGACCATCAAAGATCAAGTATATTTTAGTGTGATAATTGATAATACTGACATTTAACACAAGTTGTTTTGCATTGAAATTAGTCTGTTAAATTATTCAGTAAAAATAAAATAAAAATACCCGATCATCAGCTGATTCCAAAGGCTCTTTTAAAACAGAAAATAAAGTGTTTTTTTTTACAAACACAAAATATCACCCCAACAAAAAATCGGTTATTATTACAATTTTTAAAAAAAAATTAATCGCCTGATTAATTGGTTATCGAGATTATATTTTAAGAAAAATACTGCTAACATTTAATACCTTCTGATTTCCCAGAAGCATTGAACGCAGCACAGCAAATAACACATTTAGCTGTATTTGCTCAAATGTTTTCCCAAACAAAACAAATATTAACACATTGCAAACCTTAGTCCTGTTTTTAACTGGAACGTCCTGAGGTTGGACCCCAGGAGCCTCAAGTGGGATATTTCTGATATCCCAATGCTCTTGAATGCAGCTAAACATCTATAAATAGAATATTCGTCAAATTATTTTCACTTTGTCAAGGGTTTAACTTTAGGAAAAGTCTGTGCTTCATTGAATACACTCCTAGTTTTACAATGGGTCTATCGTTGTGGCTCCTACAGAGATTTTTCTGATTTCCCAGCAACATTGAATGCAGCGACACATCTACTACAAACAGGTTGTCAGATTTAAAAAAAAAAAAAAATAATAATAATAATAATTTCGCCATTGAAAAGGTCTGACTTTGTTCTATCCTTATTTGATTTTAGTTAGACTCCAAGGGGGGGAAATCAAATTTCCCAGTGGTCTTGAATGCAGCAAAACAAACCAATTCTCTGTTCTTTGCAAATACTGTATATATTTATAATTTCCCAGTAGCAAAACATTTGCAAAAAAATAAAACTTTCAAGGCAGCGCTTGTTACGGAAGTGCGCAGGTATACCGAATGTTGCAACCAGCGAGTTATTTTAAACGAGCAGCGCCGCCATCTCGTTACGGGACGCTCTGCTGTACAAAATTCAAATGAAGATTTTGTATTTGTATTGTTGACAGAGAGGCAGGAGCACAAATCCTCACGAGTGGGAAGAGTCCGTTCATTCATCAAATCCTCTGTCCATCTCTCCATCAATCTATCATCCCCATCTGTCCATCCATTTGTCCATCTCTTCCTCCATTACAGTAACCTCCTGCATAATCGCGGTTCACTATTTGCAAATTTCCCTTCATACGTATTGTAACCGAGTTAAAGTTATTCGCTAAAAAGACTCAATTTGCAAGTCCTTTAAAAAAAAAAAATTGTGAGACAAGATGGCACCATCTAATAGGAAAGAGGAGAGCCGAATCCTCCTTGGCTAGCCTAGCGCTCGCTAGCTAGTACGACAGACACAAAACGGACGGATTTAAAACTTTACCAAAAAGGGGAAAAATACCTTTGGTTCTGCCGTTGGCCAGTGTATAGTGAGGGATCCTGGTGGTTAAAATAAGCTACTTTAAACTAAAAAAAAGGAAAATGTTTTCGTAGGGGTGACATGGCTACGTTAGCGCATCGGCTACATAGAGTCATGGTACATTCCAATGTGTTTTGGAAAAAGAAAATACCAGGCTTGGTAATGCTGTTTGGATATATAGTGTAGATAAATCGCTATTTAAGTGCCTCCCATTTACCATTTATGATCAAATTCGATTTAAAATTTTTGCTCTATGATGTTTTTTTTGGGCAAAAATACACTAACCCATTCAAGTGAATGTGGATTTGGGGTATGCGTCCATACACTTTCGTATTTGCATTAATTCCATATCCTATTTTTCGTATATTTCTAAAACGCTCCAAGATGCAACAAAGCCCAGCGAATAGGAAAGTAGTAATTGGCACACGGAAGAAACACATCTCAACTGTTCCCATCCCCCACCATTAGCTGGAGATTACTGTAACCATCCGACTTTCTAGTTGTCATCCAATGGCATATCCGTTGATCAATTCATCCATTTACATCATCTATTCATTCCCCCATTGATCGGCTCACAAGTAGCAATTGGCATCAAGGAAGTAAGGAATAAACCTGTCCAAGCTGTCCCTGTTCACCACGAATAGCTAGCATTACTGAATCCATCCATCCACCCGTCTAGCTGTCATCCATTGGTCTATCCATTGATAAGTTCATCCATCCATCCATTCATCCATCCATCACCCATCGATCGCTTCACGCGTCGGAACCTTTCTGCCTGCGCTTGGAGGGCGGCACCAGGCGGTTGGGCAACTCCGGGGGCAGACCGTGGCCCTCCAGCTTGACTTCGATCAGGTGGCTGGCCAGGGCGAACTCCTCCTCGTCCAGCATGCCGTCCCGGTCCACGTCCGACAGCTTCCAGATGCGGCCCAGCACCGAGTTGGGCAGGCGGGAGCTGACCATCCAGTTCTTAGCCTTGGTGCCGCTCAGCTTGCCCTCGTTGGGCGCCAGGTTGTAGAAGATCTCGTCGTACTTGGGCTTGTCCTTGGTCACCACCCACCTGTCGGGCTCTTCCTCGCAGCCCTCGCCCGCTTCTTCGTTCTCGTCGCCGAAGGGGTCGCCCTCGCCGAAGGGTCCGGCGCGGTTGCCCAGGAAGGCGCCTCCCTGCACGCCGGGCTGCTCGCCGGCCTCGAGCTCCTCCTGGCGCAGAAGCGGCATCAGCTTGGCAATGTCCACCGACAGCAGCTCGTCCAGGGCCGCCATCAGGTTGGGCTTCAGGGTTTTGAACTTGCTGAAGTCGTGGACCATCAGTTGCTCCTGACAACCACAAGAAAGAAAAGGTCGTTTTCGTGCCATAGACACAATTTCTTGAATAGGCAAAATTGTTTGAAGACGGGATGTTTTGAAATCGGTCACGAAGTTTTAGCTATCAGTTCATCCATCCCCCAACCTTTTACCAGTTCATCCATCCATCCCTTTATCAGTTATTATATCATCTGCCTATCCATCCATCACATCTTCCATTCATCCACCCATCCATCCATCTTCCAGTACTTCCTTCCACCATCCATCCCTTTACCAGTCATTCTATCCATCCATCCATCCACCCTTCAGTTCTTCCATCCATCCATCTTCCAGTACTACCTTCCATCATCCATCCATCCATTTACCAGTTATTCTATCTATCCATCCATCCATCTATCATCCATCCATCTTCCAGTACTTCCTTCCACCATCCATCCACCCTTCAGTTCTTCCATCCATCCATCATCCATCCATCTTCTAGTACTTCCTTCCACCATCCATCCATCCTTCAGTTCTTTCTTCCATTCATCCACCCATCCATCCATCTTCCAGTACTTCCTTCCATCATCCATCCCTTTACCAGTCATTCTATCCATCCATCCATCCATCCACCCTTCAGTTCTTCCATCCATCCATCATCCATCCATCTTCCAGTACTACCTTCCATCATCCATCCATCCATTTACCAGTTATTCTATCTATCCATCCATCAAATCTATCATCCATCCATCTTCCAGTACTTCCTTCCACCATCCATCCACCCTTCAGTTCTTCCATCCATCCATCATCCATCCATCTTCTAGTACTTCCTTCCACCATCCATCCATCCTTCAGTTCTTTCTTCTATCCATCCATCCATCCATCCACCCTTCAGTTCTTCCATCCATCCATCATCCATCCATCTTCCAGTACTACCTTCCATCATCCATCCATCCATTTATCAGTTATTCTATCTATCCATCCATCTATCATCCATCCATCTTCCAGTACTTCCTTCCACCAACCATCCATCCTTCAGTTCTTTCTTCTATCCATCCATCCATCCACCCTTCAGTTCTTCCATCCATCCATCATCCATCCATCTTCTAGTACTTCCTTCCATCATCCATCCATCCATTTACCAGTTATTCTATCCAGTCATCCATCTATCATTCATCCATCTTCCAGTACTTCCTTCCACCATCCATACATTCCTTCAGTTCTTTCTTCTATCCATCCATCCATCTTCTAGTACTTCCTTTCATCATCCATCCATCCACCCACCCACCCATCTCTTTACCAGTTCCTTTATCCATCCATCCATCCACCAACTTTTTATATACCATCCGTCAGTTTCCTGACTCTTTCATCCATATATCCATCCATGAATCCATCTGACCTGCATCTTGGCGCAGTCGGGGAAGTCTCCGGCAGAGATGTTGTGCTGCAGTTGTATCTTGGAGAAGATGACGGGCAGCTGGTAGATGAGGTTCTTCTTCTTGTTGTCCTTCCTGAACACCGACGGCATCTCCTGCTTCAGGTAGCTGATGATGTGAGCGTGCACCTGAACACGGAACATGGAAAGTTAATTTCTGGAATTCCTGGAATTCCTTCGTGAGCTGATCTTGGGGATTGTCCCGCCCGAGTATAAATAAATCTCGACAAGAACA
This sequence comes from Leptonotus elevatus, assembly GCF_054856555.1. Classification (NCBI taxonomy): domain Eukaryota; kingdom Metazoa; phylum Chordata; class Actinopteri; order Syngnathiformes; family Syngnathidae; genus Leptonotus; species Leptonotus elevatus. The sequence goes on along the minus strand of NC_141245.1, from coordinate 21,966,219 downwards.
AAGACATATTTGTCTTTGTATACGTTGTATTAATCAGGTGGACTCAAGTTCTCCTGAATTCCTTGCACACAAGCCAATCTCTAAAAACAAAGACCCACCCGGACCAGACGTGCCCTCTTCACAAGGTCGTTGAGCTTGCGTATAGCCGCGTTGCGAGGAAGGTTCTGGATGTCGGTGAACAGATCCTCCTCCTCAAGCTCGAACAGCTTCCGGTTGTCCGACACCATGAGCGGCTCGGACCAAAAGGAGCCGATGTAGACCCTCAGAACCTCGGGGGTGCCGAACACCTTGCCCAAGGACCACATTAGGGCGCCGTAGACTCTCATGAGCTGCTGGGTGCCCACCATGTCAGCCTTGTTGAGGACCACCCGCAACTTGTCCTCGTTGCCCTTCAGCGCGCCGATGGCCTCCGAGAACTCGTCCGAGATCTCCAGCTTGTGGGCGTCGAAGAGCAGGACGATGCGGTCTACGCGCTCGGCAAACCAGCGTAGCACGGCGGGGAAGTCGTAGCCTGCGGGAAATGATGGGTTCGCCAGTCAGAGCTGGAATACGGACGGCCGAGACCCTCAATAGACAAAAAAAATGCAACAAAAAAAAATCAACGCCCCGCTGTTTACTAGGTTTGCACATTTGTCTAATAAAAGATGATTTGATACCGATATATGGGGTGCTGATACATTTTCAAGTGGAACGATTCAATTTGGTACGGTTGTAACTTTTGTCATCTTTATTAAAACTCATTCACTGCCATTGACGGCTATAGACGTCAAAGAGATTTTTACCTGGTGTGCATCAGTCATAAAACAGGTTTTCTAAAAATAAAATGTACATTGTCTTTTAATAATAGCAAATATTACAAAAAATATTTTGAAAAAAATCGGTGAATCCCGGATGCAGAACAGCGTCATTTTATTCTTTTTTACACCGAGACAATTGCCAAAGTCTTTATGTAATGCTGTTAATGAAAACCTTTTTTTTTTTTTTAATGCCAGCAGATGGAAAGTTCCACTCCTCACTTGGAACGAAGCTCCTCTAAACTATGTGCAAACAACACAATGTCATCTTTTTGGATATATGTCGACGTGTGTAGTAATAATATGTGTGTGACTCGATAGAGGTGTGACTTTTTGCACTCATTTCTTAACAGCTTAGACGGACGGGATTCTATTTTTAGTAGGGTGTCGCAAGTCATGACCTCTTACAAACAAGGGTTTTTAATATGGGAATTTATCAGTATTAAAAAAAAAAATCATAACCTGTTCAATAAAAAGGAACTTAGCCGAATTCAAATAAATTCAATCACATATTTATCCATTGTCACCAATATAACTGATGTACTTCTCACACTAACAGCATGGCTGCGAGCAGAGAGGAGCTACTTGTTGCTAACTTAGCTTTTAGCCAAAATTTCACCATAGAAAGGAATTCAAATCATTAATTAATCTGTTGTAGCCCCGGTCAAAAATCACAAAAAAAATTTAAAGACAAAAATTGTACTTTATTGTAAAGATATATATTTTTTTAATAATGGGTTAATCCGTCGACTATTATTATAATTATTTTATTTTTTTGCTTAATTGATGAATTGGGGATTTTTTTATTTTTTTTATTTCCATCCCTTTATTAAAAAACAGGATATTATTTCAAATTGACAGTGCTGAAAATGCAAAAAACATAAATTGATTACGATTAATTACAACTACTGAGCTGGCTTATTTAATCGACTGATATAAGACAAAGAACAACCCCCACCCCCCAAAAATGTGGGCACAAAAATTTGCAGATTTTTTTTTTGCCCCCCTCAAATTTATTGAAAAATTGCGATAAACTTAAAATATGCATTTGGCACCCTAACAAGTTTATTTCAATATAGAAGAATATTTTTTTAAATATTGAACAAAAAATCCCCGAAAATAGGTGCTAAACTGCGAATATGTGTGTCCCCACTGTTTTGGAAAATAAACACCATACTTTAATAATGATACAAAATGTATTACATAATTAAATACAAATGGAATGGATTAAATTGAGTGATTTCTTCACGTACCACTAGAGGAAGCCCGCGTACCACCAGTGGTACTCGTACCGCACTTTGAGGATCACAGGTTTATTATGTTTACTTTACTAGCATGCTGGCCCCCAAAATTAAACGACATAACAATTCAATGCCAAGTTACGATTCGCACCCGTCCCCACCCTTAATTTCCTTTTGCACATTTCTCACCTCGGCTCACTCTCTGCTTGGCTCCTGAGAGGATTCCGGGCGTGTCGATGATGCTGATGCTCTCCAGCACCTGATTGGACATCTGGGCGCACTGGAACCTGCAACACAAGATGGACGCAAAAAAACAGTTTGTGAATGATTTGACTTACGAATAGGGATTAAAAATGAGCGGTCCTTGAATGGTATCGCACCCCATGTATTGAGATGTATCGAATTGTCTTTTACTGGAGACATGCACGCTCCTGATGCACATTTTTTTACATGCGATGTGGCCCAGCCCCGCCTGAGCTCAAACCACGGCGGACTCGGCCTGGAATGGAAAAACGGCTGCTCCATTGTGTCAGCGAGCGCTCGTTGCTTCGCACTTCCTGAATGGAAAGCCGCCGTCCCCGCTGCCAGAATCAAACAATAAGGCTCGCTAATGATGTCGCGCCTCTGGAACAACAACAACGCCACTTCCTGTGGCCCGCCAGCTTAACGAGCGCCCCGCTTCCCGACCCTCGCCCGGATGGGAAGAGAAACAAAGAGCAACATCGGAGTCCCGGGATTTCTCCGACGGACAACCTCGGACGATTGTTTTCGCGTCTTAATGGATGCTAACACTCCTTAGCATAGTATTAATGAAGGAATTGTCTTGTATTTGACTCGTGTGCATGATTGTTTTTACATCTCTTAATATTAACATCCATCAACTTATTTTTGAGAATATTGAGAATAATGAGTTGTGTGAGACATTTCTATAAAGTAAATGTCTTTGCTCGCGTTTGACTCGAGTGCGTGATTGTTTTTGCTTGGCAATATTAACAGTGGTTAACTTCCTTTTACAGATGTAAGGATGAAGTTAAGAATTAAAGAAAAAATAGACGTGTGAGGCTAATCTACGAGGTGAATCTTCTTCATTTACATTTGACTCGAGTGCGTGATTGTTTTTGCTTGGCAATATTAACAGTGGTTAACTTCCTTTTACTTGAATGAAATAAATGAAAGCTTTTACAATGGTGACAGTTTGAGATTAACGAGCGTGCCGCTTTCTTCCCAAAGACAGGAAGTCACAGACAAACACGAAAGCGGGAGTCCCGGGATTTCTTCGCCTGCCTTCCTGTGACGTCAGCGGTGGGGGGGGGGGGAACGGAGGAATTCTGCCTCGGATTCTCCGAGCTTCAAAAGTCCGTCACTGGGTTTGTTTGTCTTGACACCCCACCTCACTCGCACCCTCCCTTCTGACCTCCGTCTCTCATCTTCAGTCCAAACAAGGCAGAAAATCTTATTTTTACACTTGAATGAATACAGTTTTTTTTTTTTACTTGATGTGTGAGGCGAATTATCTTTGCTTGAATTTGACTCGAGTGCGTGATTGTTTTTACACAAAAATGTAAAGAGTAGGGAAAAAAATCGATATTATATTATAATGTGATACATTTTTACTTTTTAACGTGAAAAGTTATGTTAAAATGTAATAAGTTTCCCATTTTAACAAAAAAAACGAATACGTTTGATGTTTTAGCATGACACGTTTCAAATTTAAACGTGAAACTGTTCTCAATGGCTGCCTTGGTGAAATGACATGTAAGGGTTTGTTTACTCAGAAAATCCTTCAGCTTTTGACACCCGGAAGAACGTATGAAGTCATGGGGAAAAGGTTTATACAAATAAACTTGCCTCGCCTCCATCCATTACACTTCCCCTCCGCGCTTTCATCACCCTCCCTCCTGATAACGTTCCCTTTCTCCTCTGTTCCGCAAATAAGGCCAGGGGGCGGATATTTGGCAGACGCGCATGAAAAATTCCAAAGGCTTCGCATCAGCATTCCCACCAGCTGCCCTCCATCTTAAGCTCACCGGTTGAGAAAGGTGTTCCCGAAGGGGTTGAGCTTCCGGAAGGGCTTGTTGGGGTCCACGATGAGGGCGTTCCCAGGAATGACGCTCTCCACATCGCCGTGCATGATGGCGGTGAAGCAGTCGGTGGTGGGTTCGGGTCCCACGCGGCTGCCGGGAATCTCCTGCTCCAGCAGGTACCTGTCGATCATAGCTGGGTTATGTCCCGCCTCCAAGGTAATGCCTCACTTCAGTGCTTTCCAAACCTTTATTGAGCCAATTCACATATCGGTAACTTATAGAAGACAGATCTCAAAGCACACCCTTTGAATTCAACACATAATAAATAAATAATTATAATAAAACAATATTATAATAATAATAATATAATAAATTAATCTAAAAATACTATTTAAAAAAACCTAAATTGTCACTAAAATTACAGAATGCAGAAAACATGCAATTATTATGAAAGTTATAGTAACTTTAGCTGTGGTTAAACTGATTCCAGAATTATATGTGGATGTATAATATAATTAGGTATTGGTCAACCAATTTAATCAGCCAATATTTTCACTTTTAAAATTGACAAAACTGGAAAAAATACCCTTTTTTGTGTGCCATTTTTTGTCAATGATTTCACTTTACACACATATATATAATTTAAAATGATGGCCTGATAGAAAAATTGACAAAAAAAACGGATGATTTTTGCTGCTGTTAACTAATTCTTCTTCTTCTTATTATTATTATTATTATTATTATTTACACTATTATATTACAACCTAAGCCAAAGATAATGACACTTGAACATTCGCCCCAGACTGCGTTTTTTTTTTTTATGTATAGTTTAAAATTATGGCCTGACCGACTAATTGGCCATCCTATTTAATCGGCAGATATTGACTCTTTTAAAACTGACCCCAAAAAATCTGTAGATTTTTTGCAGATTTATTTTAATTTGTTATTATTATTTTACATATTATCTACAAAAAAAGAAAAGAAATATCAACTCCCAATTTTTTTTGAATAAGCAGGACTAAACCGCAAATATGTGCTTTGGGTGAAAAACAGGGGTTGCCCCCCGAACCCCTACAAAGAAGTTGGGTCCACTGTAATTGAAAATTCTTATGTGGCCACCATTGGTTTGATTGCCATCTAGTGGAAAAGCATTTCAGAGTTCTGCCTGTCACTATAGGTCACTGGCATAGACAAGTGAACAGAGAAACAATATTCATAGTAAACAAATGAGCATTTTTGCCATTTTGAAAGTGACTCACTTGATGAAGGTGGTCTTCCCGGTGGAGTACTGGCCCACCACCAGCACCATGGGCTTGTTGTCGAAGTCGGCGTCCTCCAGGCTGAGTGAGTGGAAGTCGTGGAAGCCGTAGTACTGCTCCAACGGCAGCAGCTTCTTGCGGTATAGCGACTTGAGGCCCTCGGTCACCGTGCGGATCACCTCCGGCGCCTTCTTTACGTTCTTACGCCCCCAGCGTGACATCTCGGCGGGATCTTAAGAATAGGAATGATCATGTTTTAGTGGCAGTAATCATAGGTTTTTTTTTAAGTTGTTAAAAATTTATCATAAAAAAAGGGGGAAAAAAGAATGAAGCCCAAGAAAAAACTGGCACAATGAGCGCTAGAGGCGTCCAAAAGGGGGATGAGAGAGGGGGTGGAGACTACTGGTATCCACTTGAGGTGTGGGGGTGGGGGGTTAAATAAATATCCTAGGCTAATAAAAAAGTCACTTAAAAAAAAAAATCATAATATATAAAGACAATACTTATTTCATATTTTTATGTGACAATTAATGAAATGAAAAAAAAACATTTTAATAAATGTGATCATATCAAGAGATGACACTTTCTATCTTAAAATTTGTAGTTAATTAAAAATTGTGTTAGGATGTTAATGTTTCACTCTTGCACTTTTTATAAAAAAAAATAATAATTTAACAAACAATGCAATGGTAATTTTAAAAAATTGATAATTGCAACTATGACCAATATCTTAAAATAATGTGCTTGTTTTTTTTAAATGTAATGGAAATTAGTGCTGGATTTAAATGTTACATTATGACACTTCTCATTTTATTAAATTTTTTTAAATAAAAAAACTAATGATAAATTGTCACAATAATTTTTTTAAGTAAATATATTTGAATAAGATAGGAATGTTTTTGTTTTTTTTAAGGATTGTACTCTTACAAATACAGGACATCCTTTGTTCTTCAAAAACAAAACAGATCTTTTTGCTCATTTCAATGTGTTAGTACGTTTTTGTATGACAAACTTGACCCAGCAACTCGCTTGTTATTCATTCCTGTTTTACATGCAGCAGCTGAGTTCTTTTTACACTTGCATGACAAGCGGACGCACTCACAGAGTGACACGGGGAGCTTCTTGGATGCGCAAGAGCCGTATTTCCTCGGAAGAGGGAGGAAAAAAAATATGCTTCAGATGTTTCCTGTATTTGTGTGTGAAAGCTGCACCGTCGTCCTTGAAGCCGCGCGCCAGAAAAGATCTCGTTTGAAGTTGGGGGATAATCTACAGTGGCAACACGAAGATGAGATAAACGCAGGCATTTGTCACTATTTATATTACATTTTGAGTACTATAATTGTGAATGTTACAAGGTTAAAAAAAAGGAAAAAAAAGAGTTGAAATATAAAAATGTAATGTATTTAATTAAAAATAATTACAGTTTTTTTTTTTCTAAACTGTAGATACTGTAAATTTAATTATAATTATTATTCCTATTTATCTGATATTAAGATAATAACCTCAGGTGGATGCCTAGAGGGGCAACGCCCAGTTGCTCCCCCCCCCCCCCCCTTGCATGGCACTGGTCACAATAACACCAAGCAGAGATTCCCTTTCCTTTAACCTACAGTAGACTGTAGTATGTGAAGTGTCCCGTAATCACCCCCTCACCCTCACCCTCACCCTCACCCCTCCTTCCATTGTTGTGTATGTGTCCCACCACAGTGGAAAAAGTTTGGACATGGCTGCAACCCGTAAAGACCATCCCCGTTTGTTTCCGCCTGAAGCAGGCAGCTGCTTATTAAGGAGTGCTGCACCTCGAGTTCAGATGTGGAATTCTTTTTTTTTTTCCTTTTTTTTTTGAGCCCTCCAGGAGGCTGCCTAACATTGTCAGTGCATGCCTGGAAAAAGCTGGTGCTCCAAGCTGGAACACTTTCAAACCCAGCCCATTCTCAGGCCGCAGTTCATGACTTCAGTGCAACAGTGAGTAAGAGATTCCTTTTCATCATCTCCTTCTACTTTTTTTTTTTTTTTTTTGCCTCACAGCGTCCACTGTGTTCACGTAAACGGGAAAAAATAAAAAGTTCCATTTGGGAATCCTCGTTTGGAGTGAAAAAGGCGCAGTTCATTAAGTGGAGTGAAGGCGGCTTGTCCATTTTTGGAGTCATTAGTGAGTGGGGGAGAGGAAAAAACAGCACAATCCTGACATGTCACAAGATCCGTGCAGAAAAAAATGTGGTTGGTGTTGAAATAGTGAAGGCTTGTGGGAACGTTTTAAGGCTGGGGAATTCACTAGCGCATAAAAACACAACAGTTTTTCCACTGTAAACAAGTGCAGCATTTTGGACATTTCTTGTATACAGTATGTATACAATGTACTTTTTTTGGGGGGTCATATCACTAGAGCTGTGGTTGTCATACTTGATACACCAATTACAATCGTAAATATTGCACCTAAACAAATATTTAAAAACAATTCTAAGAGACTACATGCATATGTATCGCGCATAAAGTTATACACATTTGACCAAACAAAAAAACGTTATTGTAACTATGCCAGATTGAACATCAATCATTGCACTTAAATATGAGTATTAGAGATTTAATGCATATGTAATGTACTACAGATGGTTTAAAATATATATATTAACATTATACAGTACATTTAATTAAACAATTATTTTGCATACCATTAGAGGGAGCCCAACTAGCACTGCCACACAAAAAAAAAAATCACAAGCCAAAATCCGCTAAGAAACATCGTTTTTCATGAAAATGACAGTGAAGAAAGGCTTGACTTTCCTGACATGTTTACGTCAAGTGAATGAAATCCTTTCTCCACTGCCGTAAGCAACAAAACCTAACCAGTATTGCGTACTAAAAGCACTAAACGTTTGTAAAAGTAACTTTTAATACCAATTGTGTAAGTTTGGCTAACTTTTAACGCTTTACACGCACATTTAGATAATAAAAAATGCACACAGTAAAGAATTCAAAGTAGGTGGAAAATACTTGACAAGACAGTAAAGTACTCACATGTATAGGTGGACCCCTGGTAGAATTAAAAAGGCTGTAGGTGGAGGTAAAAGGTTGGGTCTTTTCCTTGCTTCTCGTGCGACGTTTGATGTCGTTCTCAGCTTCTTTTTTTTTTTTTTCTTCTTCTCCCCAGCCCTCTTCCTCACTCCTACTTGGATGCTCCTCCTCCTCCTCCTCCTCCCGTTTTCTGCATGTAAGCGGGGATGCCTGGCAACACTGTGGGCAGCACAAAACACTCCAGAGAAGGAAGAACAGGGAGGGAGGGGCCGTGAATAAAGTATTTGGGCGGGGCGCTTTTTTTTTTTTTTAAATCATTTTATGAAATGACACACGAGGACTTCACATGACATCTTGCTACTTGTGATACAGTCCTTAGTTCAAACCACACACACACACACACACACACACAAAACAATAAAAAAAATAGTTTTTTTTAAAATGAAAATAATGGTTTTGTTTGATTTCTAGCTATGTTAATAATTCACGGACTTAAAAAAAAAAATGCTCATGATTGTTTCAAGTGCTCACCCCTCCCTTCTTATGCAACGGACTCGTCCATCCTTTTATCAGTGTATCTCTTTACGGCACGTGTATATTTTTTATTATTATTAACTATTTGGTTCATTATACAATTTAAAATAAAACGTTGTTGCATTCATAACGAAGTCGTTGCATCCATTCTAAGTTATTGTGTGAAAATTTGCTAAAATCTAAGATTAAATAGTACAAATCAACACAAAAATATGCTTGAAAAAAATAATTGTCTTATCTTATTTTTTTTTAAAGACAAAAAATACGATTTAAAACCGAAAAAAGGCACCTTTTCTAGAAAATAACCTTTTTTTCTAGACACCACTTTTCACACACACAAAATACATATAATGGCAAAAGTTTGACCCTTGAACTTTTCAAACTGACTTTTTCTTTTCCTCTTAATGTTGGTTTGTCTCACTGTTAAGATTTAAAATGTAAATTTAAACACTTTCTTGAAATTATTTTTTTGCCATCCAAAAACGTATTTTTATTTATTTATAAAAAAATAATCTTATTTATATTTTACTATTCATTAAATATTAAAATATACCAGTTGGAAAATTATCTTGGAAAAACAACAACAAAAAACATTCCCTTGTCTTTAATGTAAGAAAAAAATAATAAACTTTTCCTTAAGCTAGTGTTTTTAGGCTTTTCAATTAACATTAGTAGTATTTTTATGCTCAAATGTATGTTAAAAAGTTCCATAAAACATTGCATGTACAGGGAATAAAGTTTTTAGTTGGACTGTGGAATGCCTTATCTATATTTCCATTATTCTCCATGGAGAAAACAATTTGTTCCATCAATTCCGTCTTGAATTGATGATGGTGCTGCCAATGAACGATGACCATACATTTAATGTCTCCAAAAATGAGGATGTGATTCATAAAAGAAACAAGGTTTAATTTACAGTTTTACTAAATGTACATTTCTTTTTAAAAAGTATCCTTATACACAATAAATACAATACAAAATTAATCTGTAATACTATACTTCAAATTCTCTTGCGGTCTTTTTTGTACATTATTATTGTTCCTTTCTCTCTCTCTCTCTTTTGTTGTCTCCGCCGCCTCGCCGCTTGTGCTGCGTTTCAGTTGGAATTGTCCACTGGGCTTCCATAAAACAAACAAAAAACACACATGGAAGAAAGGAGGGGAACAGAGATGACGGTTTCAGGATGAGCCTGGCCTGCCCCCTGCTGACTGAAATGAATCAAGGCCTTGTGAGCTTGAAGGACAAACGAGGTCAGAGAAAAAAAAATGTATGTAATAATTTGCATTTGAATGTTTTCATGTGGGCCTTGAAACAAGTATGTCATCATACGGCTTGTGCTACGTGCTCATCACCCAATCGAATGTGTTTGTGCAACACCTTATTTCAAACTGGGTTTATGACGTAAAATATACTATTCGCAAAATATTTGGGTTATTGGGTGAAATTTCAGGATGAGCGCACATGTCCAAGTGACAATATTTTTTCACAACCCGCACCTCGCCAACAAGCAGCGACATGAAAAATGTCAAGGATCAAACACCGATTATTCATTTTCCAATCATGGCCATATCTATGCTTTTCTGTGACTCTTCCAGTCTCTGTTGCAAAATGCTGGTGACTTTTGATGGCTTGTTAATGTTAATCAATTGCAATGGGTCATGTTCAAGTTGACATCCATGGGAATTTTCATGCATCAATTGTATTGTGAATTTTGCCGTTCATTCGATTATATATATATTTTTTGAATCAAAATGAATCACATAATTTCCATAAATTCGCTATCCTGTGAAAAACATGTCAATTTTTGTCTTTTTTCCCCTTTACATTTTTGGAATGAAACTGAATGCAGACATCCCAAAAACGTTTAAAAAAAAAAAGGACATAAATGTTTTTCACTGGGCAGCGAGCAATTGCAAATTACACATTTTATACTTGTTCTAAATGTTGAAGAAATAGAAATAACCCAGATGATGTATAACAAGCTCTCTTTTGGACTAGCTGAATAAAACACGCCTCTCGTCTAAAGAGCAAGTGACTTGGAGTCACTCCAAAGGACAAGACAGGCATGCACTCAAGCTCTGTTCGCAAATGGGTCTGGGAGTGCTGATGCAGACCCCCTTTTAAGAGCTGTAGCAACCTTGCTCGGTGCTAACGACTAAACTGCAGCCCACCAAGTGCGTTCGTGAAAGAGGTGGTGGTTCTTCACAGTCCAAATCTTTTAATTCTCCTTTTGAAATATTGTGGATAAAGGCTGCAGTGCAGTGCAATTCCTTGTTGACGGCTTTCCAAATAAGGGGCGTGCGTTAATCAGTGTTAAAAAAAAAAAGGGGGCATGTTAATTCGTTATTAACGTGCTCATTTTGGCACCCTTATAAATATATACCGTGTTTATACAGTGTACACCCACATACACAAATTTTTTTCTTCGGTGAAATTTCCAGTTGGATGTTATGCCATGAGAGTTTTTCCTCATAAAATATGTGCCTTGGCTCAATGAAAGTTGGGAAAGCCTGTTTTGGAAACATTGTGAGCAAAAAGGAACATAAAGGGAGGGTTGGGGCCATGATCACGTGACAACACAAGGAGAAGCCCAGACAGGACAAGACAACAAAAACTTGACTAGAGAATCCGGAGGACAAACTTAGCAGACTCGTCAAGACTCCCTCCCTAGTCTCTCGGGCGCCCCCCTCCCCTTGTCAGCGGGGCCAAGGGGGCGAGGGGGCCGTTATCTGCTCTGAGTCTGTGGCACCAGGCTGCCGTTGTGGCCGCGGCCACCGACCTGAGGGTGCTGGGCCGAGGCGGACGAGGCGGAGGAGGACGACGGGGGCCCTGAGGGTCTGTGCGGGGGAGCCGAGCGTAAATGCGTCCGGCCGTTGCCCCCCTTGTGTTGGTGGTGCCCCCGTAGCGTGGGCTCCTGCTGCAGGTTGAGGATGCTGTCGATGGCGCATTGCAAATGCTCGTTGAGGGAGTCGTCGGGGGGGCTGCCGCTGGAGAAGCTGGCGTTGTCGGGCGAGTCCGACTTGCAGCGCTTGGCGGGGACCGAAGGGAACTCCGGCGAAGGGGGCCCGGGGGCGTGCTGGTCCATCCTAAAAGTCCCTGCTTGTCTCTGTTTGGTTTTCCCGCTCGTCCGCTTGTATTTAGGGAAGTCGGCGTCCTGCTCCGTGCGCTCCTCCCCCTTCACCCCCTTGACGGCGTGGTTGAACACGTCGTCTACGTGGTCTCGGCCTCTTTTCTCCACCTTCACGCTAGCTATGACCGTTCTCTCGTGTGAGGGGGTGGAGTAGGGCGCCGAGTCGTCATCCCCTCCACCCCCAGGGACGCCCGGCCGGACCCGGGGACTAATGTTCTCCCGGTAAGTTTTTTTGAGGGGGAGGCGGCAGGTAGTCTGCGAGGGCGCGGGGGTGGCGGAGGCCGGGTTGTGGTGCTCCAGGGTGCCGTTCATTTGCGTGGAGGACGAGCTCTGAGAGGGGTTGGACTGAGTGGTCGCTGCGGTGACCGACACGGGCGACTGGGTTCGGATGACCCCGGCGGGCGCAGGGGTGGACGAGGGTTGGGATTTTGGGGTGTTGGGCTGGGAGGTGTGCACGGGGTCTAAGGCTGTGTTGTGGACCACCTTACCAAAGCCCGTTTGGTCCTGCTTGATCTTGAGCTTCAAGCCGATCCTCCTCCGAGCCTCGTAAGTTTTAATGGGCGGCTTGCTTGTCCTCTGCAGGAGCGCATCGTCATCGTCGTCGTCCCTTTTAGACTTGGAGGAGGAGAAGAACGATGACGCCGCAGGGGTGCGTGATGAAAAGGGGCTCTGGCCAGTCGGTTCGGATCCACCAGGAGGTGGGGGGCAGCTACTGGACCACGACACAGAGGCCCCGCCGCCACCCTGCTTTATGACCAGTTTTGTCGGGGGGAAGGAGGCAGAAGGAGGGGCGGCGACAGGAGCGGGAGCCGGCGCTGGAGACGGGCTGGGAGCGGGAGGGGGTTTCGGCGGGACGTGCGAAGGAACGGCCGGTGTGGGAGGTGCGGGTTCTGGCGGAGGAGGCGGTGGAGGGGCTGCGGCGGCAGCCGGGGTGACGGCGACACCGGTGGCGTTGGAGGCGGGTTCACCCGGAGGAGACTTTTGTTGGGACGAAACTAAACTCTCCAACAGGCGGGCGTTGGCCACAAACTCCTCTGCAATCACACACAAGTACAATTTCAGTCAGCACAACTACAAGAGGAACCACCCGCCGAATATTCTAATAAAGCTAAACGTGGCCCACATAAAAAGTTTGTAGGAAAAAAGTTAAATGTAAATATAAGTGAAAGTTAAGTGTTAAAATATTTACACTTTTTTTTTTTTAAATAAAAATGTAAATGAACATTTGTATTGCTACCTGCCACAAGGACTGCGGATAGAAAACAACAAAGTTGTAATCTGGTATAAAGCATCACTACTCTTGGATTTAATGATTTTATTTTTGTGGTCCCTGACAAATAAATGAAAAAGCTAAAGCAATGATTCTCAAAGTGTTGTATTAGTACCAGTACTAGGCTTACATGGGCTCTCCCTAGTGGTGCCCAAATGAATCACTGCCCAAGTACTGCATCGGTCAGTAGTATTTCACTTCTAAGGTAAACACATTTGCAATTAATCTTTGAGAACATTTAGTTTAAAAACTTTGATTTATGTATAATTTGTAAGTACAATAGATTTTAATTGAATCATTACTTTGGTATATTTTTTTCCTAAAATGTTATTGTTTTTGCTTATAACATTTTAAACTTTATTCCTGTAAATAAAATTACATATTTGTTCTTATATTTATTTTGCGGGCAATATAACAACTTCATTGTTAATTAATTAATTTTGGTTTTTGTTGTAGAAATTTGTTTTTATGTCTTTAACTTAGTCTTTTTTCCTCATATTTTCATGTTATTCTTTCAAACCATGGTGTGTTATTTTTCCCATGACAGCAAGACTTTGTCATACAATTAGATTTTTTCTTTGTGATATTATGACTTTATGCATAATTTGATTTTTTTTGTATAACATGTTGTCTTTATTCTTTGCAAATAACATCTTTTCTTTTTATAATAATATTCGACTGTTGGGAATACAACCTCTGTCTTGTTCATGATAAATATTTAGGCCTGCTATATTTGAATGGGCTGGGACTTGGTGTTAAAAGGTTGAGAACCACTGACTTAAACTAAACATGCCAATCTTTTCCTAGTCATGTATTGGGGTGTCTCTTCACATGCTAAGAAACTAGGATGTGTGCATCCCACTTTAGAGGTTTTACTGGCGAGGCACAGCCTACCTGGTCTCTCCTTGGCCAAAATCTTGTCCTGGCTTAATGCGAGCTTTTCCTCCTGGATGAACATGCGGTCGATCATCACCATCTCCGCCGAGGGGCCAAGTCTCTGCTGCAATTCAAACGTCAGTTCAGTTTTCAGGTGAGCGGTTTAGGGAGACAAGGGAGAACTGGTGCGGGGGGGGGGGGGTCTCACCTTTGACTCGGAAAACAGCAGGTAGCGATATTTATCAAGCATGGCTTGCGTTCTCTTCAGCAGCTGGGTGGAGACGCTCTCAAATTCATCATCCACTGTGCACAACAAAATTAGCATGGAATACGCAATCAAGTTTTATATGATGATCATCGTTTTGTTTTATTTATGCTTTCCTCTGCTCTGTCAAAACACTTTGTAAAAATGTTTACTTATTAGTAATACAAAGCTATTGTTATTTATTAACACAATGAATGAAGATTTTTTTTTTTGAGGGACCTGGGAAGGTTGAATAACATTTCAATTAATTTAATTGGGGAAAATGTATTTGGTAGTAGGGATGGGTATTGCCAGAGACCTCGCAATTTGATTCTTTACATTGCGATTCAATTTGATTTTGATTATTTAGGTTGTCATTTGATTCAATTTGATACCAATTCAGCAAGTGCGGCTTTCAAATCACACACAAAGCACCCGCCCCTATTTGATAGACTAGTAAATTGAGTTTCATTTTTGGTCACAGAAAAAAATAATTTCGGAAGTTAAGAAGGCACCACTGTATTATTATTATTATTATTATTTTTTTTTTTTAAAGGCAGCCAATCTCCAAAGTTCTTGTTACCTTTCTGATAATCTTGAGACGAGTTGGCAGTTCCCTGGTAGAGATGGTAAGGCAACAGTCGGTGCAGCGTATCCTCAAACGAGTAGAAAGGAGCGTTGTAGTTCGGGTGAAGCACCAAGCCTTGATGTTTCCTCAGCTGCTCCATCAATCTGCAGAGGGGATGGAAAAAAAAAAATCTTACTCCGCAGGTTAAAAAATAAAAATAAAATAAGGCGTGCAATGAAATCAAGAAAAGAACATTAATAAAGAGAGTGTCACAAACCTGGCTTCTTTGCTCGGCTCCGCACTGAAAGGCATATTCGCTGTTGTCTGCAATGTGAAAGAGGATTACCACCTTTAAACAGACACTTAATTTGGACACATTATGGAAAATTGGCTTTTTAAGTACGTGTACACAAATAGTCTGGTCTGTTTTTTTTTTTTTTGTGTGATATACGGAGAGTGTTAAATTGAAATGAGAGCCAATTTTAACACTAATAGTGCACACTAAGGATGAATATAAATTATCAACATGTACACCGGTTTGTGTTCACTTTCAGATATCACGTCTTAATGCTCTGCATACAGTCATAACACACAAATTGAGTTAGCAAATGTATACATTTTGGTAGCAACACACCAATTCCAGTATAAGCATGGATATAAATATTATCCTGGTGTAAAAACTATTATGAAAACCCCAAAACTATTATAACCCTCATCCCAAATGACTTTGGGCAAGAACCACTGGACTTGTTGCCAGTCACTCACAGGGCACAATAAGGAATCACACCAATGCAAAAATTTAGTGTCTTCCTTGAATCCGTTTTTAGAATGCAGGAGGAAGCCAATCAACTCTACAATCTCATTCGGTGTCGCCTTGTCACTCACCAGGTCCCGTTTTTTAAAGCTATAAAAAACATAGGTCACAGATAATACAGGAGAACTTAAGAATGACAACCCCAAGTGGACAAAATTACCTGAGACCTCTCAAATCTGAATACTTGAATAGGCGACGAGATAATAGATTTCTAAAATATTCAATAGCTGCAGATGTATTGCTATCTCTCCACAGGAAACCGATTTGAACTCACAAGCACTCGCTTGTGAGGCAGACCGGCCGGTTGAAAACATCATGTCTGCAATGTTAGCCTGTACTGAACCCCAAATGTTCTTCATAGTAAAAGCGCGTTTATACAAATACAGATCTTCGCTTACTTGAGGTTGTAGAGGAGCGGGGGGCTGTGGAGCAGGCATTTGGGTGACATTGGTGCCTAACACGTGGATCTGCATGCCAGCTTTACCAAGAGTCATGCCTCCAACTGAGCTGATCACTCCAGGTTTTGGCTGAATCTGTAACATAAAATAAAAAGGAAAAATATATATAATATAGAACAATTCAAATACGATAAAAAAATAATCTGCAATGCAGTGAAACTGCAAAAAGTGAACAGCAATTACTTTTTTACCCCTCCCTAAACATATTTTAAATTTTTTTTAACACACTGTAAACATGCATTAAAAAAATGCAAGCATAAAATGTAAAGAAAATGTGAATTGTAGTAAGTGTGTCTGATATGTAGGGCCTCTTAACGTTGACGTTTCTGTGTGTGAACAAAAACAATGGACACAAAATGCAGATTTCTGTGACAGACAACTAGATACATTCCATTTTAAAAATCAGCAGTGTAGCAGACACTCTTGTAAATAAAAAGACACTTGATGTGAGATTCCGTGTTGATATAAAAAAAGATTACCCACCTGTGCAGGCTGAGTAAGGCTCGCGGGAGCGATAGTCTGATTCACCTTGGCTCCAGCTGGTCCCTGGACTCCTGAGACTACCTGTAAGTCACTTGAGGCTGCAAAGAAATCAGGCAGACTGTCAGAAAGGGCAGAACGCTGCTGCCTCGCATTGCCCAGCATGTGACGCAGGCTTACCGGTAACAGGACTTGTAATGAGCACGGAGGTGGGCTGCAGCGCCGAGGACAGCTGAGCGTGTGTCGCGGCGCTGGCGGATGAGGTGATCACCGCTTTGTCGACAGGCACGTCTTGCTGCACGCTAAACTGGCTGTTGGCGGGAGGCAGAGCCTGAGCCTGAGCCTGAGCCTGAGCCTGAGCCTGAGCCTGAGCCTGAGCCTGCGCCTGAGCCTGAGCCTGAGCCTGAGCCTGAGCCTGAGCCTGAGCCTGAGCCTGAGCCTGCGCTTGAGCTAGAGCCTGAGCCTGAGCCTGAGCCTGAGCCTGAGCCTGAGCCTGAGCCTGAGCCTGAGCTTGAGCCTGCGCTTGAGCCTGAGTTGGCTGCTTGACCTGCAGCAGGATGCTTTGCTGGATCTGGAAGCACATTGACAAAGACAGCAGAAAAGTATGATACCAATCAATGCGTAGATTAAGGAGATGAATCAAATATGTACAGTCTCCTCTTTTCATTTGTGTTGTCTGGAGGAAAAAAAGTCTGAAGGACATTGCACACCTGGTGGAGCTTCTCCAGCAGCTGCTTCTGCTGCAGCGTGGGCTGGCTGATGGCCGACAACGTCTGGATTTGTGATCCCAGCAGCGCCAGGTGCTGCTGCTGATCCGCCGTCAGGCTGTGGACGGCTTTTAACACGCTGGGGGTCGGCGCGACAGCGGGAAGGGCGGCGAACGGGTGCGCAAGCGGTGGCTTGGGCGACTGCGACACGGGTGGCTGCTCCTGGTGTTGGTAGGGCGCCGGCTGGGAGGCGGGCCGCGGCTGAGGCAGGAGCTGCACTTGGATCTGGGTGGATTGCTGTTGGGCAACTTGGGGCTGCGAGGGGGACTCGGTGGCTTGGTTATGGACGATGAAGAGGGGCGGCGGGTGGGACGAGGGCGTGCAAGAGCGGGAGGGCGTTTGCGACGACGGCTGGGGTTGCGAGGGAGGACGTGACTGTTGGTGGTGCGGTGACTGGATGTGTTGACTCAGAGTCAGCGGCGACTGCGAGGGCTGCGGGCTGTCGGCTAAAGGGGGCGCTGCTGCGTGACCGGCCAGGGCCGGCGAGGGAGACATACTCTGGATCTTCAAGGGCTGCTGGTGTCCACTGGAGGGTACCTGTGGAGGAGGAATATAAAAATCTAACACACAATCATTTGGATCACACATAACTAACTAGAGAATGTAATTTGTGTAAGAAGCTGGAGCTGAAGCTGAACTGAAATGCTGTGAATTTGAATGAATTGTTGAAATGTAAAATGTGAGACTTGGATTGAATTGTTTGAATCGGTCAAGAAATGTGGAAAGAGGAGATAAATATGCCAAATTTATCTCTTGATCAGGTGACTTTTGTGACTGTGGAAATTTTGGGAATGTCATAAGTATCGATGTCTAGAATGAGCTGAACAGTTTAAAGTTGGAATTCTTTGAAGCAGTCAAGTGATGGAGAAAGACATGGTCGATATTCAAACATTTCCATTGATTTGAGAAAATGTGGAATACTGAAAAGTGTGGGAATTTTTGGACTGTAAATTTTTTTTCCCAGAAGTGGTCCTGAATAGAATTCGAATTTCTCGGGAAACGTGTTAATTTTAGAAGGACAAAAAAGTGGAGAGAATAACAGCTATGAAGAGAGGGGGGTGAATATAAGGTTGAAAGATTTTTTTTTTTTAATGCCGTTAACGTTTTTAAATATGAACTATTAATTTGGGAACTTTGTCATGTAAAATGGAGAATGTAGTACTATAAATGTTGGAAATTTGGGAGAGCGAAAAGCAAAGACATGCTGAATTGTGCCAATATTTTTAGGCTGGAATAGTTTGGATCAGTTGAAAAAAAATGTAAAAGGGTGTGTTAAATTTGTAAAATGTCTCATTCATTTAAATAGGACGTATTGTATATTCATGGCAAATGTGGAATTGTGGGAAAAGTAGACATTTGATGAAAACTGTTTCCAAAGTAGTCCTGAATTTTAGGAATAATTAAGAGTTGGAAGCTATGGCTGGTGAATGTCTGTTTATGTTCTAGAAGCTATCATTTGGCTCCATAAATCTTCCACTCCACTCAACATCAATGCTATAAAATACAGTTCTAGCTCACAAATGGATCTTCAACACACGTATTGCATAAAATAAAATAATACAAATGTAAAAGATGGAAAAGACTAATGATTGCATCTCAGAGGAGAATTAATTTCCCCCCTCCCACCCACCAAATGAAATATCTTAACAGGGGGAAAAAACACGATATTGTGACTGGAGTGATCTGACTACTTTAAGGATGGAGAACTTCGGTTTTGGGTTCCTTCAAAATACAACTCAGGGCTTAGTGCAGTATTAACAGATCTGATTGACTGACTGATCCGTCATTAACAGTAACAGTGAGAGTAAGTTGGTTGAATTTGACTGTTTTTTAACTGTTAGTAAAGAAATAAGAAAGACCATACATTTGTTGAAGGTATTACGAACGATACAGTAAACCAACAAGGAGGGTAGGGACCAAGCCCTGCCATGATGGCTAAAAACTGCAAGTAAAACCTGTCTCCCCCCCAAATTTGTATGATTCGTTGAAACTGTAAATATACCATCATTTACTATCTCAAACCACTTCAATATCGTTTTAAACTCATGATGTTACAGCATTGCCATTTGAGATACCTTGCTTATAGATTTACTTGAGTTTGAAAAAAAAAAAGTAATAATATTTTGCTGTAAAAGCACTATTATGTTCAGGAGTTTGGGCCGCAAGAATGTAACATGGCAATCCACTATTGTTGTAAATGTTGGCGCTGTTGACGCAAACGTCATGTGAGAACTTGAGACAACCATTTTATTGTCTCGAGAAAGTTGTGTCACTGTATTGGATTAGATGAAAATAAACTCCCTCTAGTGGACAAACGGACATGAAGTGTTTGATGAGAAATTAAGAATACAGTAACAGTAAACCTCCGCTCCTTTCATCGTGGATTATGGGTTTGTAGTCCCACTATTCTTTTTGTCTAGTTATAACTCAACTGTGTTTAGCATTTGGAGATATAACCCCACACTATGACACTAGGTGGCAGAACACAATTGTGTTGAACAATAACTGTACATTTGAAAGACGGGAAAACAAGAAGTGTCTCCAACTTCATTTTTGCTAAAGTGATTAGAGATTACAGAATTTTTCCAATCCTCTATCATCCTGCATTTTACGCCTACAGATCATTTTACAATGTACAACTTTACCTTATATTGCGAGAATACTGGTTTTGTAAAAAAACAAAACAAAAAAAACCAAGGGATTTGGTGTTACATTGTATATTTTTGTTTTATCCATCGCTCTTGCTCTCTCAACATATTAGCAGCCGATAAAATAGTCCCTAACTCCACATAAAAGCATTCCATTTTACTACACTTCAAAGAAAGCCATTTGATTGCCAATCATATGGAATATCCTAAGAGATTAATAATTACCAAGTCTCATGCTTTCACACACAGCAAAGCAGTTTTAATAACACACACAAGCTGCAAAGCATGTTAGCTATTTGTGCACTACAGTACATTGACATGGAAGCAAGACTACACAAATAGCACGGCAGCTAAGGGGGAAAAGGAGATAACGTCTAAGGGCTGTGGCGGCAGCAGCAAGTGGATGGGGGCTTAACGTAGAGGGCACGTCTACCTGCTTTACCACTGGGGGCCTCTGACCCACCAACGAATCACTTAATTCATGGACAGTGCGGGCCGGAGTCATGACGCCGGCGCTGCTGACGATTACGGACGCAGGGACCCCCGCACAGGGGCTCGATTCACCCTCTCTGTTCTCCGGCTAATAGTTTACCGTTACCGGGGTGAGGGAGGAGAGAAGGAATGACAGGAGGTTGGATGAGAAGCAGAATGGTGAGCCAGAGAGGTCAGACCAAGGCTGTGTTTGGAATCATTTACTTATTGCTGACTCCCTAAGCACAGTGTAGGGATTTTTACGTCGTAGACTATCTAGTTTGCTCATCAGTCAAATGAAAAAGACTTTTCAAACACCACTCAGCCACGCGGTTAGGCCATTCCATCATGGCTGTTACATAATTACAACATACACGATGAATGTCAGCTGCTGGATCTCCCCCAAAAATATGAACAGTACAGTGGTGACTTGAGATAAAAGTCAAATTTTTTCCATGACCACGCTCATAACTCAAAAACATTGACTCAAATCGTCTTTCCCAACTGAAATGAATGGAAATGCTATTAATCCGTTATAACACCCCAAAAAAAGCAAAAAGGTTTGCAAACATAGCAGTAACTTAAGAGTCGACGCCCGTATATTTGACAGCATCCACTCACATTTTTCCCGGGGGGAGCGCAGCGTTTGTGTGTGTATAACATAAAGAAGGTAAGATCACGACCACAGTCTGCTGTTAACATGCTTGAAAAAGGTTACAGTGTTGTATAAAGCAAATATAGAAAATAGCCAATGGAAACAATGTACCGTAATTCAGTCAAACTGCGGGCGCCTTGGACGGATTTAACTAATTTCCAAGATGACTGAGGGCACTATATAAGGGATTGCCTATGCTCACTACACATTCAAACAAGACTACAAAATAAAGTACCATTATGGCAAACTCACTATACTTTCTAATGGAAAGGGAGTGATTCCCAACACAGCCCACTCTGTGACAATGTTAATGAATGTTTTGGGGTTAGATGTGCCAAGAGGAAGAAACTGACCTGCTGCAGGAACATCTGCAGAGACTCCTGGCTTAGGATCATGCTCGAGCCCTGGTTGGTGAACAGAAGCCTTCCTGGGCTGTGCTGAGCCTGGTGAGAGACCAGCCCGACCGCGGTCACTGGCGAAGACGAGGACATGGACGGAGCGGAGGATGAAACGGTGCTGACTGAGGAAGGCGCCTGCTGCATGGCGAGGATAGAAGCCTGCTGGGCAGCCTGGTCGGTGGCGCTCCCCAGTACAGTCACACACTCGCCGGGCTGACCTTGGGTTATGGTGGCTGCCATCGTGGATGCTCCGGTGCTGCTGCTACTACTACTGCTATTAATACTACTGCTATTAGTACTACTACTACAACTACTAGTGCTGATGCTGATGCTGCTGCTGCTGGGGATTCCACCTGGCTGGGTTTGCAGAGTTGTCTGAAGGCTGACTGCCGGGCTTAAACCCTCCACCTGACCTAGCATGGTCAAGGAGTTCTGGATAGGCATGCCCTGGATGACCGTCGGGCCGTGTCCCGACACAGTGTGGGTCTGTGCCTGGTTCTGCGTCTGAGCCAACGAAACCGGCATCTGAAACAGGGTTGGCGTGCCCATCTGGCCAGGTTGAAGCTGGATGGGTCCCGATAGAATGTGGGCTGCCCCAGGATGTCCCTGGGAAGTCAACACTTGACCTAAATTGATGTTCTGGTTCGCGGTTAAAATCTGGTTGGCAATGAGCTGCCCACCAGGGCCCTGACTGGTTATGATGTGGCCTCCGTGGTGTTGGGTCAGGATCTGCCCGCCCGCTTGCAACTGCGGCAGGAGGAACTGATGGTTCTGACCTTGCAGTACCGTCTGAGAGGGAATAACGATACTGCCTGATTGGTTCAACAAGTGTACGCTGAGCGGCTTGCCCGCCGCTTGGGGCACCTGTTGCTTGAACAACGTTTGCTGGAACTGCGAGCCTTGCGTCGCGGCTTGAGTGGTGAGTACAACGTTTGAGCCTGGTTTTCCAGTCAGAAAAGTTACATTCTGAGCTGCAGACACAGGAATTTGTTGCAACCCGAGGGCCTTGGTGGTGTCGTTCGGCAGGTTTTGGGGCGACGGCTGCTGCTGCTGTTGCTGCTGCTGCTGCTGTGGCTTGAAAAGTTTTGTTTGGAGGGCTCCCCCCTGAGGAGGTTTAGGCTGAATGGGTGTTGGTGTGCGCTGGATGATCACGTTGTGCATGATTTGGCCTTGCGTTTGTGAATGGGGTGCCATTCCTGAACCCAGGGGCGTGCTTCCAAACCCCAAAAGTCCAGGTGCGGTCATGGTGCCGCTACTGGTGCTGTTCGTACTGCTAACAACCGCGGCTGGTCCGTTTAAAGCTGGAGATCCCAAAGTGGTTTTGTTGCTTTGGATGAGAAGTCCACCTCCTGACGCCCCAAGCCCTGTTTGAGTTGTGGCACCCGAAACCTCTGGCCCAGACTGATGCAGCTGGTAGCCACCCATGGCTTTTGCCAGAATAGGCTGCCCAGACTGATTGATAGTCATGACTGTGGGTTGCCCCACAACCTGAATCTGTCCAATCCCCAAATGTCCAGACTGGCTCCCGTTCGGGAGAGTTTGAAGACTTGAAATTGGTTGAAGTGTCACATTCCCGAGGCCCACGGGCTGCATGAAAGGCTGAACGCTGATGGCCTTATTCATGACCTGGGGTTGGAGCTGAAGACCCTGCTGAGCCAGCACGGAGCCCAGCATGTCAGCGGCAGCGTTCGGGGGAGTAGCGGTGGCGCTTTGGGCCGACCCAGGAAAGATGGCCGCCGCTCCCCCGACGCTGATGCCTACACCGACAGCCGCGCCACCGGCTCCCGTGAGGCTGGCGTCAGGCAACGTTTGAACCACCTGCGGAAGGCCGGGAATCCCAAAGGATTCCAGGTCCAGCTCCGCATTGGCTTCTTGTAAACTCTGCTCTGTGATGTTGGCCTCGGCCAAGCTCTGCTGCAGGATGTCGCAGGGCTCGTGGTTGGTCCCGATGCCGTTGCTGCCGCCTTCCCCGTCGGGGGAGCCGCCCAGGATGTCGTCATCCTCCAGGAAGTCCAGGTCAACGCTGACTCTGGGCAGGCCTGCCGCCTCATTGGCCGAGAGCTGGACTGTAGGCTGGACCTCTGGAACATGGCCCTTGAATCGAGGAGTAAACAAGACGATAACTGAATTTAGGGGTCGGAGAAAATATAGACTAGCGCATATTCTGTTTTACATTTCTGATTTCTACTGATCTACATTTGCTGTTCGGTCCATTCAGTTTGATCAAGTCAGAACGCCATCAAGGAGCAAGCTGATTGTCATTACTTGGTTTTAATAAGCGAAGCAGGGAAAATATTGGATAATGAAAGAATTGCTTTGAATGGTTGACAATAAAAAAGGTAATTTCAGGCTAATTTCAGTGTACTGGTACCTTAGTTATCTTCTAATAAGCCTCCTGGGGACACGTGTTGACAATGAGCACTTGCGCTAAAACACCAAATGCACCTGTTTTGGCCAATCTTTTCGTCAATATAAAATAAATGATTCAAAATCAATCTACAACCTCAGATGTGAATACCCGCAAACAGGCAAATCAAAGCTTGTTAGGTGCGTTAGTGGAGCGAACAGGCAGAGAAGTGGGGGGCGGGGTTTGACAGGCATGCTACATAGAAAACAAGGTGGAAGGGGATTGGGGGATTCTACTCACCCCGGTGGTAGAGAAGAACGAGCTGGTGGGATCACCCGAGCCATCCAAAAGGTCGTCAGTGTCCAACTACAGACACACGCCCACCCGGGATAGGACAGACAGAACCCCCAAGGCCCCCCAAAACCAGCAGGGAAAAAGCCACCAGGACAGGGAAACAGAACATCAGAGGAGGAGGTGGTGGGGAGGAGGGGAAGGCGGTGGCGAGGAAGAGGACAGAACATAGAAAAGAGAACCAAGATTGTAAGGAATCAGCCAAAAGATTAGGGAAAGAGAGGCACAACGACAGGGTTTTGCAGACTTGGGAAGCGTTAGTTTTTCCTTTTTAAGGGTAAAAAGGGAAAGGACAGGCTGAACCCATAAACAGTGCATTCAAAAAGCAAACAGCCAAAACAGTGGAAGGGAAAAGAGTAAGTAAAAAGGGATTTGACTGCAAGGTGCACCAACCAATAGCCTGCTAGTAATGATAGGCCTGAGAAAATCATCTTCCGTTATACGCGGAATGATAGTTTAACACTTAAAACAATGGGGGTCAGTCAAGGCCGGCAAAAATGTCAACTTAGGTTTATATTTTTATGATTGGTATCTAGTGAGGTTATATTCCCACCCACCCGTAGGTGAAAGTCTGCAAAATAAAGAGACCATATAAAACCCCTCCAACACACCTGAACACATTTAAACCCATAAAAACACACTTTTTATACAGATCGTAAACATATTTGAACACCAAAAAATTGCAAGCATAAAACGTATAGAAATGGATAATAAATAGAAACAAATATTTTAATAGTTTAAACCTTAAAAGAAAAAACTGCGATATTAGATTTGAAAATCCATGTAACCAATGTATCTCAGCACAAAATTGGACCCCCGCTGTAAATCCAGCTATCGTCTAAAGACGATCCACCAGCACCTTCCCATCATCATCATCATCATCATCATCATCATCATCATCATCATCATCATCATCATGCCAGCAGATAAAAAGCCCCAGCCACTTGTTGTCATACTCACATGGGTCTCAGATCCATGAAGAAAGTCATTGAGAGCTTCTGGGTCACTGCGGGTGAAAACAAGAGTGAAATTCACAACAGTGCATGATGAGAAAAAAAAAAGCTAAGAAAAGTCGCCTCTTATTGGCAAACTCTTGGTGCCAACTTACCAAATCACATCGAGAAGGCACCTGCCGTCTTCATCATCCATGACAACTGTTTAGGGTAACAATAAATGCTATCAGTCATCACAGAAAGACAAAAAGAAATACAATCAATCTAGTCTACTCTTCCACGACTTACTACCTGAGATTTCATATATGAACAGAAGCAAACAACAAACTGTTTTAATTACAAGAGAGAGTAAAATCAAAGCTGCAGAAAAAAATGCTGCCATGTCTCCCAAATAAGAGAAAAAAATTAAGAGAACAACGTCACAATCTTTCTTGGAAAAATCTGCAATGTTATGAGAAAAAACTTTCAAAACTTATACAAATTAAGTCACTCATGATTAAATAATTTAAAGTAGTTTTGCAATGTGGTGTAGCAAGACTAACAAAAGATTTTCAAGAAAAGTTCAAGCATGAATTGAAATTGTAGGCAAGGGAATGTTGTACCTTCCACACAAACGTGAAATAAATAAATAAATCTAATATTTGTTAGAAATATCCCTAGTTAGATTACCGAACAATATACAGTGAATATAAAAAGTCTACACACCCCTCTGTTGACATCCAGTTGTGACACATTTTCTCCACTTGATGTGCTCCATCCTGTACTTAATGCATTGGCATTTTTTACCCTTCTCCTGACTAATACTTTTGAATGAGATCCCTCTGAATGTGTGAGTATTTAAAAAAAAAAAAAAAGCTACAAAAGTTACAGGAAAAGCCTACTGGAACATCGGAACTGTACGTATTAGGGGTTAATCACTGCATCCTATTATAAGAGGGTGTACACACTTGTGCAACCACATTATCTCAGTTGTTTATTTTGATCTCTACCCTCAACATTTATTTATTTTCAAATAAGTTTTCCAGGTTATAGATCACAATAATAGTAGGAAAAACAAATGTTTTAAAATTGTTTATTTTGGTCCCATTTATTAAATAACAAATACCTAGAGTTCTAAAAGGTGTGTGTTTTGTGTTCAAATCAGTTATTGAATTCAATAATTGAGTACATTTACTTTTACCAGGGTCGTATACTTAAGTATGTGTGAATCTGCCGCTGTTGGAAGTGGTCACTCAAAGAGCAACGCTCTTGATCGCACATTTTGAGTGGTAATACAACAGCTGTTTTTTTGTTTCACTGTGCTCGTGTTATTCACCTTGCCAGTATACAAAACAACTGATAATGAAGAATATGTGTGTCTGTTTTAATCACGATTTCAGAATTTCTCAAAAGAGCAAGTGCACGCATAAAAATTCCCAGACAACATATCCAAAATGTATAGTTGACAACCCCTTTAAAAAATGGGTAAGGCACTATTTCAAATTCATAAGTACATCTTTACTAGATTTTTTTCATTCTTATAACATGGTCAGCCTGGGCTTTTGGTTTTCTATAATTACATTAAGTTCATCATTAGTTGTATGTTATTGTGTTAAGAAAGCTTTCAATGATACCAATCTTGTGAAAAAGGGGATAAAGACTAATAAAGTTAGGAAACTTTGAAACTTAGATTCAACAACAACAAAAAAGGTAACATAAAAAATATCAACCACAATTACTTGTATTAAAACAAAATGGCCAGAAATTAGTGCATTTTCACCGGGTCATCACTTTCTTAATATTTGTCTCAGGAAAGTGATACTTAAGTCACTAGAATTATATTGGAATGATCTGTCGGATAATGGTAGTCTCGTGTAAATCACTTGCTCTGATATTTTACACGCATACCCAATATACCAAGTATTTGTATTCTGTACTTATACCAAATCTGGTGAAATCTAGCATCGATTCGTGTGTTTCAAATGCAAAACATCTTCATTATGTCATTTATTTATTTAAATAGTGAGCTACACAGCATCCAGCAGGTCAACGCAAAAAGACAACAAACGGAGAACGCGCGGTTTCCACGCATCCCGAGCAGCTTTTACTTGCGGTCTCTCGCCGCCTTGACCCAGGACGACCCTGGTATATTCATACATACAGATACACAACCCACACGGTACCCCAACAAACCAAAGTGCCCCCTGCTTGCCTACTCTACAAAGACAGCGGATATTAGCCATTTAGCGGCGCCACTGCGCAGGATATGAATGGGAGACGCTGCGAGCTACATGCTAACTAGTAAACCCCCCCAACATCTACGCCTTCGTAACTCTTTTTCCGTCACGTTCCGCTTACGGTAACAACCCAAAAACCCGCATAAGATGTTCGCGTGATGAATAAAACTATCTGCCTCCAGCTGTGACGCCCGTAATTTGTCACATCGCCTGGGCTCCGTTTGGTTAGCCTTAGCTGGTTAGCCTGCTAGCCCAAGCTAGGCTACCAACAATATTCGGACGTGTATCGCTAGCTCCACAGCCTTTGACATTCAAAACAAACCGCCAGCGGAGGCGGTTTAAACGCCCGGGCATGCACGTCCACACTCTGCCCGAGAAGCTGCTCGTAGCTGGGACATTAAGGCTGCAAAACGCGCAGAGAGGCAACCGATGACTCCTAGCGAGCAAAAAAATATATGAGTTAATGTTGGAATACTCTTGGATGGAGGGGGGTATGCTTGGGAATTCGCTGGGAAAAAAGGAGCAGCGCGTTTTTGGCGGGCCGTGCGGCAGTGTAGCGAGTCGACGCCGCCCGCCGTGCACTATGCGGCGACCCATGCGCTGCGTGAATAAATGCAGCTTTGTTGCAGTTATTGCGATTAATAGAGAAATTGCTACATTGTAACAAACTCACCAGAGACGATAGAGGTGCAGGCAGCGCGGGGTCTCCAGGACAGCCTCGCACGGGCTGCTGCACAGGACCCGACTACGGGCAAGGAACATAGGAGACCGCCGCTTTGCCTGACGGTAAGTCAACACTCAGTACTTTCGGGATTTCCCATCAGCGAATTCATTGATCCCTTTCTCTCGAATATTGCTGTTTTTTTTCAATGATTATTCTTAGTTGTTTATCAAGTTAATTTTTTTAAAGGAAAATCTTCAAACAACAAAGAAGAAGATTAAATGTCAATACGGCAGCACTGTGGACTAGTGCAGTGTTTCCCAACCTTTCTTGAGCCAAGTTACATATTTTACATTAGGAAAACAAAGTCACGGCACATCACCAAGCAAAACTGCATACAGTTACAAAAATACAAAAACATTTAACAATTTGATTACTCCTAGGAATTCTGAGCCTGTTTACCTGAACACAAAGGTGTCCCTATATGTTGGTTGCATAGAAAGATGAGCAGTGGAACATTATTAGTAGTGATAAACACACATTTTCTTACCAATTAATTGGAATTGGATAATTCCCCATAACACACTCTCTCACACGTTAGTAACTGGAAATCACTGTAATAGTAGTTAGCACATCTGGCTCACACTTCTGTTTAAGTTCGAATCTCAGTTCTGACCTCCCTGCATGGAGTTTGTGCTTGTGTTGATTTGTGTTGATTTTCTCCAGATATTCAGGATTCCTCCCTAAAACATGCAGGTTCACTGAAGACTAAATCAGAAATGTCAAACCCTCGGCCCTTTTATGTGTCCTGAAGCAACTGATGTCGATCTACCTTATGATTCATGTTTACATACCAGACCTGAATGTTAATTAGTACTTTCCCCCTCATTATTAAACTCCTTTACTTCAACCATATTTGAACAATTGACTTAATATTTCAAAACTAGTTACCCTTCAATTTGTTGTGTATATAATATTTTTCATGAGGTGATTATACATTTATATGGTTCTACAGTCACAACAGCCCCCTGAGAGAAAATATAACTACAATGTGGCTTTTTTTCTGATGACTTTTACTTTTACTTCCTGCTTTTGCAATCTGCAAAAAACAAAAACACACACACGTGTTTATCTAATTGTTGGTCCGTTGTGTCTCAAATGTACATTTTAGTTTAATAGTACAGTACTGTACTTTTTAGTGAATGTATTGTAATTGTTATGTAAACATAATTTTAGCCTAATAGTACTTTTAATAAATGTATTGTTATTGTTATGTATTTTGTTCTTACTCTTCTAGGGTGACATTTACAATCTAATGACTGCAGATGAAAAAAAATTGCCTTCTGACTAACTCTGGGATATTTACAGAAATGTTGATTATGTACTGTTCCTGATATAAAAAATATATAAAAAAAATACTCTATGCTATATTGTTTTGTTTTGTTTATGCAGGACATATTGTTTGGGATTGTCTTCTCAGTCTTTAGCTGGGATTAAAACTGTGTCCAGTGATTTTTTTCTTCATATCAGTACGAGCAACATGCAAGTTAGTAAATAAAGGAAACTATTTTGTGTACAGAGTTTTTATTTTATTTTAACCCATGCCAAATTATCAAAACCAGTATTGTGTATTAGTCACAGTTATTCACAGTAAAAATTAACTTAAAAACTGCACTTTTCAAAGTATATACTCTTTTCCTTTAGGTTGGCTCTTCCTTTTTATTTATTTTATTTATTTATTAACACAAGCCATCTCTGGAATGACATTCTCAAGGCGCGGTACACGAAATAATCAGTGAAATAAATGTTCAATCTGTGCATGTTTTTTTTAATTAAAAAAAAATCCGATTCATTACATCTGTTTAGTACAGTTCAGTTGTTTAGCGCAATACATTTGCAATTTTGCATGTAGAGCTTCTATCCAGGTCGTTATTGTTTAAACGGACAGTCCGTGAACGCACCAAAAGAACGTTTCCGGTGCTCGCATGTCACGTGACAGCGGAGCTGGCGAATAGTGACAAATCAACGGTTGCTGCTTATGCTACAAGTTTGTTGACTTTTCGCCTTTCTGTCACCTCCTCTCTCTAAACCGCGACACTCGCCGCCAACATGAACAACAGCGGCAAAGAGAAGGAAGCCACGGCTTTGATGGCCGAGGCCGAAAAGAAATTAAAGTCCTCGCAGTCGTTTTTTGGGGCGCTTTTCGGGTGAGTCGCACCAGTGTAGCCGCGTTTGCTAAAGGGCCAAGTAAGCGGAAAAGGTAGCTGGCCAAACTTGACAAGTCATATGTGATTAAACACCTATTTATTCATGTCACTGTCTGTATTATGCGTGTCGTTTGATCGTTGCGGAGCATTTTAAAAGATTACTCCCAATGTGGTCACTGCTTAAAAGACTTAAAAGTGCGTATAGGCTCTATTTAGCGTTACACACCGAGCGAAATTGTCAATTGCTTGTCATGAGGATGCTTGCGTTTCAATTAGGCTCACGATTAGAATAGTGAATGATTAACAAGAATTATTTCGTGAATAAAACGAATAATGTTCATCAGATTACGCCATCTAGCGGAGAAGGTCGTACGCGTCAGTAGATATCAGGTCAGCGTTTGTTTACAACAGCCTTTCCCAACCTTTCTTCGGCCAATTTGAAAAATCTCACGACACGCCACCCCCAAAAAATGTGAAGAAGTGTGAAAAAAGTAAAACATGTTAAATGCCCACTATGGAATTACTTGAGAACTGTTGAAGAAGCTAATATTAAATATTAGTAACTTTGTGTCACGCACAGGGGTTCCTCCAAGCAGGAAGAGGCCAGTGAAATGTACGTGAGAGCCGCCAACATGTTCAAGATGGCCAAGAACTGGTGTGGTATGTCACTTTTCCTGGTCATTGGCACTTGTGCTGCTCTTTTTATCTCTGTTTTAATGTGAAAAGTCCTCTTTTTACAGCGGCAGGGAACGCCTTCTCCCAGGCGGCTCGCCTCCACCTGCAGATGCAGAGCAAACACGACGCGGCAACCAACTTCATAGACGCCGGAAACGCTTTCAAAAAAGCCGACCCGCAAGGTAACATGGTCTCATAATGACACGATGGCACTGTTATGCCATTGTCTTTTACAAAAGAAGGGATGCTGACTTTTGAGAAGTATTCATGTGACAATATGAACATTAATGTGGTTGCATAGCACTGTGTTACATTGAGAAATGTTTCAAATACTGTGTTTACTTGGCGAAATGAAAATGACAGTAGTGGACACTTATGAGTGGGAATGATTTTGAAAGAGTCACCTCTGAGTTAGCAGTCTGTTAATACAGCTCTGTTAACTGTGTCGTAATTGGTACTGTTTAAGCTTCTTTCTTTTATTTTTAATCATTTAGTGTTCATTTTGCATCATGTAAACCCACTTTTGCCTTGAAATTGGTGCTTGCAAACAAGCTGGCAGTGTCTCTAATTAAGTCGGAATCTTCCAAAGGCAAGACATCATCATCTAGGTTTTCCCAATTTTTTAAAATGCATAGTAATATGTAGACTTCTAATTTTGTAAAAAAAAAAATAAAAAAATACATACATTTTTTTAATAATAAAAATTGCCTAAAAGAAGGGATTACAAGGCTGAATTTATATTTATTTATATCTTGTCTCAACAGAGGCCATAAACTGTCTAAACCGAGCTATCGAGATATATACAGATATGGTAAGTTTGGATAATTTTTAAAAATGTTTTATGTTTATGTATGTGATTGTTCGGTGTTCATTTTTAATGTATTTTTTCAACACTTCAGGGCCGTTTCACCATCGCGGCCAAACATCACTTGGGCATCGCCGAGATCTACGAGACAGAGCTGGTGGACATAGACAAGGTGCCAAAAGTCAAAATATTAGGCACGCTTACGCTGTCTAACAAGAGCCAAAGTTAATCCAAAAGTATTGGGAAACAATACACAAACATTCGGGGAAAAAAGTAAAAAAAAAAAAAATACATGAAAAAATTGAATGAGAAAAAAGTTTAGAAAACATTATAAAGTAATACAAAACATGAAATGAAAATAAAAAGACAAAAGTATCAAAATGTTAAAATAATACAAACTACAGTAAACAACACATTCGGGTTTTAGCTTTTGTAAATTCACATATTCCAGATAGTTACTGGAAGTCTATTCTCTAGTTTTCTTAAAAAAAAACAAAAAAAAAACAAGTTTTTCCTTTTCATTGTTTTTTTTTGTGCTCCATCTTGTGACATCTTGGGCTCAGGTAAGTATGTTAAAGTTAGTAAATTAATACATTTTAGATGAAGAATACAAAAATACACTAAAATGTTAGACAAAAAAAAAGAAACAAATGATAGATGACTTCCTTCTGCCGCGTTCCGTAT
This sequence comes from Leptonotus elevatus, assembly GCF_054856555.1. Lineage (NCBI taxonomy): Eukaryota > Metazoa > Chordata > Actinopteri > Syngnathiformes > Syngnathidae > Leptonotus > Leptonotus elevatus. Next base: position 21,933,674 of record NC_141245.1, on the reverse strand, counting down.
ACATCTGATGTCTTCTTTTTCGCTGTTTGTATAGTTTGCATTTAAATTTATTTTTAATTTTTTTGCTATTATGGCACCTGCCAGATGGAGAAGGCTTCAAGACATCTACTCTCGGACGCAAAATTTGCATGAACGATAATTGCAATGAAACATTTTCATATATATTTGGGGTATATTAAATTAAGAAGGAAATGACCCAGGTGTGTCTTTTCCACGCAGGCAATCGCTCACTATGAACAAGCAGCAGATTATTACAAAGGCGAAGAATCCACCAGGTGAATAATTCCAACGTAAACTCCATCAGCGGTCTTACTGTTGTCATCACGAGGTTCCTTTTTGTCATTTGTCGCCTCGGACTGACAGCTCTTCACTTGACTTTTCGCAGTTCGGCCAACAAGTGCCTCCTGAAGGTCGCCACCTACGCCGCCCAGCTGGAGCAGTACCCCAAAGCCATTGAAATCTACGAGCAGGTCAGTTTGATTCTCCGGTACAATGACTCACTGGCTTAATCAATATTTTTATTTGTGTTGATGAAAAAACATTTAAAGAATTGCTATAAATAAATCCTTTCTATGACAGAAGAAGCAAAACAAAATCATTATTCACATTCTTTTTTTTGCCCTGCACGTGATGTGTTCAAGGGCTGCCTAGAAAACGGGGCATCTCAAATGCAGACAGAGACTGACATCATCAATGAATTAAGCCTAACAATTCCACAAGATGGCACCGTGCTTTGGCCCGGAGTACAAAAAGAGAGAATTTTGGTACATGAAGTGTTTTGTTTGTGTTATGAAAGGTGGGCACTTACGCCATGGACAGCACGCTGCTCAAATACAGCGCCAAGGATCACTTCTTCAAGGCGGCGCTCTGTCACTTCTGCGTGGACATGCTGAACGCCAAAGTGAGTTTGCGCAGGCGGCGCCCTGCTACGTTTATCTCGTCGCGGTAATAATACTCATCGTTTCTCAAACCATGTTAGCTGGCTGTGCAGAAGTACGAAGAAATGTTCCCGGCCTTTTCGGACTCTCGAGAGTGCAAGTTGTTGAAGGTAGGGTCCATATTTGGGGCTTGGTCACCCGCTGAACTTGCTTTTTCTTCTCTCATTTTCGCTGCATCTACATGCCATCCAGTAAACCCCGGTGCTGCCCTGGCATGTTGTGGCAACAACGTGGTACTACACTGAACCGTCACTTAAAAATTCATGTCGCTTTTGTTGTTGACCAGAAACTCCTAGATGCTTATGAAGAACAGAACGTTGAAGCCTACACTGACTCGGTGGGTGGACACGTTTGTTCATTAGTATTGTGCATTTGTGTCTCAAGTCTTAACTAAACTAAAAGTGGATTTTAAAAATGTTGACAGGTTAAGGAGTTTGACACCATCTCGCGGCTTGACCAGTGGCTCACCACCATGCTGCTGCGCATCAAGAAGACCATACAGGAGGAGGAGAGCGACCTGCGCTGACTTCCCCGCAGCCCTCGCCACGGCGTTTCGTGTTTTTTCCTTGGCTCTCACTCTCTCTCTCGCTCCCTCCCGTCATCTTTACTTACCTTTAAGCCCTTACGTTCTTCCTTTCATAACATCCACGGGATCTGATCTCTCAGTATGAACACTACCCTCCTGAGTACATTAAATGGTTATTAGTCTGTTGTCATATTGCCAGCACATGACTAGAGACCGAGCCCAGCCACTAATGGTGAAGAACCACAAGTAATTGACACCCAAAAACTTTTAGAATCCCCTTTATTGATAAGTCTATAAATACAGCACAAACTATGATCTCAAAACAGCTTATCAACACTTTGAACTCATCTTACATTATTACCCTTAATAGTAAATGGCTAACAAATGAATCGCACCTAAATTGAGCGTGTACATGCACATGCGGCAAAGTCTCTGCTATAACCCAGACTAAATTTGGCTCCTCCCATGACATCGTTTCAACAAACTTCCTTTTGCAAACTGAAGGGTGGGCGAAAAGAAACTAGGCATTAAAAATTGATGATAAAATATATATTGCTATTACAAATTTAAATAAATCCATATTCTGTCTAATGTGAGAAAATTAAAGTAAATGTATTTTAACATGCGCATCAGTGGCATCAACAACAAACCCACAAAAAGTCAGGTGACTGGCCAACTGGAAAATATAAACTAAGACACAATAAGAAATCCCCATTAGTGATGCATGTTAAAATAAGATGTTTTGGTAACGACTTAAACGATACTTTAAAACAATAAGCAATTTCTAATGCTGAGTAACTTTTTACCCACCCTATACTTTCCAATTTAGACAGCTACGGCACCATCTTGTGGGCGTCTGAAAGCACAAAGAACGTGAAAACACTCTCCTTAAATGTTTCGTGAAAGTGCTTACAAGGTAAACCCACATATCTTAGTGTCATCATGCCTCCTCCAATACTAATTAACGGAGACATCTTCATTTCATGTCCTCAGGACGATAATCTCATATTCCCGCCTCAAGGACTTGTGTTGTAAGTCATAAGGAACTTTTTGCATGTTTTTGGACGAGAGCAGTAGAGTAGCGCTTCTGCTTTCTTTTTGTTTTATGGGTTTTGTGTATTTCTCTTAATAGGAGGTATGATGGAGTAGAAACACCCCCCCCCCCCCCCCCCCCACACCCCAATGTAAAGTCAAGGAAAAAACCTTTAACTGTACAGACAATGTTTGAAGTCACATATCCCACTGTCATACTTGTGCAACATTAAGTTAACCACTGTGAAATAAAACTCAAAAGTAAAAATACCCCATGTAGACACCTGACAGATGCAACAATAGAGGGGGAAGTGGAAGTGTTTGCAAAGCAATACCCGACACCTAGTGGCCTTTTGTGGGTACTGACTAATTAAGGTAATGAGCATTGTGTTGTGTCGCGTGATCCTCAAATTGTATTTTAAAATAAAATGACAAATAATCATCTTTTTTTTCTTAAGGGACGTTTTACAACCTTTTTGTGCTACCAACTCCTAAACATTTTTGCGTACACATTTACAAGCATAAAATGTGATTTATTTATTTTTAATTCTAAGTGGTTGTCGAACTTTTCCCTATACATAAAAATTGTAAAAATAAAAACGACAATTGGACAATTTCCCGTTTTCTATTTACCGACGTCAGAAATGAAAACGAATGGCCGAAAAGTACACGGACCATCAATTCTTATTCTGCCAATCACATGAATGGGGCATTAAGTTAGATTTATTTTGTTTCCCCACGTTTTCTAAAGGCATTGTCACTGGTTCGCAGCTGCCACTCATGGTTCCACGCCCCGCTCTTTCAGTCCCACATTTATTGTTTCCATTTACAAAACTTTTGACCCTAATTTAACTGCATATGGAGCCCCCGTCCCCTTAACCCCTCCAAAAATGTTGGGGACGTCATGCACACACACATGCATAGCCTACTGTGCTTTGCACGTCCTTGTTTACTAACTTAGTAAGTCCAGTAGATATGTAAACATAAATAGATATTTTTTTTAAACACACATTAAGATAAAAACACCACTAGAAATATATTACTATAAATATAAAACAAATTTACGGCGCATACTGAGCTTGGCCACCGCCGCGTAAACTAGTTCCTTGCGCGCTGGTCGTAGAATCAATCGTGCATTTTCGATGACAAACCCTCCAGGTGAAGTCACGTGATCGTCGACGTCGTCGAGCCGTGAGTAGCCTCGTGAAAGTTCCATTCCAGTAAGTTTATCATTATTATTTGTTTATGTTTAAGGTTGTGTTAGTTGCCTAAATCAGTGGTTCTCAAACCCCTGGTCCTTGAGTACCTCTATCCAGCCTGTTTTCCATGTCTCCCACAAGCAACACATGTGTTTCAAACGATCAGCTAATCAGCAAGCTCTCCATGAAGCCTGATATTTCGCTGTGTTGGCTGGGGAGACACTGAAAAAAAAAATGGATAGGGGTACTCGAGGACCGGGGCTGAAAAACAGTGGCCTAAATATAGCTATCATGTGCGTGTTTGTTTGCTCTGGTGAACGAGGCAAGGCTAATTAGGAAATCCCTCGTTAATTGCATCGTGTTTAACACACCCATGGAGAGCGTAGCCACGACAACTTGTGGAGCACAGCAGGTTCCCCAAATGTGACTTAGCAAATATATTGGCAACATTTTCATACACAAAGACAAATTCTAATGCACAAAAAAATATATATATTTTTGGTTTCTATAAAAACAGCAGTGAGCAAAAAAAGTGAGAGGGGTGAGCTTTGGGCATCGTGGGCAAAAGCGGCTTAAGCAGCATTGGGACTTGTTGAACGACATTTCTTTTGGTGTAGCTGGTTGCAGCATCAATGATCCTGTTAAATCCTGCAATTGTGCGGAGTAAGGCAAGCGGATCATTTAACATTTTTAACAGCTTGACCAACCTTGTGGATACCAATAACGTCATTCTGACTAGTCGTAATTGCATTTCGAAGAGTTGGAATATCTGTAACTTAATTGTGACTCGCCAAAAACGACAGGTGCAGATGTCTGTATTTCAGTTTTGCCTTGTCCTAACACAAATACATACACAAACAATAAGGAATTAGCTAAAAATGCTGCTAACCTGTTAACTGGAAAACATAAACGGGAGCACGTAACTCCTGTTCTGTTCTGGCCTCTCTCCACAAGCTGTTTCAGAGTTCATTTTAATTCCCCCCCCCATCCCCCCAAAAAATTCTTGAAATGGTCTCTATGACCTCTCTGAGCGGGGTCATCTAATCAGCAGCATTTGGAGGTACCGAAGCGGGAGCTCAGAGGCGAAAAAAAGCTTTTTCTGTTGCTGGTCCCAAGCTTTGGAAGGAGCTTGGCATTCTAAGAAACTGTCCTCCAATTGTAGGATGGCCCGTAACGCCTTACATTTTTCGCACAGGTTGGCGTCAACTCTTAGAAGATGATCCACCACTAACGCCCTCATGAGACTCACTCAGAGGTTCCGAGCATTGCTAATCCTTTCCACGTTACTCCTCGTTTTCCTCTACTCCAACCTGCGAAAGGAGGTGGTCTCCAGAGCGGAAAACCCTCCAAAGCATGCCGTTGCGCGACAAGCGGAGGTCCTGACTCAAGTCCATACCCCGGTCCGGGCCCAAGTCCAAACCATGGTTTGGGCAAAAGGCCAAACCCCGGGCCAAACACAATTCCAAACCCCGGTCCGGAACCAAGTCCTGTCCCAGCCGAGCGTCAACATATCTTCTGCGTTCAGGAAGTCCATCCCGGAAAACGGAGCGTACTGGAACCGGCTTCTGCACTCCAGTCTGAAACGTACAGACCGGGGCGAGGACCCGTTGAACCGGGACCCGCCTTGGCCTCACTGCCAGCAGACCAGTCAGGAGCTGATTGAGACCAACGTGCACGACGTGACCTCCTATCCACTCCTGCTGCAGAACTTCCTGTTGGGGATGACGTGCCGCTCGCCTCCTTTCCTCATTGACCAGCCGGACAAGTGCAGAGGGAAGGCCCCTTTCCTGCTCTTCGCCATCAAGTCCATGCCGGCCCACTTTGAGCGGCGGCAGGTATCGTGACTTAAATAATGATTGAATTCAATTTCAAATCTTACTAGCCCATTAGTGGCACCACAAATTACTGAATAGCGACATTATTTATTTCACACAGGCGGTGCGCAAAACCTGGGGGCGGGAGCACCTCCATGACGGCGACCTACGTGTGAGGACGGCGTTCCTGCTGGGCAGCGCCTCGCTGGACGACCCGGACCTCAGTGCGCTGGTCAGGTCAGTATTGCAAACTGTCAGTATTGCCAGCTCAGGGGTTAAATAGTTGCTGTTGCATCATGATCACTGCCAAAAACGAAAAAATCTAAGCATTTTGTTTGCGCTAGAGTGACAATGTATTCAAATTTATTGAGATTTTGTTACTAGTTATAATTAATTTTAATGTAAAATAAGAAATGGCATCATTCTGTGGGTTTAGGACTTTGGAAAACATTAGTCTTGAGGCTAGTTCTTTTATTTTGTGGCTCATCCTTTGGTCAATGCTGAAAAATTGACTTATTCTTGTATTTATGCTCAGGCGCAAAAACGGTACTATATTGCTCTGGCGCCATCTAGTGGTGTCCTGGTGCCAATGAATATTTCCCTACAACATTTGAAAAGGTTTTTTTCTTCCTGGAAAAATAATTTGATGAGTGTCTCAAAAGTAGCTCAATTCAGCAACAAAAGTTCTAAGTTGACGTCAATGGCTCAGGTTCGAAGCTGAGCGCTACGGCGACGTCCTGCAAGCCGACTTCCACGAGTCCCTCATCAACCTGACCCTCAAAATGGATACCTTCCTCCGGTGGACCCTGGAAAGATGTCCACGGGTCTCCTTCATCTTCTATGGGGATGACGACGTCATGGTCAACACTCCGAGCTTGCTGAGCTACCTCAGATCTCTCAACTCTTCCATGGCCGCTCGCTTGTACGCCGGACATGTGATAAAGACGGCGGGCCCAGTGCGGGACTCAAAGAGCAAGTACTTCATTCCTATGAGCTTCTACGAGGGGCTCTACCCGGCCTATGTGGGCGGAGGCGGAGTCGTCATCTCAGGGGCCTTGCTGCGACCGGTCTATTCCAACTGCGGAGCTATTCCCTTCTTCCCCATCGACGATGTTTACGTGGGCATGTGCTTCAGTGCCCTGGGGGTCTCGCCCCAGGCCCACGCAGGCTTCCACACTTTTGACATCCGAGAGAGAGACCGCGAGAACCTGTGCGCCTACAAGAAGTTGATCCTAGTCCACCGCCGGTCTCCCCAGGAGTTGAAGAGGATCTGGAGGGGCCTCCACAGCCCGCTACTGACTTGTTAAGGTGAAATATATTTTTTGGGTGGGGTTGTAAAGGGTTACATTAAGCTTAAGCATTTCCGCTGATAGAACACATGTAGGATTAGACTTTGTTTATGAGACACAATAAAAATAAAAAAAATGTTTCTGTGTGTTGAGAGTGGAATTAAGTTTTGTTTCTTTAAATTAACAAGTATATACTAAAGCAACGTAATGGATTGAGGAGTTTGTTTGGGTGTGAATGGGATAGTCTAATGAAAATGGCGGCCAAACAGCTAGAATGGAGACCGCTAGCTAAGAACAAAAATACAACGGTGAGATTTAGAAAGTTAGTAGAAACGAGACACGAATGATTGGAGACGACTGAATGGAACAGTCCACTCAAAATGGTTGACAAATGTATCAGCCACAAACCAGGAAGTAGCCTGCTAGCTAACAAACAAAGTCTGTCTAAAATCGTGAGCTGCGACTTCCAAAGGCCGAATTTGATGGCCACGCTTTCCTCCTACACTAGACCTGTACAAATTCACCATGGTTTATTTATGCGGTTTACACACCCAGCCTGTGAAGGGTTCTCGAATTGAAATGAATAAAAACAAAGAAGCCTTGCTAAATTTCAAGTTGAATCTTTTTAGTTTTTCCACAAAACACAGGGCAGAAAAGGAGTTACATTAGTGTGCTATCGATGAGTTTTGTAACAGTTTCACAAAACCCACTGAAAACCAGAACAAAGAAACCCGAACATGATCGATACAAAGTATTCAACTTCCTTTAGCACAACTGTTTACAATTAGTGATAAATGACAAGGAAGTGTGCTAACTGTAAGGCACCGAGCAGAAGAAAGAACATCTATGAAAGCACACGCTCCTCATCAAAACTACATTGTTGTGCATTAGTAGAAAGCAGGAGTTCTCAAACCTTTTGGTTCTAAGGAACCCTAGAGGGGATTTTTTTCTTCTTTTTCTTACAATCAGCCCCGTTAGCCTAATAGCATAATTGCCTAAGTCATATTGACATATCACATTGTGGTGGTGTGGGGGACAGTCCAGTCGTCTTGATTCTACTTCTGTGGATAACCGTGATTTTTTTTCTTTTGTAAGCACAACAATATTTATTGTGTGATAGTGAGTTATAAATGATTTGGACAATTATGCTATTGGTCTAACAATGTGTACCCCAAAAAGCTGTAGGAATTGAGAAAAATTAAAATCTTTACAAGAACATTTATTTAATGGGGATAAAAAGTTGCAATTTTATGAGTGTATAATCTTTATAACATGAATTTGGACAAGATAAATATCTTAAGAGGGACAGTTGTAATCTTACAAGAATAAAATGCCTTTATACTCTTAACAAAAAATGTTTTACAATATGTTCTTGTGCATTTATATTTATAAAAAAATCTGTATTCCTCTAGTAATAAGACTTAAAAAAAAAAATCTAAATATGGATGTCAGATTTATGTATTGATAAATCACAATTTAATCAGCACTTTTAATTGGTCCAAACTAATGTAGAGAGAAATAATTGGCTTACGGTATGTTCTCCATATCATTAGTCTAATAGCATAGTTGCCCAACATTTTCAGAAAATAAGAAAAAACAAATACAACATGCAACAAAGTTGTTATCCAGTTACAAAGACAAAAGAAAAATAATTTTTTTAGCAAGCGCATTCTTATTTGTATTGCGACAGTAACTTAAAAATGGCATAGGCAATTATGCTAGTAGGCTAGCAATATGCACATTTAAGTCTTTTTTTATTTATTTATTTTTTTAACGACATGCCGATTTATTACAAATAATTGTGCGGACCTCAGTTTGAGAACCCCTGGTAAAAAGCATTTAGTTAGGAGTCTTTGTCGTAGTTCTCGAGGGGGTAGTGCTCCTTGTACTGCTGCACGTGCCGGAAGAGCGACTCGCGCTGCTTGCTGAGGGCGGGCGTCATTTCCTCGTAGACGTCTGTGAAGAGCAGCTCCGGCTTGGGTTTCAGGCGCTTCTCGGCCCGTTCGAACACCTCCATGACGGTCTTGCGTGACTGCTTGCGCCAGGCGCGCTCGTCGTCCTCGCTCCACCAGCCCCGTGTCGCCATGTAGTGGCGTAGGCGCGAGATGGGGTGGTCCTGCTTGTCCCAGTAGTTGACCTCGTCTACCGAGCGGTACGCCGAGCTGTCGTCGCTGGTGCTGTGGTGGCCGATCCTGTACCAAAATCATCCCAAATTTAGAAGCCAATATGGATTTTTTTCCCGAGGCTGATTCTGATATACGAAATTCCGCTAACCGATAATCAGTGGATTAATTAAAGGAATAATAATGATAATAGTAGAATAACTTTACAACAATAAATATATGAAATACAGGCAGAACATCTGACTGTTTACAATAGTTTGTCATTTTTTACTTAACTCTACGAGATTTTTTTTATTGTTGCTAATCTTTGTCTTGTAATGTGTCCTTTTGGAGAGAAAAAAAGAATCAACAAAAATCGTCCGTTTGTTGCCAATTCTAAAATCGCTAACAGTGGCTCAATTAAATTGGCACATTTTTTTTCATATTTTATATAAAATTGTTCTCTCTATTTATTTAAAACTGACAGTTTAAAAATAATATATAAACTAAATCTTGATACTTGAGATTGAGTGGAAGGGTTTGTGTTAAATAATTTAAACATTAATAACAGTCTTATCTGACATGGGTTCATTATTGTGTACATGGTATTGACACGTTATGATCGTCTTCGTTTTAAGTGCTTTTATGACATCTACATAATTCCAAACCCCTTTTAAAGGAGTGGGTGTCAATTATTTGTGGACTATAAGGAAAATGGATGGATGGATGATGGATGTTCACAAATGTTGCGAAAATTGGCTCTTTTTTTTTTTTAAACATTTGCCGGGAATACACAAATATTTGAACAATTGATTACAAATACAATTGACAAAATATTAGGAAATAAATCATTTAAAAGATACACGAACAATAGAAAAAATAAACAGACCAAAATTTATCTTAAAAAATGCCTTGGTTCAAACTTACCTGACAGCGTTTTGTGGAATTGTACGGCGTGAAAGGTCGCACTCGCTCACCTGTACGTCATGGCCTCAATGAGGAAGGGCTGATTCTCGGCGACGGCTCTGCGCCGAGCCTCCTTGGTGGCGTTGTAGACGGCGAACACGTCGTTGCCGTCCACACGGATGGACATCATGCCGTAGCCCGGACCGCGAGCAGCTGTTAACCAGTAAACAGTATTTGTATTAATATTACTATATTATTGTTAGTAGAAATAGAAGACTGAAGAAATCATTCTGGAACTATGAGTTTATCTATCTATCTATCTCCCCCCCATCATCCATCCATCCATTCATGTATTTATCTTGTTAAGAGGCGTGGAACATGAAAAACAGAAAAATCCACGGAAGTTTTGTTACCGATGCCATCGCCACGGTACTGCTCATTGGTGGGAGTGGAGATGGCGTAGCCGTTGTTGCGACAGAAGAAGATGATGGGGCACTCCAGCGTGGCTGAGAAGTTGAAGCCGGCGTGGGCGTCGCCCTCGCTGGCTGCCCCCTCGCCGAAGTAGCAAATCACCGCTCGGTTGATGTTCTCCCGCTTGATGGCATACGCCGCTCCCACAGCTGGACGAAAGGAAATAGGACGTCACCTGCTGTGATTCATGGGGGAGGGGCACTCGAGTCAAAACTGCGCCCGCACTTTGCGGGATGGCGAACTCACCTTGCGGGATCTGCGTGGCCAGCGGCGACGAGATGGTGACAAAGTTGAGGTCCCGTGAGCCGTAGTGGACGGGCATCTGGCGGCCTTTGCCGAGGTCGTCGGCATTGGCGTAGCACTGAGCCATGAAGGAGTCCAGGGGGAAGCCGCGATACATCAGCACGCCTGCAGGCGGCGCACAACAGCTCAATGCTCATGTTTAATCATTTACTTTGCTTTCAATTTAGGGATTCAATTCTGGCTTAAGGTTTCAAGTAAGGGTTACAGTTTAAAATTATGTTTTCAAATTAAGGTTTTAAGACTGTTTTAGGGTTTCCAAAAACTGATAGGGTCAGGGTCAGGGTTTCAAGTTTGGGTTTCAAACTGTCGTCAGGATTACAAGTAAGGGTTTCAAACCTGATTTGGGGTTTCAAGCATGGGTTATAGTGTTAAATTAGGGTTTTAAGATAGCAAGGCCTTGAAAATAAGATTTAAAGCAAAGATTAGGTTTTGATGGCTAAGTCCACACATGAATATTTCAATTAAAAGGCCTTTTTTTTTTAATGAATAAATAAATAAATATACCAGCTTCTCTGTATTGTCCAAAGACCAAGTCACTTGTATCAAGAGCGGCGGCGCTGCCGATGTGCGTGCCTTCCTCGCCGTAGTTGGTCATGTAGAAAGAAATCCTCCCCTGTGATTGAAAACATTAAACTCATTCATACCCCCCCCCCCCCCCCCCCCCCATGCTCAAAAACAGGAAGTGAGCGACAGGCGGGCGGGAAGTACCTGTCTCTGGGATTCATAAAGAATGCGGTCCATCGTGTTCAGCAGAGTCATCTTCTGGTAAAAGTTCAGAACCGTTTCTTTGGAGAGCTGAAAGAAACTTAAGTTTTTTTATTCAGAAAAATATTTCTAAAAAAATCTGCGAATGTGTGAATCTGTGCGGTGCCGAACCACAACAGAGAAAGACCAGCTGACTTTTTTGCCAAGTATTGGAGTGTGAGGGCAATGTTTCAGTGTAATTATCTTTGTCTTATGTTGTAATGAGTTAATGCGTATAAAAATTAAAAATTAAATAATAATCACTTGGGCCCTTTTATATGATACGTATTCAATTGTAGCGTCTATTTAGTTGAGACAATGAACGGTTACTGTCGAATGTAAACATGCCAAAAAACATCACTGCTGTTCTGTTTAACCAAATATCTGTGGCAGAAGACCTGCACACATACTTGCTGGACTCGTTCTTCAAATCAAACCGCAGCCGTGTTTGATTTTTGGTTGACAATCAGCGGGAGTGAGTAGATAAGTTGGCAATGCCCAAGTTTAGCAAAAAGAGAGATAACGAAAAAACTGATATTTTCTGCTTGTGTAAATATGCCATATACACAAAAATAATCAAAACGTATTGTTTACTCGGCAATGCAGTTTTTGGAGGACTGACTTGGAGCCAGTCATGCCGTATGACCTATTACAAAACTTCTTTCAACTCTGCATTTCTCTAAAATCCAACATTGAATGATCACTAATCAACATTATTGTCATAAATAGCCTGGGCCGGTTCTAGACAGTAAGGTGGGCGGGCTCTACCTGTGGGTCCTGGGAGGGGTTGATGATGTTGCCCTGGCGGTCCATGACTCGGTACACCGGGATGCCTGAAATTACATTGGGCTCGATGAACTCCAGCTGGTCCACAAACTCTGCGGAGGCGCCGGGAAACTGAGGCTTCTCCAGCGTCGGGTCAAATGGCTGCTGTCTGTGTGTGGCCTGGAATTTTATTTTATTATTTTTTTTAAGTTTATAGACAATGTGTACATTAATTAATCAATATCAAAGCATGAAGAGAGGCTTGGATCAGATTTAGCAGAAAGATAGTTTCCATATTTATTTATTTAAAACACATTTGTTGCTGTTACATTTTCGGACGCTCCCACTGCTCGACCAATCACAAGCGACAATGAACACCGGCTAGCTAGGCGCTTAGCCACACAGCTATCTCGCTCCGCACATCCCAACAACAAACAGACGATGCACGAACGCTTTTCCTCCAAACCTAAGATGTTTACAGTGTGAAACCCGCATGTTTTTCTGCTAGATTCCACAAACCCTTATTTGCGTTTTAAACTTAAACTTAAATTTGAATTCGTCGTGTTGCGAAGCCTTTTCGGTGCCAAAGTATCGCGAGACTTGAAGGAGTTAGATTCCCATGAATGCTGAGGCAACAATAAGTGAAACCACTTCATTGTTTTCAATTTAAATCACACACTCGGTTACATTATGAAGAAGAAAATGACCTATAATCATGCGTTTTAGTGGGACAAATACTCATTCCTGGTTGCCGGGCTCGATCCACATCATAATATTTTGGGGGGCATTAAGCTAACGCGACCTTCGAGGTTGCAAAGCTAAGCGACACTACAAAATAGAAATCAGATTTTTGTACTTACATTGACTCTAAAGGTTCTGTGATGAGGCAGCCTCGACGCCTTCAGGGCAGCCGCTTGACGGGCAGCGTGAAAAGATGCCCTATACATTTTGTTCATATGGCTAATGCTGCTAACAGCCGCCATTAGGACCGTCCTCACGCTATGTTAGAACAAATAAATTGTCGGCGGCCGTTGCACGTCTTTGGAAATAAATATTAGTAATCCGATCACGACGCTGAATTTGACAATTTTCAACACGCAAACGCACAGACGCAAGTATGGGAGGAAAGCTACGCACACAGCTTCAAGACAAGCACCGTTACGGATGTCAAATGAGCCTTCAAAATAAGACGAAATGCCATTTTTATTTTGTTTTTAAACCTAACTATATATATGTGTGTGTGTGTGTGTGTGTGTGTGTGTGTGTGTGTGTGTGTGTGTGTGTGTGTGTGTGTGTGTGTGTGTGTGTGTGTGAAATTATTTAGTGAAAGTAAAAAGGAAGAAATTCCGAAATGTTTTCAAAACAGCATGCCATAACTTTAACATTGTGAATTAAGAAACAAAAATGTTAAATAAGCTAATGTTAACTTAAAAAGCACATCTTACTAGTATTTCGAAAGTCAGAAGCTGGTGTTTTTAGGTTGACGTAAAACAGAACACATTTGCCGCTAATAATTATTGTATTGCAATGGGTGGGAATTGGGAATATCTTGCTTCTCTGAATAGATATTAATTCTCCCTGATTGTACGTTCCTCCGTGTCGCTGCTGTTCTTGTTTTCTTCGCCGCCCTTTAAAACCCACAAATTTGAATCAATCAGATGCCATGGTTGACTGTACATCTTTTTACATTTTTTTAAAGCCATTTTATCATCCACACAGGTTGAAAAAGTAACAAGCATTCGACAAAAGGAGTAGAAAGAGTATATGTTTTCAGAAGGGGGTAAGTATTAAGTGGTCAGAAAACTAAACACGCCTACTCAAAGTAGTAAGTACAGATAGCTTACCTGAAAAGGGACGTGCAGTATCAATTAACTGAGTTTGTACTTCGTTTTTTCCACCACTTTTGTCACCATCTTCATAATCATCATCATCATCATCAGACACATATGCACCCACACATTTTCAAAGGTATTAATATGATTTATTCCTGTGTTTTGCATGACCGCGTGTGCGCCGTTCACTGTTAACTAGAAAACTTCAAGACGGCCAAATTGTTTATATTTGTACAAATCTGGACTGTAATATAAGTTGAAAACTAAATAAAATGTCACTATATAATACTTAAAAAGGGTCAGTATACAATAATCAAATATTCACAAAAGTACCTGATGTTATTATTTGTACGGGGATTCTTTTTGTTTTGCTTTTTAATGTAGATAACCTTTTCACCGACGGTATCTGAACGGCGCACAGCGGGACTTGCTAGTGTGATGTCATTGATGAGCGCCTCCCTAAACGGTAAACAGGAGAGACGTAATTTCTCCGCGACCAGTCCAACACACATTTGTCGGCACGATGGAGGAGTGTAGTCAGTCAACAGTTTCTCTCAGAGAGTTTGGGTGCGAGCAAAATTTACTGTCTCGCCCTGACGGTTCTGCGTCTTTCACGCAAGGTAACAACTTTGAAATATGACTCAGATTTCGTGATTTAGCAGTTAGCTGCTTCTCAGTGTGAAGCGGTTCAGAAAATGTATGAATAGTGATCAGCCCTGCTGTGTCTTATGTGAAATACTCTTTTTACTATTGTACGAACAGCCGTGATGTATCAGTTGTCAAACTCTGTACCACGTTTACGCATGTAAACTAGCACTTCTTTGTATGTTTAATTATTCTCTGAAGGAGCTCTTAAATCCAGGGTTCGTTTTTATATGGCCCACATCGTGTAATTGAGATATCAAGTGTTCATTTCTGAATGTTACTGTCAGACAGGTATTATTATAAATTATAAAGCAGATTTAGAGAGAAAACAGGATGGAGTGGAAGAAAATTTGACACAACAACATTAATAGTCATGATTACATTAATAATGGTGTAGTACTGTATGTAATGTAATGTTAGGTGAGTGTATATCTATAACTACTATTGAACAAAATCTGGATCACAAATGGTATGTCCTATTTAATTGACAATATTGTTTGTTTCGAGGTGACACCAGTGTACTGGCTGCAGTGTACGGACCTGCTGAAGTTAAAGTCAGCAAGGAGATTTATGACCGTGCGACGTTGGAGGTGATCATACAACCTAAAGTTGGACTTCCAAGTAAGTCCTGAGCAAAGTCCAGTGCAATTGTTGGGAGCTTTTTGTTGCTATCATGCTACGCATCACCACCAGGTGGAGTTAGTGTGCTACGGTATTTTAAATTACCTTAAATAAAATGAGTACCCCCTAAACTGCTTGTAAATGCTGGCATGAGAGCTAGCAGAAGAGTTTTTTTGGGTGGATAAATGCTGTATCTACAGTTCCAACTCTGATACCGTATCTCTGTGTTTGAAAAAACGTATTTATTTGTAGGTGTGAAGGAGCGAGCCCAGGAAAAGTGTGTGCGCGAAAGCTGCGAGGCGTCTCTGCTGATGTTCCTTCACCCTCGCTCGTCCCTCACGCTCGTCCTACAGGAGCTTCATAACGATGGCTCTGTATCCTTCGCTCACACAGCGAGACTTGTGCAGTTTTTCTCCTGTATAGCCCATCGCTTCCATGGGCCCGAAGCAAAATGTGTTTTTTGGGCCCTTTATTTCTGCCAATAGTTTTATTTATTGAGCATTTATGCACCTTCTATACTGTAAACTCATTGTAGCCCGGGCAGTGTTCTTTTGTCACTTTTAACTTTTAAATATCTTTATCATAAATTTTATAAAAAAAAAAAATTTAAATCTATTTTTACTAATGTTTTGGGCCATGGTTTTCTTCCTGACCCGCTAACCAGCTCTTCTCCTGCTTCCTGAATGCCGCTTGCATGGCTATGATGGACGCCGGCTTGCCGATGAGTTGCCTGTTCTGCGGCGTCACTTGCGCCATCCACCCGGATGGAAAAATTATCACCGACCCGATCGCTGCTCAGGAAGCGGTAAGTGTGAGTTTACAATAACACAATAGCACAATAACTTAAGTTTCTTTAAAGTGTGAAATGTTTCCAACTTTGGATATTTTGTCTTTTATACATCCTGGCTCACATTTATTGCTCTGCAGTAAGTCAGTGCGGAAAAATAATCACCCATTTCCCCCTCATCAGGAGAGTCGAGCTCTAATGACCTTCGCCATCGATAGCAAAGAGCGCAGAGTGATGATGACCTCAACCAAAGGATCGTTTTCAGTGCAAGAGGTTGGTGAAATCAGCCAGTGGTTCTCAAAGTGGGGATCTGTGGGGTTCTCAGAGCTTTAACTTGGGGGTCAACAAAACCATTTGCGATAAATTAGTATGTTTTATCATTAAAAAAAAAGTGTGTATCTACATTACAGTATGAGGACCAGCACGTCAATAACACAAACATCATAAACCAATGTATGTATCCACGTATGTTTGTGTGTGTGTGTACGCGCGCGCGTGTGTACAGATGCAGCAGTGTATTGCCATCAGTCAAGCGGCGTCCGAGAAGATCTTCAGCTTCCACAGAGAGTCGCTCAGGCGGCGCTACTCCAAAACCGTCTGATCTTTTTTCGCTCTACTCGCTGCACAAATACCAATTTTTCTAATAAAATATTCACCAGCCACTTTGGGCCGCCTCTGCTTCAGTTCACTTCTAGGTGACGTGTGTGATTGTGTGTATGTCTGTGTGTGTGTTTTGTTTGTTTTAGAACAGATTAAAAGAGATGGAATGACGTAAGTGAGACAAAAGCTTGAAGAACTCCTGTGGTCACGAGGTAGGAATTTTATAAATTCTTCCAAAATAGATTATCTCTAGTTTACATTTAAGCATTTAATGACGTGGGAGTGTTTGAAGGGAGGACTTAATTAGTAAAAAATAAAACATTTCATGACAATAAGAAAAAAAAGCAGTTTATTTGAGGTGTGTTATTGATACACAACAGTACTAAAATGTACTGTAGCGCTACAGTAATAAATTCCTGCTGTGCGCGCTTTGGCCTCATAGGGGCAGTGTGGTGCACAATTGGAGATGCACTACAGAAAGTAGAAGAAGAAAGTGGCAAACTATTAATAATAATAAAAAAAACTCGTTTTCACACGTATATAACCGTGAGTATTGTTATATTTGCTGTCTTTATGTGCTCCTGTAGCGTTTTGTGTGTGACGAGTTGTTATTTGAAGGTAAATAAATACTTAATGTGATGTCTAAATGCTAATTTTACCAACAGGTGTTGTACATATCAAAGTACTTACCCCTGTAAAAAATCTGGTGCAAATTCTCACAGGAGCCCTTTGAGACAAACGGGGTTTCCATTAAGTGCTAGCATTAAGATGGCGATCATGTACCTAAAACAAAAAAATTCTAGTGTGTGAATTTTTTTGTAGTGTGTTTTGTGTCAATAAACATCTTAAAACACTCGGGGAAGACAGAAGAACATATGCCACACGCTAGCTGCAAGCAACAGGATGTAAAGAAAATTTCAAACCACCTGTACATCAAAATAGATTATATCATTGGATGGATATTTGAAACAAAAATAAGCCCTATTATGCCACTTGTTATGTCATGAAACAACCCAAATTGAGTTATCCAAAATTGATGTAAATTTGAGTCTTTGGTAGAAAAATTCCTGTATCGGTATTATTAGCTGAGGTGAAATTGATAATTTTTATCTTTGTCAGAACCACAGAAAAACTCAAGTCCAATTGAAAATGTTTTTATTTAAACATTGTCTGAAGTGTGGCACTTATTTTTTTGTGGTGGACAATTGGGGCATTATTTGAGGCAATAAAACAAAAAGAAGCCAAGTTAATTTCAAAGAAGTGCATTTTTATTTATTGGGATTCACTGGTTTTTCTTCCACTGTATTTACATTTAACAGAAGAACGTCAGCCCAGAGACGAAGTCCACATGTCATGAGACAAGAAATGAGCGGTCCAGGCAGAGCCACTCGAGCTCAGAAGACGGTGGAGGAGGATTGTCGGGAGGTTAGAAGCTGACGAGGTATCGCGGGTCATCATCGTGTACTGTTCACGCACAGTTATTATTATTAATTATATTTGATAATCATCGGTGCATCCTATGATAGAAAAACTACATCTAGATAGAAAATGTGGACTTTTCCCTTAAAATAGTCACTGGCTTATGTTAATGGCACGCTAAAGCTCAAGCCAAGTCAGATGATGGACTCATGCTGGACATCTTTTTGTCTCTCTGGAATTCCCAAACAAATAGTTGAGCACGCTTCTTTTTTTTTTTTGCCAACTCAATGGACTTAATATAACATCTTTTGGCACTTACGTTCTTATATCTTCTCTCAACTGCACATTAGTTAGAAATCTTAAAGTTGAATACAATAGGTCCTTAAGGGTGATGATATTTTTTTAACCTGAGCACACGAGTTAGCATCTTGTGTGAAAGTGAAATATGTTATGTTTGTAACTTGTCTGGACGAGATATCTTGTGCCCGTAGAGTAGCGTTGAATAAAACCTGAGATCAAAACTTGTTTCACACTGAGATCCGTCAAAATGATCAAATCGGAGTCATCATGACGGAAGACCCAGCATTTGTCTGCTTTTGATAAAGACGAGATCTTGCCAGTGATTGAATATTGATTTCACACAGATATTGGGTGCTATGTACAAGCTATACCAATGTGCGTGATCAATGTGTCACTCAATCAAATCAAACATATCCCAATATATTGAGTATTACCTCAAAGACTTTGCAGTTAAATGTAAACAAAAAATGTGTGAAAAACTGTCTCCATAACAATTTGAATACAGTGAACCCCCTTTAGCAAAAATGTTTAAGTATATCATATGGCCTAAATGTATTTTAAACCATAAATATAGTATACCCCAAACTATGTTTCCAAAACACTTTAATATTATTCCAAGCTCATTAAAGATGTCCTACAGATGATTTGATTCTCTATCTGGCATTCACAACCCGTTAAAACAAATGATTTGGCGGCACCTTTCCAGAAAGAACACAGGTTCGATTCAACGGGAACAAATTGAATTGGTGAATTTGCAAATGTCGGGGGTTCACAATGCTATTTTTCTATATAGCACTTGCCGACATATTGCCGTGTTTTAGGGCATTACAGCAAGTTCCCATAAATACACCATTATAAATGTGGATTGGTGAATTTGTGACGAGCGGGGATTCACTCTACATGAGACGTTAACACAAGCGCACAAGATGCTAGCTTGTATATGTGGGGCACAGGCTATCAGGAGAAGACTACTGAGCAAAATGTCAAGGTAATTGTATTTTTTCCTGAATTACATTGTTATTCTTTTAAAATTGTTCCTTTCCTTCCATCCAACAGTGTTACAGAGCCCCATGGACATGTAGTTGTGGCCACAAATTAGGTCGATTACGCGCTAACAGTTGCTTATCCGGATGTCTAATTTGCTCATGCGAAAGATATTAAATCCACATATTAGTATTTGTGGGCATATTATGCCTATTTTGTGGTCACAAATTAGCATTTTCTGCTAATCATTTAATTATATTGTAGCAACATACACCCCCCCCCCATGTCATGTCTGGGCCTCCATATTCTTCTCATCGCTCATATATATATTTCTATTTAAAAAAAGAATTGAGTTGTGGCGTGGTTTCAGAACTTCACCAGCCCACGGCGAGGTCCACCAAGATCCACTTCTCCGCCCACGTGTCTTTAAAATTCGCTTACACGCCCTTGTTGTTACTGTGAGGATGATATCTACAGTGTGTTTCTCTTCTCACTTTGGTACAGCTAACGAGAGTCCAGAGGGCGGCAGGGAGCTGCAGGTGGATAAATCAAGCGCATTTCCACTAAGAATCGATAAAAGAGTAGCCTGAAATTGAGCTTGCGCTAAGCCGCACCCCCTAAACGCATAGTGGCCAATCACAGCCAGCAGAGAACACAGATTTACTTTTTGAATCGATGTAATAATAGATAGTGATTTTTCTTTTTCTAATACTTTTTTTCTTGTGTCCTCTTCCATGATGAGTTTGTAGTATTTTCCTGGTTGTTGCTATTTTATTCTTCTTACTTTATGTAAGATTATGTTTGATTGTGCGATATTTCAGTCTTTGAGGACTACTTTCTAGTGGTGGAACATCATTTTAATGTGGGTGGTGTGCTGTGTTGAGATATCAGAGCACACCATGCACAGTAGTAAAACTGTTCAATGCCTGTTTTAAAAAAATATATATTTTAAGATTTAAATAATGCTTTTGTGTGTACCAGGCCTACGTTGGGTGGGTCTTAGCGAAAGGCCAATTGTTTATGGTTGAAGGTAGAAGAGCCGATGCACTAGAATGTGATTATTTTACAAGTACCTGTGTGCGGCATGTGCACAAGGTCCTATTTTATTTATTTTTTGCTCCAGGAGAGCATTCACAGCTTATTTTATTTATTTTTTTCTTATTATGGCGGCTTGGCAGACAGATAGGAAATGAGGGCGGCGATGGCGCAGATGTAGGTGACAATGCCGAACACGATGGAGAGCACGGAAAGCCACAGGGCCTGGCGGGATGCCGCGTTGGCCCCCTGGAGGTCGCCTTCAGCCGAAGCCTTGTTGGTCTGAAAGAGGACGGAAGAATTTGAGTTGAGTGGTCAGGTTTTTTAGGGCAGTTCTTCTCAAAAATGGAGTCTGCTAGATGTAGTTTGCTGGTCTGCTAAATAATTTGCATTCAATTATATTTTAAAAAGTGCATACTTATGGGGACAGGCGTGCCAACATACAAAACAATAACTCCTCACCTATCTTAGCTTTAGGCTAATTAAAAGCTCTGATTTTATTGCGATGGATGATCATATAAATCAGTTTTTAGTATTATTACAGGAATAAAGTATTTTTTCCCCCAAAAAACAAAATACGTATTTTTGGGGAGGGCTTAATTCTGTTGTTGTTGTTGTTTTTTAGAGAACAAATGCAAAGGAGCATCATTACAGTAATCTAGTTCTTGTTCACTTTATTGTCACACTATTGGTGTACTATTAAGACTTTTAACTTCTTAAATTCTTGTAAAATAACACCTTTTTATTGTCTTTAAGATGAACAAAATGCAACTTTATTCTCATGACATACATCTTTTTGTCTGAAAATGATACATTTGTATTTTATTTGTCAAAAATAGGCTAACCTTTTAATTCCAATGGCATTTTGGTACTTTAGTTCATTAGAACGGTAGTTATAGTTAATTTGGATGATAACATCCTGAAAAGATCATCTTTAATGACACCAAAGGAGAAATTCAAGTGTTACAGATAAACAATAACAAGAATTAAAATACACACCCCAAAAAATATATACAATGACTTTTTTAAGGATAAAGCATAAGGTTGAGGATAGTATGAAGGGATCGTTGGACTCCTGAAAAGCTTGAGATCTCTTGCTTTAGAGATCTGATAAAATAACGACTCAGCAGATTTGATGAGACAGACGCTAATTAAATATTCAGTTTGAGGGTTTTCTGTAAATCGGTGCCAGCGTTTGTGGCTCGTTCATCACTTCCTTACTCCCTCGCCAGTCCTTGGCCCCTTTAACCCTGCCTATTAAAAGCGTGAATTTTCCCCTGGTTGCAGTTCTCTGTGCACAGCACCAAAGCAGGGAGGGGATGTTCGTCAAATCAAATCTTATGACGCTAAGCCTGTTACTCGGAGGAGGCTATTTTGCTGCATGCTTTTTTTTCTTTTCTTTTTTTTACTCTGACCACCTTCGCCTCCATTTTCTGCCTCCACTTGACACTATTGGTTCTCTGTCACCTTGAGGCTTCTTGTTATGACGCTAATGAAACTTTAATGAAGGCGATTGATTCCATAGGATGGCCTATGCCACTTGGCTGCCAGTTTGCTTTACGGAAGCGTTAATTGGACTTTTACATAGTTGATGTTGTCGCCCATTTTGTCTTATATAGGTCCACAAGAACAAGCGTTCTCCAACTTCATCTGGCACAGCCTTGGGTACCTGTCAACTGGAACTCTGCGGTTTTCCTGAATCAGTAAGCTTTACTCGAATTAAGACAACAATAAAGTTGCTTTTTTTTTTGTCAAGATAAAGTTGTAAAATTCTGTCAAAGTCCAAGTTTAACGAGATAAGAGTCGTGGCTTTCAAAATATGCAACTGTGTTTGTGTAATACTGTGCCTTTTATTGGGGGAAAAAAAGCACCTTAATTCTCAGAAAAATTACTAATTACAGGGATTTGAGATTTATGTGAGGATACTTGAGAGGCCTGTCATAGATTTTAATTGGCCCAAAGCGATGGTTTATCGGTTTAGTATGTTTGTTTTATTGCAAAATAATTACTTTGCCAGCAACCAAGCTATGGCTCACTGACCGGCGGGGACCACAGTTTAAGAAATGCTTTAGACACTAAAACAAACTGGATCTTAAAAAAAAAATCCCTGATTTAGACATGTAATCCCTTCTTTCCTTACAATTGTTTTACATCTTAAAATTGTGCTCCCATTGTGTGTGTTTTGATCCTTTGTGGTTAACTTAATCCCGCAAATCTATGTAATCCCTGCACTTATGTTGCACTTAAAACAGTGAAGCTGTTGTTAGTCCGTTGCTGCCAACTAAAGCGCCAGGTTGCATTTCGTCAGCTTGGCACAAATGTGTGTGTGTGTGTGGGGGTGGGTGGGGGGGGGGGTGTGTGTGTGTTCACCTTCTGCGAGAGGTAGAAGGCGGCGATGCCCAAGGGCCAGAAGCAGCAGAGCATGGAGAAAAAGGCGAGGCCCAGGTAGTCCTGAGGGATCATCAGGGGGAAGTTGCTCTCGCTGTCGCTATCGCTGAAGTCTTCCATGGACGAGTCCTGAGGGTGCGAGTGGACACAGGCGAGAGGTCAGAAAGGACACTTTTCTACATGCACGCACTGGTCGGTTGACAGGGTTTGGGCCTTTGGAATTCTGTTACTTAACCCCTTAATTTGATTATTATTATTGTTTTTAAATAGTTGGCCATTCAAAATGTCAACACTGAACCATTAAAATGGAATTTAGGATGTCAGTGGCCAAAAAAGTGGGTTAAACCACATATTTTGTCTCTGAAGTCAAACAAAACTTGCAATTGAGCAATGACTCCACTTTTGTTTTTGTTTTTTACTTTTTGGGTGATACCATCATCACAGATTATTATTTTACCAAGCAGATGCTAACGTAAATTGCATGCAGCCAAAAGCACATTTTATTTTAGTGTGAAAATAACCAGGGAAGTTGTTTACATATCCTGCGAGAATGAAGGTCTAAACATTTGTTGATGAATTAAATAAAGGTGCCATTTGAGGACCTTATTTTCATTTTGGCTATTCAGCCTGCTGACATTTGGGCCTTGATAGGACAGTGGCCCACCCACTGATCTGAATAAATGACTGCATAGCCATATTGCTCCTCCCAAGAATCGTTTCTCGGCATACGATCCTATACATTTACAGTATTGAAATTGGAGAATATTGGAGACAGTACTTAGTAGAAACAGCATGATTTATGATGTTTTAGATTTGTTAAACATAAACAAGAGGACTTCAGACATTTTACAACTTGCCTTGAATACATGTATAAATTATATGCTTAATTATGTTTACAGGAGGAAACTTGTATTTTTTTAAATGGTAGAATGATGTAATTATGTGAACTGTAATTTAACAAAAGATGCCTCTGCCAAATCTAATAATGGGGTCTAAGGAACTGAGCGATAAAAGTAAAAGGTGGTCTTCAAAGCAGCACATACTATCCACTTATTAATATATATATATATTTTTTTGACTTGTTAAAAAATAGTAACCACAAACCCCCCCACCCCGCTTCCGGCCTAATACTAACTGCCTACGAGCTGTACATGTCTCATCTGTATGTATACCGTATAGTTTATACAGTAACCGTATAGTTTATACAGTAGTCTGCTCGCGAGGTGGGAGGAGCAAGATGGCTGCCCTGTGACTTCAACGGCTTGCATGGGCGTGTATGGGCTATCGGCTATCCTATCATATATTCACGTCAGTGGGCCCACCACTACATGAAGCAGAGGAACCTGAGTGTCAGTTGACATTCGCTCTGTTAAGACCATTACTGTCATCTAGAGTACAGGAATGGGATAGCATCACTCTTGAAGTTCAATTAACGGGGAGTCCAAACTTTTCTGTACAATAAGTTTTTCGTGATCCCACTAGTTTAAATACGGCGTTCTGATTAATATTGCGTTTGTGAAATATACATTAAGCAGCTTTTTTTCCATTTCAGGAGGCAGCCATTTTGCCACTTGCTGTCGACTGAAAATGACATCCTAGTGCCTAAGGTCTCAGCTTGCAAATGTCACGTGACCAAACCCAGAAAACAGGTGAGCCAAATTGGACAAATTAAGTGAAATTGGATAATTAATTGGGAATGAGTGCCGTATAATACAAATGCATGCCATTTCAGTAGTATTCAGTGTTAATTCTGTGCGATGTTATTTCTGCTCTAAAAGAGGCCTCGGAGCAACAAAAAAAAAAAGCCTTGTCGGTGTTTATGTCTGGCAGCAGCGAAACTTTGCTGGTGCCATGTGACTGAATGAGGTTAGGCCGAACGAGCACTGACAGGTCGCTCGTGACTCACGCGTCATTGGCGAGCGAGGGTTTATTCAATCTGACTTCCTGTATGTCTCGCTTTATCGCGTGAATGCGCGTGTGCAAATGATGCAGCTGCTGCTTGAGCGTGCCGGCCGTAATATTAGGCACCCCTGCACCATCTGAAAAACACATCCATTTTTAACATCTTCAGTGAGGGAAGAAAAGTTAGCTCAACTCAATTCAGCTGTTTGGAATAAAGTGAGTCATTCTTCAAAAAGATGCTTCAAGCTGTTTAATGCCCTTCCCAGGTGAAGAGATTTACATGCACAATGTCATAGACGGGCTAATGACGAACAATCAATGTGGCGGTGTTACAATGCTTTAAGCAATGGATATTTTAACCCAAATGCAGCATCAACACATGCAGTCCGAATTTTTTTTTATCCTGTGCCAAAAATGACTAATATTACTGTGAGTTACTGAGACATTTTTAGTAGTTGTGAAACTCTTCATCGTTAGTGTGTGCATGACTATGAATGATTGAATGCTCTTTTCTTTAACTAAAATCAGAGTTGTATCTACTTTGTCAATAAACACTTGTATCAAAACAAAATCTTTGAATAATGACCAGTCAAAGATTGAAGCGACAAGTAACTTATCATCTAATTAATCGACAACTATTTTGATCGTTTGACTTGTTATTTGCAGTCATCGCACGATAACCTGTGATTGATACGTTGTTCAACCTGAAGTAACCCCACGAGTGTAATCAAAATGTTTCAATTAGGCCGACTTTTCGATATCTGTGATCAAGATACAGGAGCTGTATGGGAAATTGCGTCCTTACAAAGATAATAATGATGATGCTTGAAGTATAAATAATGCGATTTTGTGCTTGGGTTGTTCCTGTCCACTTCAATTCTCCAATGTTCGCCATTTTCTTTTGCAAAATGTTTTGGGCTTCGCCGTGTGCGACGAAGGAGAAGAAGATGCCGTGTTGCCTTCGAGGTCACGGCGAGGTTTCCTTCCCGCAAGCCGGCACTTTTTGCATGACTGCACTGCCGCCAGAATTCCGAATGAGATTTTTGTCTGTCCTTGAGGAGCAAAAACTCTTTTGACAAAGTGTTTGCGCAGTGCCCGTAAAAACGAATGTAAAATAGCCTGTTACGGGATGCTGATTTTATATTCATTCCTCTTCTCTTTTTGTATTTATGTTCCTCATGACCACGTCGCCGGCTTTTGGAACAGAGCTGTCATCCTACAATCGTTACCTGCGCCAAGCTTCACGCAATGTGACTCCTTGACAGCTTTGCCTTGCCGCTGTCCCCAAAATACTTTGCTCGCTCGCGTCTATTAATAAGCCGAGAGACGCTTGTGCTTATAATGCAGTTATCCTCCTCACAGCAGCAGCAGCAGCGGCAGGGGATGTGTCACACATTAAAATGATGTGATGATATATTGCATGGTCTCCCAAACTCACAATTTACCCACTCTAAGTCAAATTTTCGTTTTTTGATGGAGACACCTGCACTTTTAGATCTTGTCTGCGTTCTAATTTTACATTCGAGGCTGATGGAATATCTCAATTTAAAGGTGTTATGGAGAAATTAACTTTTTTGTTTGGTGGTGTCCATTCAGGAGAAAATATTTCCAACGACCATTAAACTTGACTACCACGAAATGCCATCAAAATTAAAAAGTTGTATATTTGAAGAAAAAAAAAGAAGAAAAAAAAAGGCCGAAGTGTGATAACAAGTTACTATTTTTGGGAGAAAAAAGTTGGAATGTTACGACAATTGTCATATTTTTTCAGAAAAAAAGTTGTAATCTTTAAAAGAACAAAGATGTGTTTCGGTGGGATAAAAAGTCAAAATATTTTCTGAATAAAATCATATTTTTCCAAGATAAAGGGGTAATTTAAATATAACCAAATTTTCGTAATATTACATATTTTATTCTGGAAAAGTTGCTTTTATTCTCTAAAAAAATATAGGACTACAATCTTGGGAGGGAAAAAAGACCTGTCATCAGTGCCGATTTCTGGTATGTGTAATATGTTTGGCGGCAAACGGTACATGAATTGATTTTTGGCATCACAAAATTGTTAGCCTAATAGCATAATTGCCCAAGTCATTTAGTCATTTTTGAACATTTTCAGAACACAACAAATTCAGTAATTAAGGAGAGTCCACTTGCCTTGGGGAATTTGCGCCCCCTTATGGAAACACGAGGGATTTTCAAGGATTGAAGTCAGAGGTTATCGCTCAAGTGAGTCGTAGGACATGGTTGTTCGAAGAATTTAATATTTGGGGAACAAACAAAAGTACTGTCACACGTTGTTGGTAGATAGTGGCTTGGAATGTCATGGCCACAAGAAGTCAGGAAGTAACAGAGGGGGCACCATTCAGGACCACCACTGCCTCTATGCCCGCTAATGGGATCAGTAAAATTGTCTTCTTATTTTTGTTATTCATATCAGAGTTTTCAACTGGTCTAAACCCGAGGTAGGGAGGAGTAAATTGCTTATCATACTCGTTTTATTGTTTGTTTGTTTTTGGACAACAAATATATTTTCCAGGGAACTTAGTTCGAGTTCCACTTTTTAAATCTATCATGTGATCTCACCAAGTAAAAGCGGACAAACATGTAGCATTCAGGCAAAATGCCGACTTACATCCGAGTCAGGTAGCAGGTCATCTTCATCGTCCATGCTGTAGGAGGCGCTGTGGTAGTCACTGTGCGCCTCGGCCAACAGCTTCCGCTCCAGCGTGGATCCGGGCCCGATGTCCACAAAGGTAGTCTCCAGGTAGTCCTTGCTAAGCATCGAGTCGCCGTGGCTCCAGATGGGCGCCGCCGGGTAGAAGGACTCGAATGTGCGGGGCAAGGAACACGGGTCCAGAAGCTGATGTGGCTGCTGAACATCCGGAGGGTGTCCGCAGTAGCCCCTCCATGCCAGAGGAGGGTAGGCCATGTCCTCCTCGCACTTGACCAGCATTCCCTTGAAGACTCCCCCAGGAACCGGTCCCGATAGCGGATGCGGGCTTTCTCCCAGTAGAGGGTGCTCCAGCTCGTCACGGTTCTCCATCGCTGGATTTGACTGACATCTACAGCCAAAATGTAATCTACAGAATCGGAGTGGCTCCCCCGAGGAGTGCACAATGGGATTAGACGCTTTGCCGGCTGCTAGTGTTTTCAGCGATAATCCATTTTTAATCCAATACTATGATTTCTCTTTATGAAAGCTCAGCTGCCGAAGACCACAACACGCGTCATATACGTCGTCCCCTGCAGGTTATGGCTCAAGAATTCCAAAGCTTCTGATCTTCAAATGTTTGGCTTTCCTGTTTACGTTGAATCTAGAGAGTCTTGAAACAATCCAATTCTAATAGAACAAAATGTTGTGATGTAGTGGTTAATCCAAGGTTTCCCATTTAGTGAATATATTTGTGGATGGCAGTCTTTGTGTCGTCATGTGGTCTTTGATTGCCCGGTGACCAATCTGGGGTGTAGATTATCCCGTTAATTCTTCCTATCGAGGAAAATGTTCTGTTAGAGAAGAGTTTTGGGTGGATATAAAAGGTTAGGAATGATCGTAAAGCAAAAGATAAAAGTCAGAAGCTATCTATGCATTTGTATACGCATGTTTGCTGTGCCTTGTCTGTATCTATGAACATTGTGATTGGCTGGCGACCAATGCAGGGTTTAGGACTATCAAATCAAGGCTTCCCGTCAAGGAATAGGAAAAAAAAAAAGCTCTGAGGGGAATTGAGAGTTGAGGAATAGTTGTTAACTGGATGGATAAGACTCTGGGCTGTCTTGATTTTAGATGCTCAGGTTTGTTGTCTGTCTCTATCTGTCCTGCGACTGCGCCAGGGTGCGGGATTATCACATCAATCCTTTCCGTCAAGGATCGGAGAAAAGTTCCAAGTGGAGATGACAGTTGAGGAATGACTCTAAATGAATGGAGAACACTCAAGAGCACTCTCGATTTTAAATGCTCAAGTTTCAATCTCTATAATCCCTGTGATTGTTTTTTGTGATTTCCGAGGTGCAGGTTCGTCGTTTTTATATCCCGCGATTGACAATCCGGGTTTTGATATTCCAATGTCAGCTGGGTTAAGTAAGTGGAAGGAAATGGATGGCTTGATGATGTGTTTCAGATGGCTGCTCCGATAACTGGTGCGTGTTGATTATGCCAAAGCATCAGTCAAACTCCTGGCGGCACGGGCGGATTGGGGCCATATTGAAGGGCAGTTAATCTGTAAAAGCAATGAGGCTCCAGAAATAGAATCCTACGGTACACATCGGCAGGTCAACCGGCCCGCCGGCATGCAGCGGCCACCGCTGCGTAGCATCATGATGAAGAAATCAAAGAAGCCTCCGTGTTGATTTATGGCACGCCGGCTTTGCTGCTGGCCCGAGCTCCTCCGGGACGTGTATTTTTAATGTAGTCCGTCCAACTTCACAAGGTTTACGTCAGGACAAATGAGGAGCGCCAGGCTCTTTATCCGGGCTGCCTCAAGGAAGGAGGAGGATGAAGAGGGCGTCTGTTGAAGAGAAACAAAAAAAGACATTTCAGCATCCACGTTCCCTTGATCAAGAAACGATCGTCCTCCAGGAGTGCACTGATCGATGCGCATCGATAGTGCGCCTGTAGAACTGTCATCATTTCCTTTCTAAACTCAAATCTATGTGAGACTGCTGAGTGCAGTGCGAAAACCCTCAAAATCCCAAAGAGGAACTTTTAATTCAATTCTGCAGCAGAGCAGATGTGTTCTACATAACCTTTTATATCAAGTGGACCTTTGGGTAAAACAGCTCTCACTCGGAGTTTAGAAAGTTACTTTTCGGATCAATAGACTGTAACACGTACTTAGTTCAGCTTGATGTGTTCCAGGCGTCCTCAAATAAGATCAGGAAGGGCTCTGCAGAGACACGGGAGAGGGAGTTGTGTAAAAATAAACAATATTCGAGAGCGTCAGCACAACAACTTTAAAATATGACTGTTGCTGCTATATTTTAAATGCGATACACCAGAATAGAAGGTAAAAGGGGGATTGAGTCATGGATAGATTCATGCAGATGAAAGGATACATACTGTACATGATAGATGGCTGATAAAAGATTGATAGATACATGGTGATTACACAGTAAATGATGTCGTGTAAATTTGACTCCGTTTTAGAGTCATACTTACACTTGGAAGAGAGTAAAAGAAAGAATTGACGGCAAAATAAATAAAAGTCACTCGAGGATTGAGGAATGAACTCACAACCTTCAGCTTGGGAAACAGCCGATCTACTCCCTGAGCCTCGCAGCTCCTGCTGTTTGTTAGTATATCGCTCGTGTCAGCTTTAACCTTCGTAACTACAAGAGGCCAAAAACTAATTTTTAGGTCTCCTCTTGAATAAAAGTAAACAGTAGTAGGAGGGGTATAGGTCAGGTGGTAGTGTAGCAGTCTCTCAAGATGAAGGTGGTGAGTGTGTTCCTCAACCCTTGACTGACTTTTATTTTATTTCCAATTCTTTATTTTACTCTCCTCCAAGTGTAAATATTACTCTAAAATTCAGTCTATTTGATCCCACACTAAATAGAGTCAAATTTACTCTACAGAATTTACTGTGTAGGGGTTTTGGATACATGGGGGTGCAAAGTGATTCAAGGACGGTTCGATTTGTGGAAGGATTCGATTGGTTAGACTCATTGGGATTACAATTCGATATGGTACGGCTCAGTTTGAGAGTGTACGATGCAATTACTTTTTCGTTGTCATTTTACATATATTTGAATGAACTCGTCAGTAATGCAAATGTGCCATTAACTTCTAAGTTATAGGACGATTCGATACGTGTCTCGATATCTTTCAAAATGGAACGATTCGATTGGATGCATTTGCATCTTTTAAAACAAAAAACACTGCATCAACATTTACATAATGATACAAGTTTTCCTTTTGTATCGCGGGACATCACAATAATCTACGATAGTTGCTTAGCAGCAAGACGACATGATGCTCTCGTGTCACGGGGAAGGTGCTGCAGTGTTGGAGTGAAGCATGAAAGCAATCAATAGCACATTAATGGAGCATTTCACTGCACCCGGGAGAGGAAGAAGAACCTGTGATTGCATCATCCAGCATCTTTCACTCTTTTTGTACTTCACATGCACTCGTTTGATGCATGTTTCCTGTTCTCCCATACACTCACACGCTCCCAACCAGCCGCCACCTTCATTCCAGTAGCGACGCACTCAGCTTATTACGCCCGCCCGCCTCCTCATCGTCCTCTTCGCATTCTGCAACGCTAATAAAACTGCGACAAGGACGCTGACACAAATCACAAACACCGTGTAACAAGAGCAGCCACCCCCCCCCCCCCCGACCCCACAACCCCATCCCCCCGGACTCACCTCCATGCTTTTATTTAATCAGGACAATGCGTGTTTTCACTACGAGGCAGGAATGATACAGTATTTTGATATCACTATTCCTCATATCGTCATCTAGCACTTCTTCCCTAGTTGTATTGATTGACCTAAAACCGGAACAGAATTGATGATACCGGATTGATCAATACGTAATGATACATCATGATACCTGGCTGATACATGTCCAATACAGAATTGATAGATTCATAGCTGGCGGATACAGATTTGACATTTATGTGATATTTTACTGTTGCAGGAATACCTTTGAATGGCTACTAGAGGTTACAGTATCGGGTAAGTCGTTTTTGCATTACTTACTTTGCTTTGTTTTAGTTTTCCTTTTTTATAATGATTCTTAAAAACTCATTCACTTGAAGCCATTTTTACTGAAGCAATCCCCTTCACTCCTGGCTGTTTTACTGCATTTTGACTGATTTTGCAAGGCCCACAGAATATTGTGTTCTATTGCTATAAAAACATGGAACCAACCAAAATAAATATTAGAGTCTCTTCTTCCATCAGGAAAAAAAGTATATTTGTAGATGTTTCCGTTTTGCAGCAATTAGCATTAAAATATAGCTAAGTTTCATCGTTATTCACAAATCTATTTAGAATTGTGAGTAAATGAGCTTTTTTTCAACATGGCCCTGGTTGATCTCTTTTGCTCTGCTGCTGTCTGTGCTATAACTACCATTTCTTCAACCGTTCTTTGCAGTTGAGAAGCTGCATTCTGCAAGCCTTCTGTATGCTCTAGCATAAAAAACATAAATAAAAAAAGTATAAATATGTCTTTGAGACATTTAAAACATTTAAAATAAAACATATTTATATGTTTTTGGTAGCAAATGAGAAAGAAAGGGGGCCCACAAAGAAGTTTTCTCTAAGACGCCCTCATAATCCTAACACCACTAATACTAACATGTGTACCCCTAATTAATTATAATTAATGATAAAAAAAAAAAAACAATTGCACAGCCTCAAGCTACAACTCTCCAGTTTTAGAACCACTGACTCAAAACATCGTCACCTCTAAACAAAGTCAATAAAGCTTTTATGAGGGCAAAAAGATGATTATTATTTCCATTATTCCCTCAGGGAAGACATGTATACAAAGGATCCCGCATGCTAGCCTATCAGTGAGGCAAACCTGAGGTAGAATGTGAAAAGGAAGCAAAACTGCAGTTGCTGCTGCTGACTTTGTGCGATTTTTAAGCCACTCTGCAGACTCCCCCGATATGTTTCAGCACACACGCACGCGGCGCTGGAGCTAATTGGTCGGCCAGTCGAGCTCGCGCACAAACGAGCAGCTTGGGACGGAATGCGGGGAAACCTCAGTCGCTAATGAAAACACATGTACGCGTCCCCCCGGCCAATCGGAGTCGAACGGCCTTCCTCGGGGACACGCCGCGGGAGGGGTGGGGGTGGGGGCCGGAATAAGTGGAGTTTAAACGGACCCATAGATTTCCTCCCTGTGATAAAGATGAGGCTCCATGAGTTAAAACTAAGCAAAGAAAAAAAAATGTTGCACATAGTTTTCTTGCTATTCGCAATGCGTTCCTGTTCCTATGGAAACACATTTGAGTTGGCTGCACGAGAAGTGAAGAGAAGGCTTTTTATTTGCCATTCTATGATGACATACTGCACTCTCTACCGGGTTGAAAATAATCCAAATTGGGTTCAAAAAGGGAATGAGCCAATGCTGGGTTATTTGTACCCAGTGCATTTGGTTGAGGATTTGACACCGCATGTTGGGTCAAGATTTTGATCTTTTGATCTTGAAATGCGTTACCATTTTATCAATAGAGCTCACCCAAATCCAATTTTCAACCCATTCTGCTGGGTCAATATAATTAACCCAACCTTGGGTAAAAGTAAATAACCCAATTGGCTCAAAAGCCACAGCTTCCTAATACTAGTGGGTTAGGAAAACAATCCAGCATTTTTTTAATAGTGTGTGTATACTTTCTTTAAATAGCATGTGCATGTATGCGCTCCTTCATTTTGGGAGTACACACAACGGAGTGACCAACCCTCCTTCTGAGCCTTACCAGGGTTAAACCACGACATGCGTATGATCAATAAATACTTATTGACATCCATAGCTTATGTGTATGTATGCGCTCCCTTCACTGAATGCCCATCCTTACTAGGGTCAAATTAGGATGTATGATTAATAAACATGTATTTATGTCTATATCGTTGTACGTGTACGTATGCGCTCCCTCCATCCAATTTTAGAAAATACACATCAGAATGCAGAATATGTGATTTATTTACATTTATTTATTTGTTTATATGTGTTGCTATGTGTGTGTATGCGCTCCCTCTACCAACAGACCAAACTGTGTAATTAATGGACATTTATTCGGTCATCAGTTTGGCACTGCTGTGCAAGCGTAGTAGTGTTGGCGCAGATTAAATGCCCGCGCATCCCTGTTAAAGTATGTGTTCGTATGCGCTCCTTCCATCCATGCATTTAGCGCAATAGTGCGTTGCTGTGTTTTTGTGTGCCCCCACTTGTGTGCGTGTGCGCGTGTGTGTGAAAAATGAGCCAATGGTGTGTCGCTGCCTCCTGCAGCTATTTTTCAACCCAGTTTGCATTAATTAATCATGTCTTCTGCTTCTGAACGTGCGCACGTTTGAATTGTGAGGGTGATGTCACTTGGTGCACATTCAAGCACACGTCTACCACGACATACAAAAAAGCACGACATTTTAAGAAGCGTGCGTGTAATGTTACAGGCGAGGCGCACACACACACACAGACACGCTCGGAACAAAAGAAGGTAAACACGTACTGTTCACTGCATTTCGGTTGTTACAACATGACATGAATGCACACACATATACTGTACTGTATGTGTTTTAACGTATTTCCCTATGGGAGCATAACAGGAGCATTGCAATCGATACAAGCTGGCGTTTTTATTTCAAAGGCACCGATGTGTGTCTGAATATGAGCAGGAATTTTTCAATGCAACTTAACTCAGTTCGGGGGTAATTATGATGATAATGAGCTTGCGTTTCGCATGCTGCGTTTGCGAGCTCATCATTATTTACCTTGCACACACAATTCACTCTCTTTTTTTTAATCGATATTAATAAAATAAATACAAAAATAATACATAAATACAAGTATTTGTTTAGTGCTGTAATTATTTTTTGATACATTTTATTAAAATGAGTAAAATGACATCCTCCTATGTGATCAATGTTTTTTTGAATGAGCTATGCATGTTTGTATATTTGTACATACACCTTTATGTGACATTTTTGTTGTCATACTATACACAATGTGTGTATTTCTGTTATGGTTATTTTTATTATTGTTATTATACACTGTGGACATATATGCATATACTACGTACCGTATGTGCATCGTTATTATTATTTTCATACAGTATGTATGTACATATATGTATATATGTATAAGCTATATGAATATATTATTGTATATTTTTGTACTTGTATATTATTATCTTTATTATTATCATTATTGTCATACATGTAGTATCATTTAACAGTCCTTCTCAAATCGGGGGGTGCGCCCTTCACCTCAAGGAACATGTTTTGTTTTGTTTTATGCTGTAATAGAATAAACTAGTGTAATTGAACATCCACTACATTAGGTGGCAGTGGCGCGCTCATTGTCAGAGCGTGTGCAAGGAGGTGCACTTATAAGAATTTTATAGAGAAATGTCAAAATTTATTTAGAGTTGCGGCGGAGAGGTTTTTTTTGGGGGGGGGGGGTGTTGCAAAACATTTTCATCTTCTTGGGGGGTAACAAAAAATAATTAAGAAGCACTTTCATATCTGTATACATATATATGTGTATATGTATTATGTGACTGTACTGTATTACCATGTTTATTATAATGCACATTATATAAAGTGTAAGTATACTATTATTAGTTTAAACCATGTGTGTATTATTGACATAGTTAAAAAATAATACTCTATACGCATGAACGGTATATTAAATTTTTATGATCGCAGTGCAACAATAGTACCAATAATAAAACCTAATACTGCCTGATTTGTACATCTTTGATTTAAAACAATTTTTTTACTTAATTTAAATGTGTTTGAATTATTATTATTTTTAAACATACATGACATGACATACAAGTGAAATACTGTGTATAAATAGAAATACATGTAAACAAAAACAAAAATAAATGGATGTTATTAAAAAAAGAAGGAAGACAAAAAGATAATGAAATGGATTGAAGTAAAGGCAAATGAATAATCTTCACTGATATTGTTGCCTCACCTTCAGGTTGGCTCGTCGGTTTGCCCGCCCGTCCTTTCGATGAATCGTCAGCCGGGGAAGGAGACAATCGGCCACTCATCCTGCATTGTTTTGCATCCACGCTGGCGCGCACGGTAGGACGTCAGTGCTGCATCGGACTCCCTTCCCCCCTGCGCGTCGTCTCCTCTCCCGTTATCATCATCATCATCCTCCTCCTCCTCCTTGTCTCTTCCTGACTCCTCCTCAGTGGAGGGAGCTCGGCGTTCCTCTCTCCTGACTCCCCAACTTTTCTGTGACCCTCTCTCATTTGTCTCCCTCAATGTCTCTCAATATCGCTCGGTTTCCACATACTGCAGCTCTCCTCCTCCGCTTTGCAGCTGCCATCACTACCGGGTCCTAAAACCTCATTTGTTAAATGTGTGTTTGCTGTTTCAATTACTGCAGGGGGAGGATAGCAACAAGCATACTAAGTGAGGACATTTTGCCTTTTCTTACTTGTTTAAGAGGATTACGAAGGTCAAGGCATGATTTTGGGTTGGAATTAGGATTGGGGTTAAGACCAGACATGCCGCCGGGAGGGCTTTAAGGTTAGCGCGTGTGTGCGTGCGTGCGTGCGTGCGTGCGCATGTGTGTGTGATGAGAGTTAATCTTTATTTTCTTAATTCAGGCTGCATTGTGTTTAATGTGTGTCATTTTGGAGTTCTTGTATCCTTTTCATCTAGCCGTCCATCAATCCATCCATCCATCCATCCATTCATCCATCCATTCTTTTGTCTGTCTATCGATCTATCTCTGTCCATCCTTCCCAAAAATAATTACGTGTTAATCTGCTCAGCAGGCGTGAGCAATCAACATAAAGAGGTGGGAGAACCAAAGATGGAGGAGGAGGGTGGGGTGGGGGGTGCGTAGTGGTTGGTTGTCATGCATTGTGGGTGATTGTGTGTGCGTGTGTGGTGTTATCTCACTCTTTCTTCCATGCCCACTTCGCCGCTTTCTCTGACCCACTTTGGCCCTCCTGAGTCACACTCAAGAAGGCATCAGCATGCGTGCGGATGAGGCGCTACAGCACCAATCAATGGCCGGGTTGGCTGCTTCTAGTTTATGTTGGCTATTTAATGAGGCACACACTCACACACACACACACATTGCAGCATACTTTTTTTGTGCTGTTATTGTTTGAGTGGCCGCAAAGCCGCCTGTCTGAAAGCGTATTTGTTTTCAGAGTCCATCACGGGGGGCAGGGCTCAATGCTCTTGGCTCTAATTTCTTTTCTTTTACTTGTGTTTAAAACATAAAGAATGTGGTTAAAATAGAAATGCTGATTCAACTGCTTTATGTAAGCAACAGTTTAAAAAAAAGTATAGTCTGAGCCTGGTATGCTAAAGTAAAAAATTTATTTTCACTGTCAAGTATATGCAATTAGGGCACAACGCTAATGCTGATATCTGGCAGAATACCTTTCTTAACCAATGAATCGGCTGATTCATTAATGGATATAAGAGCTTCGTTTTTTTTGTAACCATAACTAGGGAGCACAAATAAGCCCAAAATATTTTTTCCAATTTTAAAAGGGCTCACATTAGTTGATTAAATTGGCCAAACGATTAACACGTTGGGCCTTTATACGTTTATATAATACGTTAGGTGTAAAGACAATTAAATAAATGTGCTGTAAATATAGTACGCTAAGGTACACAGATGATTTATATGACAATTTCTAAATATGATACATTAAAGCGGTGGGTTTCGGAAACTAGTCGCCAAGTGGGGGTTGCTGATGTACATTCCGAATTGGGATATTTATGCCTGGTACCGGCATGTGCGGTTCAGTACCACCAGGCCCATGAACCGGTGGTTACACATCATTACGACAATGCGAATAGGGTGATTCGAGGTGTTAAATATCAATTCAGTATTGCACATCTTCAAACAGCAAAGGTGACAAGTTGACAGTAAGACTCTTACCTCCTGGTCCATCTCTCATTCCCTACAAGCCAATTTGTGAATAATCAGCTAACGGGGGATTGGGGCCACAAGGCCTCGACCACCTTGCAATCAGTCGACCATCAAGCGTTTAACTTTACTCATGCTGGGAATGCAAGAAGCTTGATACATAGAGCAGAAGCTGACAACAACTATGAACAAGATTTTTTTTCTTTCGGGGCCCCATGGACGTGTGAACCAGCTCTGTATATAGAAAATACATAGAAAGCTTGTGTTCTTCCTCCCCAGGAACGCTGTGGCGGCAGCATCCTGAAAGCCCACCTCAGCAAACCCTGTGTTTCTCAGGAGGGGGGGGGGGGCAATGGGTAGGTTGGGGAGGGGGTTGACAGCCTGAGGTGGTAAGTAGCTCATTAGAGAGAACACAACGAATCCAATTCTCCTGCAGAGCTCCAAAACGTGCTTTATGCCTCTTCAATCTGTACGCTCCCATTAGATTCCGTTGCAACCTGGTTTTTGTTGTTCTCAAGCAGCCCCCGAGCAAGTAAGCACATTTGGGGAATTGCGCTTCCTGGATGAGGTAAAATTGGATACATTCTGTAAAACAGCAGCACAGCTAATAAAAGCAGGGTTCAATTGGGCCACCTTGGAAAATGCTGATGTTTACAGGCACGCTTGTTCTGGCTCTAATACTACCTCCAAAGATGGGAAAGAGCCAGATCTCCTTTTTGTTTCTATGCCGGTCTGACAAAATACTTTTTGTGGAACCGGAACATGGTACAAATAAAGTTGAGGACCGTAATCTTTTACTGTGCTGAAAAAAATATCAAAGGCATAATCAACTTAGACCCGACTTTCATCACATTAGTCAACTGCGATGAAATCTTTTGTCATTCAACCCCGAGTACAGATTCCTGAAAAATCAAATTAATCCATACATAGTCCTGTGAGCTTTCTGTGTTTCCACCACATATGTACTTGTTCTCACAGAAACATGCACTTGTTGTTATAAATCAAGTCAAATATTTGTAGTACCCGCACTAGTCTGAACACAGTTTCCTGATTGAGGAATAAAAATTAAGCAGCAAAATCCACGTTTTTATCCATCTCAAGGGACGGCCATTTTGCCGTTTACTAAAAATGGCATCACAGTTACTCAGAACTCACGTAACAACCAATCACGGCTCAGCATGCGAACCTCACATGACCAAACTCGGAAAACATGGTTCAAATCGCTTTTTTTCTCCAAACTAACAAACTTATCGTCTCATAATACACATAAATAACCTTGGCTAAAACTGTACATCATAAAATTAACCTACATATGTCGCTTTCTGTAGGCGTAGAAAGCAGGATCACAGCGAATGACACTGACCTAAAAATATCTTTAGTTCCTTATCATGGGGACATTCTTGGCCTGCGTCAAAATAAACCCAGTGCATACGTGCATGGAAAATGAACAGTATTTAAGGGCTAAGTACACTAACGAAATCATTTTACTTCATTACTTTCCGATCCTGATGTCCACACGGTAAAGTGGTCATCACCAAAGCTGGCAGGCACAACGTCCGAATTACAACGCTGGACTTGGGTCACTTTTTTTTTTTTCTCTCCCTCATTCTCATTCTCACCATCTCCATTTTATTTTCCTCCCCTTTGAGAGGCATGCAAGATTTTTCATCCGGATGCATTTGTCGACCTCTCCGCAAACTGATACGGCTCCAAGTCCTCGTTATGGGCATTTGCGAGGAAACGGGCTGGGATGGGCGCTAATCCAATCAGACAGCGGGAAAAAAACCACACACACACACACACACACGCATGGATTGCGATGGTGGCAATGAAGCAGAAGCAAATAATGAAATGAAAGCCTAAGTGGTCGTTTAAGGGGATTAAAAGTATTTTCCGTGAGGATGGAGTTGAGTCACTGTCAAGGAAGACGAGAGCTAACAATACAAGATGGAGGCACGGAAGCAGAGGAAGGGAAGCGATGGGGGTGTTCTGCTTTCAGGCTTTCGGGCAATTAAAGTGATTAATATCCTCCCTGTGGAGGGTTGTGGTGGTTAATGGAGGCAGATTAAGAGGAAGTGTTGCTCCGACTGTTAGGAAGTCAAAGAGGCTGAGAAAACCCATATGATGGAACGATGGACTGGAATGCTGCCAGCGGTGTAATGTATCTGCGTTCCTCTGTTTATGCCAATGACGTATAGTGACAATGGAACAATGGAATGCTCTTCAATAGGATGGCAGAAGGTACAATTCATTTGGCCTGGTGTACAAATCTCCCACTTAGGAAGTACCTTTGTGAGGAAATTGGGGCAAGATCATCATTATTTCAGTGCACATACTTTTTGTGACGTGGTTCGGTGGCGCGCTGCGAAATTTTTCTGATATAAAATACTGTACCGTGGTGCCTTGAGATATGAGTGACCAGCTTGGCTTTGACTTGCGAAAAAAATTTGGGGGGCTGGAAATCTTCATGCATAGCTAACCAACATACAATTGCAGGTATTATTTTTGATCCACTTGGTGGTCACCTTAACTCAGAGTACACTGTCGTATCTGTGACGTTGAATGTGTATAGTTGTATTTAAAAGACGGCCTCTCTTGTTGAATTACGTGAGAGTGAGTGAATGAGGATAAACAGTTGGCCGGCTGCTAGCTGGCTTTT
This sequence comes from Leptonotus elevatus, assembly GCF_054856555.1. Taxonomy (NCBI): domain Eukaryota; kingdom Metazoa; phylum Chordata; class Actinopteri; order Syngnathiformes; family Syngnathidae; genus Leptonotus; species Leptonotus elevatus. The sequence continues at coordinate 21,893,824 of NC_141245.1, read as the reverse complement.
GCGTTAGCCTCTGTGTGTGTAGAGTGACGGCGACAGTTGAGGCCATTGGCAGGTCACTTGTATTTTGTTGAACTTTTGTTAAATATAGCGATTGAAAGTGAACCCGCAGCTATTTCCATCCTCTCTCTATCATAGCGACTTGTTATGGATTACAATTCATTCTAAATAGCAATGGCAAGCTATATTAAATTAGGGAGCGATACGTCCGTAAGTCTGTCAGTATGTCACCCACTGTGCATCCACAGTTCTGAATAATAGACACCGTGCTTGTTCTCTCTCTATCCCTCCGCAGTTAATCCCAGCTCGCCCCGGCTGCTCTCGCCACTTGAATAAATCATTCCGGCCTTCGGGATGACAAGTCCATCAGCGCGGGCTAACTCTGCCATCTTGTCTTGTTACACAGTCTCCCCTCCCCTTCGTGTGCCCTTCACAGACTCTTTTGGGAATCACTCCCTTTCCACTGTTAACGTTGTGCCCTATGCAGCGAGCACATGCTATTCTTGCCCCCCTCCCCCCCAAAAAACCCCAATTGCAATTGCCTATAGATGCCTCAAGATGAAAGAAATATACTTTTTTTTCTATTAGACAAGGCTATGGCCTGAGTAAAGGAAGTTCTTCCCCGCATTTCAACATAGTTTAGTTTTTTTTTTTTTTTAAGAGCTCAGTGTTATTCATTCGGCAGCCTTCCCAAGTCAACATATCATCATCGCTCTCATTAATTCACCTGAAACCTGTTATAAATCCCAGACCCCTCACCTTAACCGGATACTTCAGAGTCCCGCCAGAGTCGTGAAGTTGTCAGGAGACCAGAGGAAGGATCAAAGGAAAGAAAGAGGAAACAAAGTGAAATCCAACTCCAACCAGACACCACCTACCACCCACAGAATTACAAAAACAGAATCTTTCACCAACCCCAGAAACATCTGAATTCAAACAGATTAGGGAGACCTCAAGAGACCAGAGGAAAGACTAAAGGAGGGAAGGAAGGATAGATGAAACTGAGTGATTCTAAGAATATAATTACAACCAAAATAAATGAATATTTATATTTTTAATAGTGAATTTGCCATTTTATAGTGCAATGCGTTTAGTGCCCTCAGTATTCTCCCACTATGCATCTTGAATGGAAATAAGTAAGTGAACAAAACAGTAATACAGTAAAATGTTGTACTGGGTCGACACAACTGGAGTAATGCGGCTGAACCTGTGGGATTTAGGCGCTATCCCACTCGAGGAGCAGCAGCGGGAGGAGGAGGAGGAGGCGGCTAACGTCACTCGGAATGTGTTTGGAATGCAGAGTGGGGGAACAAAAGGTGCCGCAGGATGTGCTGAAGAAAAGTCATTTGCAGCTTTGGCGTGTGCATCAACAGACACATTTCAGATGTTCATTTTAGGTTACAGTGCAGAATTGGAACAGTCACTTACAGAGCACTCAATGGTCAGTCAGGCTCATACATACTTGGTAGACCAGCGGCAACTCAAACTTGCACCAGAAAAATCATTATCTTTCACTGATAAAGCAGTAGGAACCAGTCACTCCGCTATAATAACGGTACACATTTCACGGCTAGTTACTTTAAGCTAACCGGCAAGACCGACAATTAACTTGACTGTAGCCTGTCTGTGCTTTTGTTGAGAAACCTTAATTCCATAAAATCAACCAAATATGTTTCAGGTAACTTCACTGAGTTCAATACGAGGACAAAAATCATAGACATGGCGGCCGTATCGGAAGGGGCAAATTCCCATCAAAGGCAGGAGCCAGGCAGGAAATGATACTGGTTTAGAGATAATTATTCAATTTAAACGTTATTGGCTGTGGGCGGCGGAATTCAGCACCCAACGGTGCCTAATACGTGCTTTTTGTATGAGGACCGACTGTGCATGTCACTCTTTTAACACAAATCTATCAGCGATATCTTGTGTAACCAAACCGTAAGTATGTCATCGTTTGACGTACTAAAAACAAGTAATTTTTATTAATTTAATTTTTGCGTCTTTCATGGTGACAACTGGGTAGGCGGTCCCTTAGCACCCTCTATTGACAAGCCACAACTGGTAAATGGATGTGTGTATCATTCTGATTTTTTTGATGAGGCAGTCATCAGAGAATTTATGTCAACAATCTTTTTTTTCTTGTTTATTTTTACAGAAACTACTGTATTACAATTATTACAATGTTTGCTGGGTGCAGCTGATAATTTTTTTATTTTATTTTATTTTTACATTTTTTTAGATAGTTATAATTTTTAGTTTTAGGAAATAAAGCTGTTGTAACAGTCTTGGAAACATTCAATTTTCCATACTATTAGAGACCTGGAAATTTATTCAATCAAATTCCAGTTTTCCATACTTGCATTTTTTATTTTAATTTTATTTTTTTACAAAAGGCGGAGAATGAAAAGTGGCTGTCACATCCTTTTCCCATTAGTCAGACTTAGTCATTTTTAAAATGTATTTAAATTTTTTTGAAAAAAACATTTTCAAAACATGTAACTACCCCTCATCCCTCTATTTTGTGTTGGTGCTGTTCACTTAGAACGGCAACACTGTTCTAAATCAGTGCAAAAGGGAAACTAGATTATTTATTATGTATACAATCTACTAGCGGTTGCGCACTAGGTGAAAACATCTTGTAAGAGTATCTATGATCTACCACAAGGCCACTCACATGCATTAAAAGCACATTGTTGTTGTTTTTCCCTAAATAATGCAGCAGTGGTCCACACTCATCCCGTCCTGATACGCTCCCACTGACAGAACATCTTCCTCAATACTCAAACTCCACTCGACGTGTGTTTAATAGTTAAAAGGCAAAGTATACAACATTGATGACCTGCAGGTCCGGAATGAGTTGGCCCAGCATTCCTCATTTCTGTCTCGCTCCCACATTCCCAAAACATGCATGTTAGGTTTCTTTGAAGACTCCAAAAGTCCATATGTGTGAATATGAGTGTGAATAGTTGGTTGTATGCGTGCCCTGCAATTGGCTGGAGACTTTTTGCACAAAGTCAGTTGGGATAGGCTTCATGTTAAACACAATCTTAAAAATTCAAAGGAAAAAAACTTAGCAAAGAATGGTTTAATTAATCACATTTTAGACAGAGGAGTGCAGTATTAATACAACATGATTACATGACGCCGCCCTGTGGTCAGCGTTGGGAATTGCACTCTTATTAAACAACAAACAATATTACATAAAGTGTATGCAGTCAGTATTATTATAATACAATTCTCCAAACAATATACACAAGAAAAACACACATTTCATTCTAATAGAAGACACTTTTTGTAGCTCCTTTCTATTCGGATAAGCAGACAGCATGCAGCAGTAGAAAATGTACACATGACACTTTTGACATATTAAAAAATATGGAATATTGCTGACATGAGCATTGAAATTCACAGAGTAGAAGGATGGACTAAAATTAAGCTGTTCGTCCCTCCCACCCTTCACCCAAAAAAAGAAAAAAAGTACTAACTAACATAAGGTCCACTTCCTGTTTGCCCACCTGGAAGCTATCCAACATTCCATGATAGTGAGTGTGAGTGCAAGTGTTATTAAAAGCAACTGACAGCAAAGTGAAGAGAAAAAAAGAATACTGAGACTCGTCCTTCAACTGTCCTTGACTGACCAAATGCATGAAACACAAATGACACACTACATTACACGCACTGTTTGACCCAAGTGCATTTTTCCCAGCTAGGAGAGAGATTTTGGCCGAACCTTTGGGAAAAGCTGGGGGGGAAAACAGACAAAACAATAATAAGTAAGTTCCTTGTTCACAGGGACCATACAAATAACAAACAGAAAACCTTGTAATATTCATGCCAGGCCAGTAATTGTGACAAAATCACGTTTTCTGACAGCAACACTGTACACACATGTAACGTGAGAATGGGGAGTTTGACAGTAATATCAAAGACACAGGCGGCATCATCAAAGAGACAAACAAGTAGTCTGCCAGCGGCCTTAAAAATACACACATGCATAAAATCATAGACACAAAGCATGGAGGCAGACGGCAGTATCAAAGACAAACAGTCAGCCAGCTTTGGCAAGATGCATACGTTTATTATAATAAGAGATGCCAGAGACACAAACATTGAGTATTACTATAGTGACACCAGAAACGCAAACATGGAGACTTGACAGTAGCAACAAGACATCAAAATCAAGACAAACGTAGTCAGACAGCAGCATCAAAGACACAAACATGTAGTTTGCCAGCAACGTGTTAATTTGAAATCAAAGACACGTGTCGTTTGTTTCGTTTCATCTAATCAAGATAAACTCTTACCCCAAAGTAGTTGTTTGGCACGAAGCCCTCGCGGCCGCAAAGTGAGGCCCACCACCAATCGGAACCGTCAAGCTTCTGCAGGATAGTGACCATATCTCCCTCTCGGAAGGTGAGCTCGTCAGGGGCCTGAGCCGGGTAACTCCACAGGGCGTACAGTACCCCACTGTTCTCCATGCCCATCGCCTCCTCCACGCCTGACAGTAACATCAGAGACACAAACGTGGAGTCAGTCTCATAGTTGCTTAAAAGACAGAAACTTGTAGTCTGACAATATGAACGACAAATGTAGTCAAAAAGTAGCATCAAAGACACAAACGTACTCTGATATCAAAGACACAAACATGTCTGAGAGCAACATATAGATATGATTAAAAAAACATGTGAGTCTTGACAGTAATGGCACAGACATGAAGTCTGATAGCAACAACTTAAGACACAGTCAGGAAGTATAAACATGTATTCCGGTATTAGCATCAAAGACACACACATGCAGTCTAACAAAATCAAAGACCAAAACACATAGTCTAATAGCAACATCATAGTCAGGTCAGGAAGTAGCATCTTAGACACAAACGTGTTTTCTGATATCAAAGACACAAACATGTCTGCTAGCACTATCAAAGACAAACATGCATCATTGACATAAACAGTAGAATCAACGACAGAAAAATTACAAATCTGATAGTAGCATTAAAGACAAAAACATGTCGTTGTTCAGTCACTAGCATCAAAGACACATCCTTGAATTCTGACAGTAGCATTATTGATACGGGAGGGAGTAACCATAGACACATGTATTCTGACATAATGAATAGCAACATCAAAGACAAGTCTACAGACAACATTTGAATGTGTGTGCTTCACCTCTCAGGAAGCTCTCGCACTCTTCAAAGTCGATGGCGTACGGGTCACACTTTTGCGCGGCTGTGGCGCCGTCGCTCTCCGTCATGGCCATGACGGCCGCGCCGTTCCTCACCAGGAACTCGCACAATGGCCGGTCGTTGCACGACGCCGCGCAGTGCAGCGGAGTCCTGCCAGACACAAAACGTTACGCGTGGTCACTGTGAGTCACATGACTTCTAATGGATAACATAGGTGGGCCGCTTGAGTTACATAACTTGACTGTCGACAGACTTGCGACGCGACGTGTTTGCGAATGTGTTAGTCCAGCTAGCCAACGCACGTACAAATATTGCAAAATGGCTAATGTGCGATAAATTGACTTGATAATTGATGGACACAGTAACTTAGGACTTGTTTGAAACCTGAAGATGAAGGCTTTCTTATGACTTGCCCATATGTGACTTAAGACATGTAGGTAGGCATTTACCACCCGTGGCTGTCCGGCGCGCTGACGTTGGCGCCGATGCGAACCAGGAAGTCCACCACCTTGTAATGGCCGCCGCAGATGGCGTTGTGGAGAGCCGTGATGCCCTCGTCGTTAGACTGGCTCGGGTCCGGCATCTGCGAAAACGTAGAAACTTCTCAGTTAGTATGTTTATCTGCATGGAGGAGACTCAAGTGGACCGTTGTAGTGTTATATGGTAGCATTAGCATTAGTACCTCCTGTACGGCCCGCTGCACCGTCTCCAGCTCGCCCACCAGCGCCCCGTCCAGCGCCAGGACCAGCGGGCTGAGGCGGGCTCGTCTCCCGGAACTTTTACGCTCCCGGCTGGCCCTCAGGATGGAATGGTAGTTCTGATCGGACAGACATAGTTTGAGCGCTGATTCAAATGTATAGAGCACAGGTGTCAAGCTCAGGCCTTTCTCGTTCAAACACCCTTTCCTGGGCTCTTCAGATGGAGCCAAAGCAATAACAAATAGCGCTAGCATTTTAGCATTCCTCAACAATAACAATACACAGAAGAATAGGTACAGAGGATTTCTGGTTTCTTACTCTGTAATCTTGTGGGCTGGAGGTCGGGGGTGGCTGTGGCGGAGGAAGCGCAGCAGTGTTTTCCTCTCCCTCCGACGAGCTGCTGCTCTCGCTACCCCGTTCACCGCCTCCCTCACCCTTGTGCCGCCGCTCCTTGCGCTGGAAAAGCTTGTTGATGAGCTTCTTGTACTGGTTGGGCTCGTAGTGCGACGCCTTCTTCAGGGGCCGCGACTGGTCCACCGAGCCGCGCCGCTTCAGAGGTCGAGGGATCTCCGAGCGGATGCGCAGCAGCTCCTCTAGGTCGGGGATCTCCTGGCTCTGGGCCTCAGGGGCCACCACGGGTTGTAGCCGGGTAGGACTGAGGGGCCGGGGAGGGTACTGAGGGGTGCTAGGCTCGCCCGCGTGGATCATTGGCATGTGGTGAACTAAGTCCAGTCGGGAAAGCTCAGCATCGATGTCACCCGGGTTCAATGCTGCCAAGAAGGAAAGAGACAGTTTGCTCATTGTGTGAATGAAGACTTTTGATCCAGGGACCCTTAAAAAGATGGGAATAAATAAAACCTTGATGAGCATTTTTGATAGTTAAAAAAAATAAAAATTACCATCACTGTAAACGGCCGGTTGTCTCAGTTCTGGTGGCGGCTGCATAGAATCATGGTTGAAGAAGAAATTCCTGGATACGGCAGGCTGGTAAGGTGCCTCCCAATGGTCTCCAGGAGGCCCCCGCTGGGTGGTTTGGGCGGACATAGCACCCCATTGGGGATTCTGGAGACGCATGATGACGGAGAGCGGGATAGGCTTGCGCTGCCGTGAATCGGTGGCAACGGGCGGAATCGAAATGCGAGAGATGATTGGCTGCGGGTGGTACTGATGGGACTGGGTTGATGAGGCCACGTCCGGATAGACTGGCACCCGAGTGTTTCGGGGCAGGGAACCGTGTGGTAACTGGACAGGCGGAGCGCGATGATTCTGAAAAGAAAGATGGTAATTCATTCATCAATTCATTTTCTATTGTTTGGGCTCTTAAATTTGCGGAGCTTTTACTGTGGTTGTCACCCCCAGACTTTCCTGTGGTGTTCCTCAAAGGTCAGTCTTAGGACCCATTATTATGCGCTTTAGATGCTGATGACATCTTACGAGATTTCATCAGCAAGTTTAAAGATATTGCATAACACATGTGTGGAGATGACCTTTAGATGTATTTTTCTCCGTTTATAGACGCAAACCTTGAAGAATTAAATGCAGAGGAACTCTATTGTTAACGAAATAATAGCACCTATTGATTTTGCATTACGACTGGAGAAGATCTTGCCTTTTGTTCAGACGTCGATTTGTGTTGCAACAGACTATGAAATGTGGTCAATCCACAATGTTGCTCAATGTAATTCACTCCTGTGTTATTTTTAGGAAAACTATTAAAATCTGATCCATTAAAACACTCCCCGAATTTTTCCAGGAAGCCAATTCTATGATTCCACACCCATATCGTACTGTTGTTTTCTGCTAGTGGTGCCAGGAAACATGTGGTTTGGAAAATTTCACCATAACCTTTATTCGAAAACTCTTTTCAAGGATGGGTGTGCCCATGATACAGTTTCTGAATGAAAGGCAGCTATAACTGACTTTATTTTATAGGATAGACTGATCCAGTACAATGTCACCCAATCCGGCAGGGCTGGCTTAGTTTTATCATGGTGTAACAATAGGAAACAATGTCTCTTGACGTCTAAAGGAAGTACACACATTCTTGTGCCTTGCAACAAAGGCGTGATTACCCGCTATCAGTGAAAGATCATCCTGTGATGTGGGTTGTGTTAAGATATATATTTCAGAAGACAGTCCAACTGGAAAATCATAACCAATATTCAAGATGGCAAATCTTCATGTGCGGAATTAACACTAAATTGTGCTTTGATTGTCACGTGAAACGGAACGATGGCCAATAAGGACTTGACCTAAAGGTGGCGCTGCAAAGTAGTTGCCAAATTAGCTTACATTTAGCCTAGTTAGCTTCTCCCATTTCTCTTTCTTCTTCATTTTTTTTCTGGCAGTCTGGTTGCCCTGTAGTGCTGTGCTGCCTCTCATAGGTCAGTTTTGGTATTGCACCAGAGATCTGGTTTGGCCAGAGAAGACTCACAACTATCAATAGGAGATATTTGTATGTGTGTGGTGGGCTATGTTGGCCATCTGGAATTCAAGATTTGTTCCTGCTCATGCGTGGGGGTCTCTCACTGTGTTTAAACGTTACTTAAAAGTATTTATTGCCTGTACAGTTAAGCGTTTAGAATTCCAGTTGAGGTTGGTAACTTGATCTTTGCCGCAGTAACTTGGGACTTTTATTGAACCTTGAAGATTAAGACGAGAGATTCATGACTTGCATAAATGTGATTTCGTCCCATCCGTTTCATGTGCAGCACGCACCTTTTTGGGACTGGAGGCCGGAGGAGGCCCATCCAGGTTGGACTCTCTCCAGTTACTGTTGGGCACGGTTGCTCTGATCCACTCGCTTTCTGGAACAACAACACAAAAGGCCCTTTTGATGACATTTTTTTTGCTTGTTTGTCCCACTCAGCAAGTGAACATGAAGGACTAACTGTCATAGGTGTGGTGAGGCTTGCTTTCGAAGGACATGTCTAGATCTGTCTCGTTCCACTTGGCGGGACTCTTTTGCTTCTGCACACCCTCATCTGGGAGAAACCACACAACAGGACAAATTTGGATTAGCCAATAGCCACAAAATGGCGATGACAGTACTTTGGAGTAACTTTAAAAGCAATGAGACAATTCCAAGAGGGTTGTGTTTTTGTTCTGATGTGGTTTTATTTGCATACTGTGCCCACTCAACTGGCATTGTGCAAAAACAGGGTCGGATATGCCAGCTTTGAAGTGAGTGACTTTTCTCGCCACTCTCACAAACCTGTTCTACTACTCTCTCTGTGTTTCCACATAGATGGTGAAAATAATCAGATCCACAGAAACCAATCCAGCAGCAACTCCACCCTTGTAAGCAATGTGAACCCTTCTTGCCGTGTCGAAATCACATCCAACACAAATCGTTATGTTTACTTAGCACAGTTAAGTGTAGATACTGTACCAAGAAGGAATTTAAATTATACTACTATTGTATTTCCTCATATAGAGACTGGTATTTGTTTTATTGACTCCGATTCAAAAGGCAAGAAGGCCTTTTGTATCTTTTTTCCCCCCAACAGTGAATGAACAGGCACTCACCCGGTTGTCTGAAAGCCAAACTCCGGGGAAGCGTTTCAGCCACGGGATGATGAAAAGCCAGAGGTGAGGGTCCTCGGTCGGGCCGAGGCGACCTACGACCGTCGAAGGTGCTGAGCCGGTTGGGCGAGGGCGGGGACAGATGCGAGACAGCGATGCGATTGGGGGACGGGCTCCTCTCCACGTAGCCCACCGAACCGCGGGGACTCGGGTCATAGCTTCGCCTCCGGCTGTGGGGCGAATGCTTGGGGCTGGGCTGGCGGTACGGGTACCCGTCAGGACCGCCACGGGGCTGAGGTGAGGCGGCTTGGCTGATCTTGGGCGAGGAAAGCGGGCTGATGGAGGGCACCGGGGAAGTTGGTGCACTTTTGATCATGGTGACTATGGAGTCTATCGGGTGGCGGGTTGACGTGTTGGCTGGGTATGGCGTTGACGTAGAGCTGACGTTGTTCCAGCTACTCGACCCCCGAAGTGCGTTGGATGTGCTGGGCGGTGGAGAGTCGTGGTGCTTAGGAACCTGCACACACGCATGCGGCAGTTTTTATGCTTGGTGAAGCAGCATGGTGTTCAAAGTTGTTGGCGTATGTAAACAGATGTGGAAGTTGATCTACAAAATGAGCTCACCCGGTATTGCGTCATCTAAACAGGCATCCAGTCATTGTTTCGTGATGCTCACATACCAACCTTCATTCATAATACAAGCAGGAACAAATCCAAGTAAATGGCAATATTTAACTAAGCTTGATTTACTAGATGGTTCGATCTTCTTTTTTTTTTTTTGCGTTTGTCATTTCCCGTTTCTAATTAGCTAGCTAACAGCCAGTCAGAGTGATCAATTGTCACCGACAGCCTGAATGTGGTGAAGGCTGCCCATTCAAGTCATATTTAAGAAGCATGTTCTTCACATCCACAAAAACAGAAAATTTAATCTAAAAGCAATTTGTGAACACAAATGATAAACCAATACATTATGTGGGCACATTTAAATCGCTTTTATTACAGAGCTTTGCCCCCAAAAATGTCAAAAATAAAATATATATCTATAATATCTCAATTTGAAGGAAGAAACACTCAATGCCAAAAACAAACATTTACAGGCTTTAAACGTAAACGTCTGCTTCTTCCTTGACAATCACACCATGTTTTTGTGGTTCGGTTAATAATAAATCAAATAAATAATGATTAAAAAAATAAATAATATAACAAAAAAAAAAAAAGCCCCAAAATCCGATACAGTGTCACAGTGTTTCCCTTGTGCAATGCTTAATCAGTGTGTGTGTGGGGGGGGGGGGGTTGTATGTGTACCTGAAATCTACGCTGTGTGTCTGTGGGTCCAGACGAGGCCTCCCTCAGCATGGAGCTGAACTCTTTGTCGAGCTCGTCCGCGCTGGCCAGCGATGCGTTCAGGTCATCGTTCATAGTCTGGACTGGAGAGCGTCAAACCACAAAGCAGACATTTAGCACAGTGTGAACCGAATGATTGACAGGGTGATGAAATTTGAAGTTTGGAGGGGGAGACTCACACAGTAGGCTGCTGCCATATGCACGTTGAGAAGTCATGGCTGTCAGGCAGCAACTTTCAGATCCTGGAAAACAAAGCAACGCATTTTGGACTTTTGATTTTTTCATTGCATTTTTAGATGTGAAAAAAAAGAAATGTGACATTTGGAAATTTATGGTAGCATGGTGGACTCGTTGTTAGCATGCTTGACATTGTAATTCATAAACATAAAGGCTGAATGTTGTGAAAATTATGTCATCATTTTGGATTTTTTTTTTTTTTAAACAAAATGTAATATATTAAAAGATGTATCAATTTATGTGTTTATACGGGTTTTTTTTTTAATTAGTCACTTAATTTTAATTTAAGACATATTATTGTTACACTTTTATGTTTAGTCAAATGTGCCTGTTAAACATGGCCTGTACGTATTCAAAATGGTTCTAGTTTGACCCAGAAACATTATTGCCTTTGGGAACATTTTACTGGTGATAACAACAGTTAACACATTTTTACACCTCTGTGGAAATTGGCAAAAAAAAGGGGAGCTACTGTCATTTAAGAACAAGATGTTCTTGATGATTTTATTGCAATTAAGAATATTGAAAAAATGAACACAGTGTCATTTAAAACCGAAGATTTTTATGTGTTTCTATTTACGTATTTGAACTTATTTTGTGTACAGTTGATCAAGATTTAACGATGGCGCCAGTTTGACCGTTTCATCTGGGATGGTCTCTCTCGCTCTGCTTTCGTCTGGTTCTACCTTGATACTAAGAAGCCTTGATCAGTTGCCAGGTATGTAGAAACCATTACAGTCCTCCCCGAGGGGAAAAGGTGCAACCACACGACCTTCACGCCTTTTTTGTGTAGTAAAAAAACCACACTCACACAAAATGAGTACAGACCTTGCAATGTACTTAAGTAATAAAGTAAAACGTAAAATGTGACTTTTTACTTACTTACAATACAGTGGACCTTTAGCATCCTTAGATTCACCTTTTATTTATTTTCTTTTTTTAACATACTTTCAGACATTGCGCATTAATGGAATTATGAGCAGATAGAGAAGGATTTCATTGACACCGACAGAATAAAGTTACGCCACCCATGCTTGACCTTTACTTCCTGCCCATACCTACTGAACAGCATTTACTCTTTCAAGATAAAGTACGATTTTATCAGTGTTTACCTGTCGAAACTCCAAACGATTCTTCTTATTTTGAAAAGACCTAATATCAGCTAATATAATTAATTGGCTTGACGATTAACTTGTCACGCCCTAGTCACCAAGTATTTGTACTTGTTGCTTCCCCACACTGAAATGAGCTAATGTCTGCATTTGTGCTGGTGAAACCGTCGCACTGTGACTCACTCGCTTCAGGGCGCCCCCGAAACCCCTCCGGTCGGTCGACTTTCCTGTCTGCTGACTCAGCCTTTTCTTACCAGCTGTTGGACCTTGACTTTATCACTGTGTCAGATTGACACCTCCACTAAAACCAAGCAGCCTTTTCAGGTGTACCATTGTGCTAACGACAACTAGCCACTTGAGACACAGTGAAGATGTGAAGATTGAATTCATCGTGATGTGAACAAAGTTACAGTGGACCCCCGTATACTCATGTTGCCCCCCCCCCCCAATATGTTAAAAAATAATTTTATTTTTAGGGTAGGGGGCAGCTAAGTTTTTCGTGGAAAATGCTTATTGGTGGTTTGTCCCCGTTTTTTTCAAGATATTTGGAGGGGTTAAAAAATATTTATTTTTTAAAAATTCATTTTGCAATGCATTTACAATACACGGATTTTTGTGATTGGCATGAGTCGCAGGACGGACGAGTCCCTATACTCTGCAAATAGCAGGGTTCCACTGTATTTAAATGTGTGTAATATCTGTAATTATTTTTGTCGTGTGCTTTTAGTTTTATTTTTACTTTTTCCTTACTTTTTTTTAAAGGCAATTATTTTTCAAAAAAAAAGTCTGCCACTCATAAAATTATGGCATCATAAAATTGCACCATTTTTAGCCTCACAATATTTTGATTTTCATTTTGTAAAAAAAATAATTCAATTAAATAAAAAATCGACACTATTTCCTGTTGAGGATTTAAAAAATGTAAAAAAAACAACAACACTTAAAACTCTGCATCCTAGAACAAAAATTTCTGATGAAAAAATATTTTGTGCCATTTCCTTATCCTTAAAATGTCCAAAACACCCATAATACACTGGGCTCGCCCCACCAACCTCCAAAGGCCACTGTAACGTGGCTGTGTTATTAAAACTCGCTTATGCTCACATGTTTGTTTGTTTTTATTGCGCCGCTGGCCTTGGTTGCCAACATGTGTGGACGCTTTCTGGCCACTGATCTAAAAGAAAGACATTAACGTTGGACAAGAAGCAGGAAAAATGGGGGAAAGAAAAAAAAACAGTTTGTTGTACTTTACTTAGTGTGTACGGATCACATGGATGTTAAATAAAAGGCCATATATATATATATATATATATATATTAAAGAATTAACTATAATTTAACAATGCCACTGCCAAATCTAATATTGGGGTCTAAGGAACTAAGCAATAAAAGAAAAAGGGGGTCTTCTAAGCAGCACATACTGTCCACTTGTTTTGTTTTTTTACTTGATAAAAAATAGTGACTACCCCGGCACAAACCACCCCACCCACCCCGCCTCCGGCCTTATACTTAACTGCTGTATATGTCTCATCTGTACGTATACCATATAGTTTATACAGTAGTCTGCTCGCGAGGTGGGAGGAGCAAGATGGCCGCCCTGTGACTTCAACGGCTTGTATGGGCGTGTATGGGCTATCGGCTATACGGTCATATATACAGGTCAGTGATCAAGTGTTGCCAATTATAGGTCACATTCATCAAGTGTGCCTATTTCCTGCCAGACGGACAAGCGGCATGATAAGTGACATCTGTCAAATTTTAGTCAGACCCCTCGTCAGAGAACAGGCTCGCCTGTGCAGGGCTCAGTCGCATTCCGCAGCAGACATCCAACGTCACACACACACACACACCCACACACACACACTCATCTTATCTTTGTCAAGAGCAGTGTGCAACACAAAGCCAAATTACACACAAGTCACGTCCTGGTCCAGCCCCTCCGCTTCCTGGCCCGACACCCACACTCAGTCCGTTCACCCCTCCAAGTTTACTGGAACGCATATGGAACTTCTGTTTCTCTAAAACAGTTGTTTGTTCTCTGTCCAAAGGTCATTTGGATTTATTGCAATGGACTGGTCCACTATCAGGGAAGTGACTCAAATCTGTACGGTGGATTGACAGAAAATGTCAAACTCTAAACAAAAAGCAGTGCTGCTTGATTTCTAAAAAATAATCTAAATTGCGACCCCCCTCAAAATTGTGATTACAATTTGATATGAGAGTTTTTTAAGGTCCTCTTCCCATGTATTTTTTTTAACACAACATAAGCAATAAACTAATCATTAGATTTATTATATGTAAATGCTTTGGCAACCTTTTTCTCATAAAATATTCTTTTCAAAAAAATCTACCCTTTTTATCGTGAAATTGTGTTTTCCTTGATATTATAACTGTTTGTGAAATGACAAATGTTTCTATATTTTTTGCTGTCATCTTAATGTTTGTATGTATTGTAGATAACTTCCAGCAAATCCCTTTGCTTTTCTTATCAGCAGTATTTATTACGCTGTGAAGTGTTCTCAAAGAGGTGGTAAAGATGACACTCAAGCACGTGTTCCATAAATGCGTTTAGTGCGATCAAAAACAGATTATATGCTACAAAAACAGCTCAATGGTTACATGCTCTAATAGTGCAGTTAACTCTTGTTCTGTCCCACAGGGCTTACATCTATGCCCACTACAGTTTGATAACATTTGGATACAGTTTGGAAACACGTTATAATACTAATGTGTGTCCAGACTTTTGATTTATGGAAAATTGGTGGCTTGCTTGTTACCAAACATTCGGGTCACGTAACCAATTCAATGTGACTCTGGATCGCTTTTGTTCATAACTTTGACAACACAGACAGTTCGCTGTTGCTTAACAGCCCCACCCATTGCTTGACACGCTGATACAAAATGTATTAGCAATGTCCCCCATTCCCAGTTTGTTGACCTGCTGATTCACTTTGGGATATTTCTCAAGAGAAGTTGTGCAAAAAACAAGACGTTGGCCTTCCCCTTCTCAGCATGCAACTGGTTCCTCGGCTGGAACAAAGGCTGCTCACGGTTCCACCCTGACATGCGAACATGGACCAGACAGACTGTATATGTAAAAGTTGAGGACAATAATTGTTAGTTAAGCTGAATATCAGGCAGGCAACATTGATTTCCTACATCTTCCGTTTCAGTCCACGATTTCCTTCCTCCTGCCGAGGAACTTGGCTGCTATGTAATGTTTTCCTTTCTTTAATTCCATCTCTTTTGTGAGGACTGATTGCACAAGGGAGTTGCTGCTAAATCCTCAACTTCCGTGAAATTCAGCAAGACTTTCACTAAGTCACGTGAAATCCCACGAGACTGCCGCTGAATAACGCAAGAACTGCCAAAAAAACACTTTTAAAAGAGTTCAACAAATTGAGGGAGATTGCCGCTAAATCGCATAAGGCTTCTGTACAATAACGATCATTTCCCAAATCACACGAGACTGCCGCTAAATAACATGACGAGCTAAATTACTGGAAACATTTACAAACCCTGTGAGACTTCCACGAATCCTGCAGGATTTCTGCTAAATCCAGCCGGACTTGCGTTAAATCATCCAGGACATGCAAGACTTCCTTTAAATCACACGAGATGTTCCCAAATCCCGCAAGACTGAACAAACTCTCAGATGACTCAATCTCATGATACTTAAGCTAAAAGACTTCCACTGAAATCTACAAGACTTCTACTAAACCAGGGGTGTCCTAAATTTGATCTCACTACGTCAGACCAATATGTACATAAATAATAACAGGTCCAAATATTTCCTTCTTTTTTTTTTTTTGTAAATAATATATTCCCATTTATTATTATCATATTATAGCAGAGTAATCTGAAATTCTTGCATCAAAACCTGAGTAACTGCCAAATTTCATAATGTCATTTTAAGTGGGCGCCCTCCAGTAGACAAAATGAGCAAAAGGTTACTTTTAGTGGAAAAACTGCAGTTTGAGTTCTGTCCTCACGGGCCCGATTGGACCTCCTGACTGGCCAGTTCTGCCCCGCGGGCCGTATGTTTGACACCCCTGCACTAGACCATTGAAAACATCTGCAAATCCCTTGAGAATTCCATGTAATGCTGTAGGACTCAACACACAACACTTACACAAATCCTCGTCAGATTTCCGCTCAATCAAACACGACTTTGATTAAATCTCGTGGCGCTTCCACTAAATCAAGCAAGACTTCTCCATACTCCAAATCACACGAAACTGTGCTAAATCTCACAAGTCAGTTGGTTGTGTACTCATTGTGCAAACCAGGACAAATCCTAACATGACTCACAGTACATCCTCAATTCCCACCCGTTGAGATAAGTATGCTCAAACCGACATGTCACCGACTAAGAATGGCTCAGTCAGTCTTTTCTATTTTCAGAATTTAGCAAGAGCTACGCCCTAGTTCCTCACAACAACTCGCTCCTGGTGAGCCACGGAGGTGCATGGTATTACCTCATAAAAAAAAAAAAAGAGAGAGAGAGAGAAACGCACCAAACGAGTGAGGACACATTCTTTTTGTCAGAGGCCAAGAAAACAGACCCAGCAGCAAAAAAAAAAAGCTCTCTCAATCGGTGTGTTATTCATACTATTCATTTTTAATTGATAATCGAAAATTAAAAGAATGACTTCAGTGATTTGAGAAACACAAAGAGGTCGAAATCTGATTGGACAAAATAACTTAAATCCACATAAATGTACTGGAAGCAAGCGTACCCAAGAGAAATGCTACAAAATGATGATAATGGACTGCTTGGGATCATTGATTCCAATTTTATAGAACTAATATTAGAATTGAGGTTGTAAATGAAAGTCAGCTTGCTTTTGATCATATATTGTAAAACACGATTTTACAATAAAAATCAATCCATCCATTTTCCAAACTACTTATCCTTCCTCACTAGATTGAAATATAAATATTCAGTGAGGATTATTTTGTTATGTGTTTTTAAAGCCAACATACCATACTAAAAGTGCAAGTAATTCATTTTTAACTCTAAATGTTTGATTACAAATTGTTAATGGAAAGATCAAATGATACACTTTTTTTGTTACATGTGCCCCATGTGACTCAGGAATCTGTCGGTGCCGCACCACATACTGAACATTTCTAGACAGGGAACAAAGTGGGAGCCTTTACACAGAGATTTGCAGGTCGTTTCCCACAATTTATGTTCCCCTTCCAAGCAATTATGTGCTTCTTTTTTTTTTGTTCAGTTGAGTGTTTATGCACAGGAGCAGTGGTGGTTTGGGGCAACGGGCTGTTTGTGTGTCGTTCCCGACTGTGATTAAACACTTTGGGGAGAACCGTACAGAACATGTGTTGCCTATTTGCTACTGCAAGTTTCACTTTTCCCACAGTGATCCCAGAGTGTGTTTTTAATCCGCAAAAAAAAAAAAAAAAATCATTGTAAAATGCAGAGGCTTTACTTAATCATTATTACAGTTAAAGTTTTGCTCTCTGCTGTTGTAAAATTGAAAAGTAGGCTGAAATTTTCACAACCAATTCGCCTCTTTTAACACTTCACAACAAGCAGCGATTTGGCAAATTCTTTAAAAAAAAAAGAGGCTTCACGATGTTGAAACTTATTGTTATACTAAACACAAAACCTTTGTTTTGAAGTCTGCTAGCTTGATGCTGACACATAATAGGAAACACCATAGATGGGCTAACAGATAGCTTCCATGTGGTTATAATGCTTCAAGCAACAGATATTTGAACATACTCACAGGCATATATTCTTTATCCTCAACGAAAAATTATTTTTAGTGATGCTTATTGAGTCTTTTAGAGTAGTTGTGAAACTCTTTGGTTGTGTCTGCATAACTATTATACTGTTCCAACAGTCGGCAAGTTGCGCACACCAGAGGCCAAAATAAAATGAATCATGATGCACAATCTGTCTAATACTTTACATTCTATTGAATTATGTAAATAATACTCTCTGCTAATATAAAGTACTATATTATTGATTGCTATTTTCCTCATTAAAAACACATTACAATTTTCTTTTTCTTTTTTGCTGGAACCGATTAATGCCATTTTCATTCATTTCAGTGTGCAACGATGATTTGAGATACAAGTATTTTGAATTACAGGCACAAACACAAATTAAAAGATGTATCACTTGGGAGAAATGTGCAGTTGTGTTGTTGTGTTGAACAACAAGTTGCGGCAAGTGGCCGCACACGGCTTGGCCGAGCGCCACTTTGACATTCTGCAAGCAGGTTAGATTTGCTTGCAGACGTGAGAAGAGACCCAAATGTGTCAATCCCTGCGTCAAGCTTCAAGCCAAAAAATCCGTGAGGGTTCAAGTCTTGAACAAGTCCTGATGTGCTCTGACAAAACATCACTAAAGGTACTTTTTTGCTTTGTAATTTTTTGTGTGTGTGTGTTTTTTTTATCCTCCGGCAGAACTCCCACTCTTCAACCTACCAGAATGTGACTTTTACACATTCGTTCCTTTTCTCTATTGTCTTTATTTCATGCATCCGTTTTCTTTTGCACTTGTCTGTTTAGGGTCACGGATGACTATGGACAATTTTGTCTTCAATCAACCTAACATGTTTTGGGAATGTGTGAGAAAAAAATCTCACACAAACACAGAGCGAACATGCAAACTGCACATAGGAATGCCTGAAGAGTTTCGAACCCTGAACATCAGAACTATGAGGCAGACATGCTAACCCCTGGAACACCATGCTGCCCTAGTCAACATCCTGTAGGGCTGACAAGGTAATTGCATTCCCACCCCCCTCAATAATGTGATTTAATAAGGTCATCTTCATATATATTTTTTTAACAAACACAAGCAATCCACTTTTCTTGAATACTTTCTCAAGCATTCCTATGGACTCATCTATGCAACATTTACAATCGCTATCTCAATCGCTACTTCATTGATTTTCCCTAAAATGCGACCATAAAGTCGTATGAATGAACATGAAACTAATACAAATCTGGATTGTTATGTTACTTAACTGCCTGCATGAAATTAATTGTGCAGTCATGTCTCGGAACTGGATGTGACACTTCAATGGTTGCAAGCCAGACTGTTACTGAAATAGTATCATCTGATGTTCATTAGTTTGAGAACAAAAAAAGGAAAAACGCATTTAAAAATTCCACACAACGTCATTTTGGAGGGGGTGAGAGTTAACTTTCCTTCAGGAATGCACGAGGAATCTCTTACCTCAAAGAAAATGGAAACCTCTTGTCCTCCTTCTCCCTTTGAGACCGAGAGAGAGAAAATCTGCGTGTCCTGATCTTGGATCCGGAGTACTGTACTTTTTTTTCCCTCTGGGCTTCCTGAAGTCGGCTGCCCAGTCGGTGTGTGAGTCTGTGTGTACACACACATACATAGCTCCAGGTCCGCCCCTGTTCCTCCCCCTACATAAACGCAAGTAACCTGAGCCAGGTGTTTGAGCCGCAGCTGGCCAGGTAACGCATTTATTTTTTATTTATTTTTTTACGTTGGATTTTTTTTAAACTTTTTTTAATATTAAATGTTGTTATTATTAATATGTATGCATTATCTCACATTTTAAAATTAATAAGTAACCTCAGTTTACATTTTTAAATCCGAAAAAAAAATCATAGTAATCGACTTACAAAGTACAAATACGTGTGCAAACAAATGAATGTAGTCCTTGTCCACCGTGATTTTGTCATAACAACGTCAGCGACGTGCCAGCTCGACGTCTGATTGGTCACCGTGGTAACCACGTGAATCGCTTTACCTAAACGTCCCGCCCCTGGATCTGAACGCACTTCCGCCTCAAGATGGTCGTCGGCGCCTTCCCAATCGCCAAGCTCCTCTACCTCGGAATCAAGCATCTGAGCAAGCCCGTCGCCAACCGGATAAAAGCCGGGGCTCGGAGGAGCGTGTTTTTCAAGACTTACATCTGCCTGCCGCCGGCTCAGCGTGAGTAACTGGCCTCTAAGGGCGTCTGGTGACCGCTAGACTCCCGTGTCAGACATCCCCGGACCGAATATAGCCGAACATTCGCCATTGACCAATAAGATTGCTCTTGATAAAAGCTTGCATCCAATCGGCGTTGTGAATACTCTTGGCTGACCAATAGTAGACAAGAACAGGCAAGGTGGGCGGTTCTTGTTCGTCATTGAATGCTAGCGTTTAGCAAACAGGGTAACTTCACTTACTAACCCTTGTGGTTATTAAATACTATTAATAATAATAAACTTGTTTGGATTGCGACGACCATTTTAAATTGATCTAGCTATTTATTGTCTGTTTATCATGTACATTTAGTTGCTCCCTGTTATCTTGAAAATGGTTCCAGATTAACAACAATAAATGCCCCCCATTCGTGTGTAAATATTTTTTAATTACCTTAACACATTAAAGAAAATCTAGCCTCTGTTGCATTCAAAGTGTTTTTTGAGTCGCTTCAGTTTTTTTTTTAACACACACATTGCCAAAACAGGTAATGAAAAAAAATATATATAAACACATTAACGAAAAGAAGAATCACATTTTTTTTTTAAGCATTTAGGTCGTTTCTCATTGTCGGCACTATTTAGATCCTTTTACAGTGTCCATTTTGCCCATTTTTGTTCTCTTGGAGCTCGTGAATTCTTATGTGAAATGCTATCATCTGAATTGTATGAATTTCCTCCACAATTGCCATCTATTGAGCCTGGTTAGGTGGGTCCAGAGTGCACCAATACATTATTCAAGTGTGTTATTTGACCACGTAATGTCATTGCAGTATATCACTGGGTCGAGATGAGAACCAAGATGCGCATCATGGGTTTCCGCGGGGCCAACATCAAGCCGCTGAACGAGGATGCGGCGGCGGAGCTGGGCGCCGAGCTGCTGGGCGAGACGGTGATCTTCCTCGTGGGCGGCGGCTGCTTAGTGCTGGAGTACACGAGACAGGCGATCAACTCGCGCCACAAAGAGGACGAGCTCAACCAGACGCTCACCAGCCTACAGACTCAAATAGCCGAGCTCGCGTTCACCACAGAGACGCTAAGCGCTCAACTGAGAGAGGTGAACAGGCAGCTGGTCTCCTTTCCAACGCCCACCAAAAAGTGATTTAATTTTTGTAAAGTTGGATCGAGAACACACGATTGCAAAATGTAAAGCCTGAAGCTGCTACTTCACACATTGCCACGCCCATGCAAGGAGGAAGAAGTAGACATCATCATCATCAGGGGGGCTGTGTTTTGTAATGAATGTGTTCGGAGCAACTACGTGCGCAAGTAAGGAGATTGCTATGATATTCATAGTGTATTTTCTGTGGTTGATATTGCATGCTCATTACAAAGTGGGATGATTGGGCAGGGAGTTGCATCAACAAATACGTTAATATAGCTGATAACGGTCACCTTTTTGATATTTAATAACTTAGGAGAGGCTTGGTTAATTATTAACACGCCTCTCCGACGAATAGAAAAAAACCCCTCTCAAAGACAGTCAAAATCACTGAATCACGTTGCTGGTTTATGTGCAACTGACGTAATGAATGAACGATGGTGTCAAATGAAGACGATAATGGAATTCATAATGAATTTGTACAAATTGCTCAGAAAATAAAAATATTGTTGCATACTTTAATGTCATTACATTGCTGGGGGAAAAAAATCCTCTGACTCATTTTCCATAGTCCTTGTTCTCATAAGGGTCACGGGAGAGCTGGAGCTTGCGCACTCCACGCAGGAAGGCCATAGCTAAGATTCGAACCTTGAACCTCATAGAGTTTTTTTAGACTCCAATATTAGATTTGGCGTAGGCTTTTTTTATTATTATTTCAGGTATAATTCTTTAATAAAAAGAAAGATATGATCAAGAAGGTGGTTCATCTAGGGTGAGGCTCAGCCATTGTACTCCAGCTGCGCTGACCCCTGCGAATTCCCCAAATGTGGGAATCTCGACTGCATAATTTCTAGTTGTGGGGGACTGCGTTTGCGCTTTCCCCTGATTAATATGTTTATGGTACTTATAAATAAACACTGATAGGCTTTTACACGTATGTCTCCGATTCATGCTCTTTAACGGTCACAGACGGCACAACTTAATGGAGAGAAATTTAAAAACGTATCGTATTTTGATTAGATCAGGAGTGTCCAAACTTTTTCGTTTAAGGGCCACATACAGAAAATCACAAGGGCCACGTAATGTTATAAAGAGAAATTATGTTAAATCCTAAAAAAAAAAATACAAATAATGTATTGGTGTTTTTGTATATCTAGAAAAATGCTACATTTTTATTTTATATTTTGCATAACATATATATGTTCAATAAAATCAATCACATCAAACTTTTCAGAATAGAATTTTAGGTACAATGAGCACTTTTTCACTCAAGTCACTCAACTCAACATCCCGTCTGCCTACAGTGACACGCCCACCCTCCCCCGCTCTGCGATTGGCTGGAGAGTAAACGACTGTCTGAACGTCCCGCTGCTGGCAAAACAAACACAAAATAGCAAAATACAGGCTGGTTGGGGGGGCAAAATCACCACCACACATTAACAGAAACCCAGAGGTGAAGATCGAGAAGTTCATGTTTAAATATCCTGTATTTAAGAAGTGTTTATTTCTGAGTCAAAACGTTGGACAGTGGAGCGATTTCTCACAAACAATGGCTGATAGTGCCAAGAAGAGGGTATATTCTGCTACAAAACGTGCAGCAGATATTGTACGCTCGAAAACAAGGGCGAATTTGGGCTTTTCCTTTACCCGTTTCCGAGCCCTGAAGGAGAGGCTCGGGCTGAAGAGCGACGCCGAGTTGGCCTGCATGCTGTTGAACGGGTAAACACAGAATGTTAGCCTGCTAATTTAGCGACATGCTAGTTGAAATCCACAACAAGGTTCAAACTTTGCGTGTATCATATTTATTTACACAGGGGAAAACGGCGAAGCTAAGCAAATGAATGCTTCTCTGGTTTGTTTGGCATGTCGGTACGCGCCATTGTGTTTAGCTGATGTGTGCAACTGCAACTTAAAGTTACAGTCACCAGAATTAAGACGCCGGTAGACTGCTTACATGCGTGTCGAAGGCGGAAAGAAAAAGTAGCTCGTTTGCACGAAAATATACAAAAAATATAAATAAAGAAATTATATTAAGTCAATTGCATATATCGACTGAACACGCTGGATTGAAATATCGATATTTTGGTATCGATCCGCCCGTCCCTATTATGTACCTCCCTGGTTCACACTCCTCATTGGTGAAACTAATAAAGTGTTTTCAATCTATGTAGTAATAAATGAATGTGTGTGCACGCCGTGTCATGGGAATTGAGGTCCTGTAGGTGGCAGTAGCATTTTAGATGCAGATCCAACACACACTCGTAACCGGAAGTGTTGTCTGTATTTGACGTTCGACAGACGGGTTATGTTTATTGTTTTGAATTTAGTCGGGCAATTTAAATGTATCTCAGTATTGTTCCAATTTGAGTCCTTGCATGATTTGGGGTGTGAATGGGCACAGTCCAATGTCAGGTTATCGTCTCTCTATGAGGTAATGTGTTGGTGCCGCTATGCATCATGGGAAGCTACTGGATGTCAACTCGAACTTCTAATACTCCAATCAAAAGCATATTTGTTAGTGTATTTGATTACACTGCGTTTTAAATTCATATATGTATGCAATGTGATTTGATGTGTGCGTATAATTGTTAACGTGTTTAATAAGCGAAACCGTCGCTTCACATGGCGTGTGCGTGAATCACTCTTGTGCTCGCGCCGCATCCAACTCATACTTACCTGGCAGGGGAGATACCATGATCAAGAAGGTGGTTCACCCAGAGCGAGGCTCAGCCATTGCACTCCGGCTGTGCTGACCCCTGCGAATTCCCCAAATGTGGGAATCTCGACTGCAAAATTTGTGGTAGTGGGGGACTGCGTTCGCGCTCTCCCCTGATAAATGTGTGAATTATAAATGCGACATGACGATAGGATCTATGTGTGATCGCGCCACATAGAAAACATCCTCGCCGTAATTTAGGACTAATTGGGACAATTCGAAGGGTTCTCGTCCAAATTGATGAATAATAAGTGTAGTTCACCTCCACTACGTTGATAGCGGTCAAGTGCTACTGTCATTTTGCCAACAAGCAGGAAATAGGAAGTAGTCAATAGTTGCCGCAGTGTCTTTTTGTCAAAATGTTGGTCAAACGGCTACTCTGTTTCAGCCACAGCATTCTACCAACCGATTGTTATCGCAAATATTTTCGTCAGTTAAAAAAAAAATCTATTTTCATACGGCAGAAGGAGTTCGGTTTATTCATTCATCCATGGTTTATTGCCGAATTCTATTGGGTCGACGTGAAGCACGTGACACAAAACATACACGAACATCTAAAAACGTTCACATTAATGTTCAACACGTTCGATGCGCAGGTTGAAAACAACGCAGTTGACGCATTATCATTCTAAACTGTGTAGTTGTTGTTTGGCGTGTCGGGCGATGTGTGCAACCGCAACTTAAAGTTGTAGTCTCTGGAATTAAGTTCTTGCCCCTGACCCTTTGTGGGTATCGCTTCTCGGCCTTTTGGCTAAGATCAAGTGTAGTATCTGTTCTTATCAGTTTAATATCTGATACGTCCCCTACCCGGGGACCATATATTAAATTGATTTTTGGAACTGGGAGATGGAATAGGGGCTTGCTCCGTCCACTCCACGCATCGACCTGGTATTGCAGTACTTCCAGGAACGGTGCACCCCCTGACATTGTCAAATAAAGAACACGAGAACTTTGAGACAATTCATTATTTATTAAATATCAGTAATCCACTTTGGTTCGTGTATGTGTATTAATAACACAAATAATAATAGAAACGTGATATTTACATTATGAGGTGACAGGAGCATTTCAGATGAACATTACGGTGCATTGGGTGCTACACCAGTTTTATTGGAGATGGTAAAACTAATAAAGTGTTTAATCTTAGTAAGAAATTCATTTGTGTGCAAGTTTTGTGATCGTGGCAGTATGCACGCCATGTCATGTGAATGGAGGTCCTGTAGGTGGCAGTAGCATTTTAGATGCACATCCAACACACTCCGAAACCGAATGTGTTGTCTGTTTGTGACGTAAAAAAAGCATTACTTGGGTACCCGCCCCCCCCACCACACACACGCACGCACACACACACCTCATTACGGTTATGTTTATTGTTTTGAATGTAGTCGGGTAATTTCTCTCTGTTTTATTCCAATTTGAGACGTTGCGTGTTTTAATGTGTGAATAGACGCAGTTTAATAATAGCATATCATCATCTCTTGATGCCGCTATGCATTATGTGAAGCCACTGACTCCCGACTCCAACTTCAAATACTCTAATAGAACGCATATTTGTTAGTGTATTTGCTTACACTACCTTTTAGATTTGCGAATGTGTGCAATGTGTTCCGATATGTCCGTATGATTGTTCACGTAATACGAAACCATCGCTTCACATAGTGTGCGCGTGAATGACTATCGTGCTCGCGCCTCATCCAACTCATACTTACCTGGCAGGGGAGATACCATGATCAAGAAGGTGGTTCACCCAGAGCGAGGCTCAGCCATTGCACTCCGGCTGTGCTGACCCCTGCGAATTCCCCAAATGTGGGAATCTCGACTGCAAAATTTGTGGTAGTGGGGGACTGCGTTCGCGCTCTCCCCTGATAAATATGTGAATAATAACTGCGACATGACGATAAGATCCATGTGAGATCGCGCCACATAGAAAACATCCTCGCCGTAATTTAGGACTAATTGGGACAATTCGAAGGGTTCTCGTCCAAATTGATGAATAGGTGTAGTTCACCTCCACTACGTTGATGGCGGTCGAGTGCTACTGTCATTTTGCCAACAAGCAGGAAACAGGAAGTAGTCAATAGTTGCCGCACAGTGTCTTTTTGTCAAAATGTTGGTCAAACAGCTACTCTGTTTCAGCCACAGCATTCTACCAACCGATTGTTATCGCAAATATTTTCGTCAGTTAAAAAAAAAACTATTTTCATACGGCAGAAGGAGTTCAGTTTATTCATTCATCCATGGTTTATTGCCGAATTCTATTGGGTCGACGTGAAGCACGTGACACAAAACATACACAAACATCTAAAAACGTTCACATTAATGTTCAACACTTTCGATGCGCAGGTTGAAAACAACGCAGTTGACGCATTATCATTCTAAACTGTGTAGTTGTTGTTTGGCGTGTCGGGCGATGTGTGCAACCGCAACTTAAAGTTGTAGTCTCTGGAATTAAGTTCTTGCCTCTGATCCATTGTGGGCATCGCTTCTCGGCCTTTTGGCTAAGATCAAGTGTAGTATCTGTTCTTATCAGTTTAATATCTGATACGTCCCCTACCCGGGGACCATATATTAAATTGATTTTTGGAACTGGGAGATGGAATAGGGGCTTGCTCCGTCCACTCCACGCATCGACCTGGTATTGCAGTACTTCCAGGAACGGTGCACCCCCTGAAAATGTGAAATAAAGAACACCAAAACAACTGTATTGGTTAAATTAAACTTAATGAATGCATCCTCGTAGAGACGGAATTAGTTGTTGATGAATTTTTGTTGTAGTTCATAAGGTGTGTGTGATGATTGTGACCTGTGGAAGCGGTTGTTTAACGTCTTCCATAACAGGAGGGAGCGTAAATGTTATATATGACGTTATTTAAAATAAAATAACATGTAATTCTTAATGGATTAATATTTTTCTCTACCTTGAATTTTCCCCAGAAATGTTTATTAAATATTTACAATGTATGGCCTTATATGAATAATAATACATACATAATAACATGTATACAATATATAAGACAACCCCATCCCAAAAAAGTTATTGTTGTTGAAGAGTGTAGTGTTTGCTACATACCACTAGATATCAGCAGCGGTAATTTATTGATAAGTTGTTACTGACAAGGACAAAGCAGGGAGAGTGTAAAAGCGGTGGGGATAGGACTCTGAGTAAGGAGCAATGCATTATGGGAAAGTTTTCGCACATTCTTAAAACCTAATTTGACAATTGTTTAGTTAATGTTAACAACTGGTGTGCAAGTGCTTCCGCGTCCAGCGTTGCATGTGTGTGTGTTAGAATTTTTCCCGAATGTGGGAATCTCGACTGCATAATTTCTGATAGAGGGGGACTGCGTTCACGCTCTCCCCTGATTATTTGTTAATATCAATAACATTTCATATTTAGTTAATGGACGATGCGGACATTCTCCGCTGGATCAATTTTTGGGAAATGATTCACTTAAAAATTCACAAGCGATTTTAAGTGAAACAGACAACTTAATTTATAGCAAAAACTGCGCACTCGAGAAAACACCAAAAGAGCTAGGAGGCAGTGTGCTCCACACAGTTGTAAATGTGCCGTTACACCAGGAGAAGAATAAGAAATAGCTCGTGACGCAACTTCCGGCTCCCGATGTGATTATTAGTTGGCACTTGGCTGGCCGGAGCACTTGAGAAGAATGATACTGATATACTATTCGCCGCGTAAAATGTATCAGCAACGCTAACAACATAGTGTAGTGTGTAATTTACCTCCGAAAAACACTACACATGACGTGCTAATTTCATTTTTAAGCGGTAAAGTTTCAATTTGCATACCTGCTCTGCCCCGGCCATTGTGTTTAGCTAGGTAGCTAACATCGAACGTGAACGAAGGATATGAGTGTGTAAGTAGGCAAAGACAATGATTGTTTTTTCCATTATTCGTCTAAGATTGAGTGGGCCACCCCCGTACTGCCCCTGCAGGCTAAACACGTCCACGTGCTGCGAGTAGCCTGCAGTGATCGGCAAAACGCTTTGATTCTTTTGAACGGGAGTTGGGGAGAAGCGTTCCCTTTTGCACAAGTCATTTTTCAGTTCCAGCGTTTCCGTTTAGAAAATGAGCAGTTGGCGGAAATGTGTGTTTGGCTGTGAGACGTTTAGGAGTTTGTTCGGTATTCCTAAAAAAAAACCTCTTCGCCAAAAATGGCTAGACTCTATTGGGAGGGTTAGGGTAAAGAGTAAAAACATCCAGCAGCAGTTTGTCTGTGATCGCCATTTCTCGGAGGACTGCTTGGTGAATCTTGGCCTGTACAAAAGCGGATTAGCCATGAAATTACACCTTAGAAGTGACTCATTTCCCACAATCGAAACCGATGAAGAGGCCGGAGCTGTAAGTAAATCAAACTGCGTTTGCGCATCAAGAACTTGGCCGAAATTATGTGCAGAATTTCCACCTACAGAAAATAAAGAAATGCCCATCCCTTGTTTGCCAACAACTGGGCACAATGCTCACAAACAGGAGCAGAGTGAAGGAGTATCAAAGGCTAAAAAGAATGAACTAGATAGAGCCCAAGACGAAACGATTAGTATGTCCGGAGGAAATGCCTTTGAAAGGTTGAGGGATTTCAGAGACCTGAAAGGATTCAAAAGCGATGCGGAAGTAGCAACATTTCTGCTTGACCGGTAAGTTTATCATAAAAAAAAAATAGAAATCATTTTTATCATTACAAAAAAGAAACGTGAAAACATTTAGTGGTCAGTCACGTCTTCTTTCTCTGAGCACGACGAAAAGATCTAAACTGGAGTCTGATAGACGACGGCAAAAAACAAGAATTAACATCGGACCAGCATTTGAGCAATGGAGAACACTTAGAGCTGCTCTGGGTATGAAAAACGACCCGCAATTGGCTCTGCTTTTGCTTGAAAGGTAAGAGCTACAGTACAGTATTTAAAAATCTACAAGCGTGCACGTACTCGCGCGCATACCACGCACGAGCTTGACGCAGGTTGCAGTTACGCTTTTAGGCCAGAGGTGGCAGTCGCGAATAAATAAATGAATCTGCAATGCATCTTTTAAAGTGTATATTAAAAAAAAAACATACAAACAAATACTTGCCGCAGTCAATTTAATGAATATTTTCTTGCTAGACTTTGTACATTGTTATCAGTTAGCCTGTATGATTATGTATATGTACAGTATAGCCTATATGGTATAGGGAACTCTGGTCCTCAAGAGCCACACAGCTGACTTGTATCATCAGCAAGTTCTGTAGAAGTGTCTCGCTCTCGAGCATTAACAGCCGTATCACACTGAGCAGGGTTTTATTTTTTTTGTCCTCAATTGTCATTTCTTTACAGATATGAGAAAACTAGAGCGGCCAATGCTCCGTCAACATCTCTGAAATTGCGAAACACAGTTAGTGCGGAGGAATCAGACAGGTAGGCACTGTTTTCTCTGCACAGTTTTTCAAACAATAATTGTATAGAATATTTATTGCCTATGTAAAGATAGCTTAACTCATGACGATTCCAGCCTCGGTGCGGAGTCTGCAGTAATAAAGTTGTACTCGTACAAATGTGCACAACTTTGCATGTGAAGAAGGGATTGTGCAATTGAATTTTTTAGCCACATGGCAGATGTGATTTGTATTGCCATTTACTGCATTGAGCAACTTTAAATGCTTATAGCAACATTGGATTGTGATTTAAAATGTGCGAAAATCAGTTTAGCGGCGAGAATATTTGAATGGAATTTTCTTCGTCTTTTGTTATGTGTTGATTGAGTAAAATAAAGAAAGAAAACCTAATATTCACCGATTACATCGGTCGGCTGATTGAGGAAAAGACAGGAGGCAGAGCTGGAGGTGGCAGAGATGAAGATGCTGAGGTTCTCTTTGGGAGTGACCAAGATGGATAGAATCAGGAAGTGTGTACATCAGACGGACAGCACAGGTTAGAGGCTTTGGAGATAGTCAGAGAGGCCAGACTGAGATGGTTTGGACATGTCCAGAGGAGAGATAGTGAGTATATTGGCAGAACGATGCAGAGTTTTCAAATGCCAGGCAGGAGGTCGAAAGGAAGACCAAAGAGGAGGTTTATGGATGTAGTTAAAGAGGACGTGAAGGTAGTTGGTGAGAGAGCAGTGGAATGCCGAAAGGAAAAGAAGACATCGCTCGGCTGATTAATTGGTCAGGCTCTATTGTAAACTATGCAAATTCTCATCACTGTGCTTTTTCTTTTCAGCGTTTATTCCAAGGATGCTCAAATGTATTACCAAGACGTCTTGAAGAAACTGAGTGTAAATGAACTTAAAGATGAGCTCCGGCGCCGCGGCCTGGACACCAGTGGCCTGAAGCCGATCCAGTTGGAGCGGCTTTTGACTGCACCGAAGGAGGACGCCCGGGCTAAGTCGCCAGACCGACGGGACGAGGAGCAAAGCCACGACAGGAGAGCGGGCAACAATGGGGACGAAAGGCAGCAGCAGCAAGGTAAACCACGACTTAACACTTTTTAAATGTTCTTGAAAAGAGCACCAAGTCATATGTCGCATATTCGGCATGTGCCAATGATTACAAGCTTTCAAAGAGAAAACACATGTAAATACCAACAAGCAGAATTAAATAGTCATTCAAGTGCAAAATGAAGTTGCATTTTTATTAACAATACATTTGTCATGAAGCTGGAAAAAAAATGAAATGAATGTGAATGAGAATCACTGCTCTAAATTTAAGTTCTAATTCATAGCCATTTACTGGGCAAATAAAATCAAATGTGAAATGAACTCATCAGTGACTTTGCACATCTAGAGGAAGACAAAGGTAGAGATTTGAGCGGCTGCCATGAGCAAGAGGACATTAAGCCGTGCATCAAATGCGAGCCGTGCGACAGCCGGCTGCCGTCCGACCTCGACCACAGCAAGTCGGATTTGAACATCGACGCCAACCGTCCCAAAGCAGCCGCCATCGCCGATATAGACGTCAAACTTGAACCAGACGAGGAGGAATATGTTCACATCAAACAAGGTGCCTGACAGTTAAATTCCAAACGCACTGGTTAATTTTCATTAAATTTTCTGTTTTCTGTTTTTGGGCTTGATGCCATAAAACTTATTAAAAGAAGAATAGCTGGAAATTGAAATGTAGTTATTAATCAGAGTTTATTAGAGGACAAACAGTTTCTCCTTGGGAGCCAATTTGACAGCCTGCACAATAAGTGCGATTGTGAGGGATTATTATTTTTTAGTTAATGAGGAAAGCTGCCATAGAAAAAACACAAATCTTTGAATTTGTTGATAGTGAATAGATAAAGAGAGAGAGGTTTTTATTGTGTCCCCCCCTCCCTCCAGAGTCGATACAGTCCATCCACGACCACAACAAGCTCGATTTGGATAAGGACGCCGCCCATCCCAAGATGGCTGCCATCGCCGAGATGAACGTCAAACTTGAACCAGACGAGGAGGAATATGTTAACTTCAAACAAGGTTTGTGGCAGTTAAATTCCAGACGCACGTTTAGACGTTTAGTTTTAGTTTCAGCTTTTTGGGCTTGATGCCATAACACTGTTTTTAAAAGAAGAATAGCTTAATATTGAAATGTAATAATTAATCAGACACAGGGTTTATTGGAGGACAAACAGTTTCTGCTTGAATTCAAGGGGATCAGTTTATGACAGCAGCGCACAATGAGCTGTTATAATTTTATTTTGAGGAAAGTTGCCACAGAAAAAAAACACAAATCTTTGAATTTGTTAATTGCGAATGGAAAAAGTGTGTGTTTTTTTCCCCCCAGAGTCGTTACAGTCCGACCGCGAACACAGGAAGCCGGATTTGAACATCGATGCCCCCCACCCCAAAACGGCCGCCATCGCCGAGATACACGTCAAACTTGAACCAGACGAGGAGGAATATGTTCACAACAAACAAGGTGCCTGACAGTTAAATTCCAAACGCACTGGTTAATTTTGATTGAATTTTCAGTTTTATGTTTTTGGGCTTGACGCCATAAAACTTATTAAAAGAAGAATAGCTGGAAATTGAAATGTAGTTATTAATCAGAGTTTATTAGAGGACAAACAGTTTCTGCTTGGGAGCCAATTTGACAGCCACGCACAACGAGTGCGATTGTGAGGGATTTTTTTTTTTTTTATTAATGAGGAAAGGAGCCACACAAAAAAGCACACATCTTTAATTTGTTAATAGTGAATAGAGATAGACCGATATGTTTTTTTCAGAGTCGACACCGTCCAACCCCAACCACAGCGAGCCGGATTTGAACATCGACACCAACCATCCCAAAACGTCCGCCATCGCCGAGATACATGTCAAAGTTGAGCCAGACGAGGAAGAATATGTTCGCATCAAACACGGTGGGTTAAATTCCAGACACACAGTGATTTATTTTGTTTGATTTATCGTTTTACTAAAAGAATAGCTGTTAGTTTATAGGAGGACAAACAGTTTCTGCTTGAATTACAGTGTGGGCAGTTTGACAGCAGTGCACAATGAGCGAGATTGTGGAGGATTTTGTGCAGTGGCACCTTTCCTCGTGAACTACAAAAAAATCTCGCTCATTGTGCGCTGCTGTCATAAACTGCCCACACTGTAATTCAAGCAGAAACTGGAAAGGGAAAAAAACCACACAAAGCTTTCAATTTACTCATAAATAGAGAGAGACAGTTTTTTTCGTTTTCTTTTTCCCCAGAGTCGATACCGTCCAAACTCAACCACAGTGAGCCGGATTTGAAGATCCACACCAACCGTCCCAAAACGGCCGCCATCGCCAAGATAGACGTCAAACTTGAACCTGACGAGGAGGAATATGTTCACGTCAAACAAGGTGCATGACTGCTAAATTCCAGACACACAATGGTTTAGTTTCAGTTTAATTTACCGTTTTACCTTTTTGGGCTTGATGCCTTAAAACTGTTATTAAAAGAAGGAAAGCAGAAAATTGAAATGTAATTATTAATCAGAGTTTATTGGCTGATAATCAGTTTCTGCTCGGTGGCCAGTTTCTGACAGCAGTGAGATTGTGAGGTTTTTTTTTTTTATGAAGAAAAGTGAAACAAACACAAATCTTTGAAGTTGAATTTTGTTTTAAAGTTAATTAAAAACTAAACAAAAATTTTCAAAATGTTTAACTTTTACTTATCTTTGAATTTTAAACAAAAATAGAAAGTGCAGAGAGTTCCCAGGGTCAGCAGCATCTCTTATAAAATTAAATGAAAATTTAAATAAATAATTCCTTGAAATGATTACAGTTTAAAATCAATCTATTCAAAATGGCCGATGCCAATATTCGTCAAAATGCTGATAATCGGGCCGGCCGATGATCCGTCTATTCCTTAATAGTGAATCGCGAATATGCGAGGGATTACTGCATATATTTGAGACAGAGCCTCTGTTGGGACACAGGTCGACCTTCGACATCTTTCATTACAGAAATTAAAACGGAGGTTGAGGATGTCCCGGTGGCAGTTGCCAATAATGGGTGGCCAGAGCCGAAATACGAACACGACGGCGGCAGTTCTGCCGTTCCGGTGAAAGTGGAGTCCGAGAGAAACAGAATCCACGGCCAAAAGCGACCACATGAAGAGAACGGGGACTGCAACTACAATAAACACTGCAAGGAGCAGAGGTATTCCTTCATTCATTGTCCAAAAGTGAACGTTTGAATAGGAAGTTTGATGGACCGTTCTTCTCCTCATTGAAAACAAAATGTGTGACTGTGAGTTGGCATGGCCGCTTCAGAGCGCGGAGTTAAGGGGATATATTTTTGTGGTTCACATGTCATTGGGTGTCGGCATAAGATGCTGGACGAAGTAGCTTCCGTTTTTCCAGGTCACAGAAATTTTCAGCGCATTTTGCAGACACACCCACTGTTTAATTTGATTTTTCACAATTCTGAAGCAATTTTTGGTCATTTTTTTAACTCATTCATATTTGGCGGTGTCATTTAAAAACAATAGAAGATACAAAATGTCACATGCCACACCAAGCTATTTTAGTCCAAAATGCCTGGCAGATGAGATGGCTGGATGTTGCATTAATATTCAAAATGTAAACAAGCATTGCACTGAATGACTTGCCGTTCTTAATTTGAATATGCAAAACATCTTTGTGCTGATTGCATCGCTTATTGCAACTTGCATTCTGCAG